>NC_135967.1:24328384-24654384 GCF_053455715.1 Rhinoraja longicauda
CCATTCCAGCCTTCTCCCCAGTATCCCGTTCCTGTCTTCCTGAGATAAGCCATCAACTTTGAGGTGGTGCAGTTGAAACCAAAGTTGAAATGTACTGTTGATGTGCAACATGAGTACAGTGATTGGAGCTAGGAGATGCTCTCTGAGGTGATGATATCAAAGAATCAAGAGAGTTCTTCAGTGAATTTCATTGGTCTGCCAAAAAGACGTCACATCAAAATTTGAAAATAGTAAAGGACTTGGAAGTAGCATAGTAGCTAGGACAGGACTATCAAAGGGACAACATGACACAGATTAAAAATTGTTTCAGTGCAAACAACCATTTCAGCCACATAACTCATTGATGAAAGTGCATTTACTTATGAGCCTTAATGAGACTATGTTTATATTAATGTTTCGAGAAACAGCTCAGAAACAGGCCCTTCAGCCCAGCGAGTCCACGTCGCCCATTGATCACAGTACACTAATTCTATGTTATCCCAGTTACACATCCTACACACGAGGGACAATTTAAAGAAGTAATTTGACCTTCAAACCTGCATGTCTTTGGGATGTGGAAGGAAACTGGAGCACCCGGAGAAAACCAACATGATCGCAGAGAAAATGTAAAAACTCCGCACAGACAGCACCTGTAGTCAGGATCGAACCCGAGTCGCCAGCATTGTGAGCCAGCAGCTCTCCAAGACTGCATTTGACATTTTCACTATCATTTAGGTGCAGCACGGTGGCGCAGAGTTGCTGCCTTATACCGCCAGAGACCCGGGTTCGATCCTGACCACAGATGCTGTCTGTATGGAGTTTATACATTCTCAATGCGATCTACATATACTTCAATCTACATATAGATTGGGTGAATCAAATTGGCAGAGGTGCTGAGGAAGAGGATTTCTTGGAATGTATACAGGATAGTTTTCTAAACCAACATGTAGAGGAACCAACGAGAGAGCAGGCTATTCTAGACTGGGTATTGAGTAATGAGGAAGGGTTAGTTAGCAGTCTTGATGTGCGTGGCCCCTTGGGCAAGAGTGACCATAATATGGTTGAGTTCTTCATTAGGATGGAGAGTGACTTAGTTAATTCAGAAACAACGGTTCTGAACTTAAAGAAAGGTAACTTTAAGGACAATACTTAAAGGGTTGACGGTGGATATGCAATGGAAGGCATTTAAAGACCGCATGGATGAACTACAACAATTGTTCATCCCAGTTTGGCAAAAGAATAAATCAGGGAAGGTAGTGCATCCGTGGCTAACAAGGGAGATTAGGGATAGTATCAAAACAAAAAATGAAGCTTACAAATTAGCAAGAAAAATCAGCCTACCAGAGGACTGGGAGAAATCCAGAGTCCAGCAGAGGAGGACAAAGGGCTTAATTAGGAAAGGGAAAATAGATTATGAAAGAAAACTGGCAGGGAACATAAAAACTGACTGCAAAAGCTTTTATAGATATGTGAAGAGAAAAAGATTAGTTAAAACAAATGTAGGTCCCTTGCAGTCAGAAACAGGTGAATTGATCATGGGGAACAAGGACATGGCAGACCAATTGAATAACTACTTTGGTTCTGTCTTCACTAAGGAAGACATAAATAATCTGCCGGAAATAGCAGGGGACCGGGGGTCAAATGAGATGGAGGAACTGAGTGAAATCCAGGTTAGTCGGGAAGTGGTGTTAGGTAAATTGAATGGATTAAAGGCCGATAAATCCCCAGGGCCAGATAGGTTGCATCCCAGAGTGCTTAAGGAGGTAGCCCCAGAAATAGCGGATGCATTAGTGATAATTTTTCAAAACTCTTTAGATTCTGGAGTAGTTCCTGAGGATTGGAGGGTAGCTAATGTAACCCCACTTTTCAAAAAGGGAGGGAGAGAGAAAATGGGGAATTACAGACCAGTTAGTCTAACATCGGTAGTGGGGAAAATGCTAGTCAGTTATTAAAGATGGGATAGCAGCACATTTGGAAAGTGGTGAAATCATTGGACAAAGTCAGCATGGGTTTATGAAAGGTAAATCATGTCTGACGAATCTTATAGAATTTTTCAAGGATGTAACTAGTAGAGTGGATAAGGGAGAACCAGTGGATGTGTTATATCTGGACTTCCAGAAGGTTTTCGACAAGGTCCCACATAAGAGATTAGTATGCAAACTTAAAGCACACGGTATTGTGGGTTCAGTATTGATGTGGATAGAGAACTGGCTGGCAGACAGGAAGCAAAGAGTAGGAATAAACCGGTCCTTTTCAGAATGGCAGGCAGTGATTAGTGGGGTACTGCAAGGCTCAGTGCTGGGACCCCAGCTATTTACAATATATATTAATGTTTTGGACGAGTAAATTGAATGCAACATCTCCAAGTTTGCAGATGACACGAAGCTGGGGGGGCAGTGTTAGCTGTGAGGAGTATGCTAGGAGGCTGCAACGTGACTTGGATAGGTTAGGTGAGTGGGCAAATGCATGGCAGATGCAGTATAATGTGGATAAATGTGAGGTTATCCGCTTTGGTGGCAAGAACAGGAAAGCAGACTATTATCTGAATGGTGGCCGATTAGGAGAAGGGGAGATGCAACGAGACCTGGGTGTCGTGGTGCACCAGTCATTGAAAGTAGGCATGCAGGTGCAGCAGGCAGTGAAGAAAGCGAATGGTATGTTGGCATTCATAGCGAGGGGATTTGAGTATGGAAGCAGGGAGGTTCTGCTGCAGTTGTACAGGGCATTGGTGAGACCACACCTGGAGTATTGCGTACAGTTTTGGTCTCCTAATCTGAGGAAAGACATTCTTGCCATAGAGGGAGTACAGAGAAGGTTCACCAGATTGATTCCTGGGATGGCAGGACTTTCATATGAAAAAAGACTGGATAGACTCGGCTTGTACTCGCTGGAATTTAGAAGATTGAGGAGGGATCTTATAGAAACTTACAAAATTCTTAAGGGGTTGGACAGGCTAGATGCAGGAAGATTGTTCCCGATGTTGGGGAAGTCCAGAACAAGGGGTCACAGTTTAAGGATGAGGAGGAAGTCTTTTCGGACCGAGATGAGAACTTTTTTTTCTCACAGAGAGTGGTGAATCTGTGGAATTCTCTGCCATACAAGGTAGTTGAGGACAGTTCATTGGCTATATTTAAGAGGGAGTTAGATGTGGCCCTTGTGGCTAAAGGGATCAGGGGGTCTGGAGAGAAGGCAGGTATGGGATACTGAGTTGGATGATCAGCCATGATCATATTGAATGGCGGTGCAGGCTCGAAGGGCCGAAGGAACTCGGCTTCAGTGAGGATTGTAAATTGTCCCTGGTGTGAATAGGATAGTGGTGTAGGACTCGCTGAGGCCAAAGGGTCTGTTTCCGCTCTATACCTCTAAACTAAATTATGTTTTCAGTGTTTAAATGCATTTTCCACTTGTGATTTTTCCAGATGATCAGTGGAATAAGTGAAATGCACTATTTCAAGACAATGTCAAACATGCTATAAATTGAGAAATGGACTCAGATAACAATGAGCTATAATTGGGTAACACCTAACATTAATTACATTCTGTGAAGAGCTTTTATCTTCTCTGGAGATCAAGTACAATAAATGTTGGAAATCTATTCAATATTAGTTGACTAATTCTCAGTAAGACCTGTTTAAGATTATAGTTTCAGATATGTATATCTTCAGGATATGTAAACTTCAGGATAGATCATTAATATTCATTGAGACAAATTTACATTTTCCAAATATTCTTATTTATTTGGCAATAAGTATTAAGTGATGCATAATTTCTTAGCATAAGTGGCTGAAAGTAAGTAGGGGTTAAGTAAAATGCTGTCTTGTAGTGACATGAATATATGATTTACACATAGCCTCTGCCTTACAGTAAAATATTTTGAAAGAATCAGTCACAGTTTTAAAACTGTGAGACTAATATTACTGCTTTCCATGGCTGTGAACCACAGAATGAGTGCTGTCAGGATGTGTGAGTGTAATGAAGCAGTGAAATGGGTTCCATTAAGCAGCGAGTGAAAGATTGTTTTAATCTGTAATGTTAACCAAAGATGGTTCATGTGCAAATGTTTTTATTCAGCACTAGAATAGGGTGGGCCCGTTGGGTCCAAACCTCTCCTGGGGGAACCACGGCCCACGGCCCACGGCCCACGGCCCACAGCCCACGGCCCCCGGCCCCCCGGCCCCCCGGCCCCCGGCCCCCGGCCCCCAGTCTGCCATGGTCCAAGCCTCTCCTGCAAAGGTTTAGTAGCTGAGCAACAGGCAGGTCCTGCCCCTAACTCTCTCCTCACCCCCCTCATTGGCCACCACCCCGTCACTTGGGTGGGTCCCGCCCCGGTGGCCATCTTGAGCACCTGCGCCCCTCATTGGCTGCCACTCCCGTTACTCGGGCAGCCCCCCCCTCCCCCGGCGACCATCTTGGGCACAGCAAATGGGAAAGAGATTTTTAAAGTATAAAAAGTAATTTTTTAAGTTCAAAAAGTGAAAAACTTTAAATATATAATTACCATTTGAACCACAGGCCAATGGTGAGTAAGGTGGGCCTAAAATTGTTGCGCTATCGTGTATCGTATTGGCTGTATTTCGGGAACAGAAAATCAAATATATATATATATATATATATATATATATATATATATGTTTGTACAAACGCACAAGATGAGACTTTTAATAATATACTAGACCAAGTCGACCTGTTGGGCCCAAACCTCTCCTGCATTGGTGCAGCAGCTTCTCCCCCCCTCCCCCTCCCCTCCCCTCCCCTCCCCCTCCCCTCCCTCTCCCCTTTCTCCCCTTCCCCCCCCTTGCCCCCCTTGCCCCCCCTTCCCACCCTCTCCTGCATTGATCTAGCTCCCTCCCCTCCCACACTCCCCCTGCACTGACCCACTCACCTAATCCATGCCCCCTCAACCCCCTTTATCCCTCCTCCTCTCCCCTCACCCACTCCATCCCCCTTTATAGAGGAAGTGAAATAAGCAGCAAAAAATTTTGATTTGTTATTATAATGGTCACATATACTAAGGTACAGTGAAGAGCTTTGTTTTGCATGCTATCCAATCAGAACAGATAAAACAATTGAAAGATACAGCATAGAAACAGGCTGTTTGGCCTATGCCAACCTCCGGTTCACACTTGTTACATCCCACATTTGCACCCACTCTCCACAAACTAAAGGCAATTTACAGAGGCCAATTAACCTATAGATCAGCATGTTTTTGGGATGTGGGAGGAAGCCCAAATGGTCACAGGGGAAATGTGCAAACTCCACATAATCAGTACCGGAGGTCAGGATCAAACCCGGGTCTCTGGTATTGTGAGGCAGCATCTGCTGTATATGGTATTGTATACTATGTCTCTGGTATTGTATACCAGCTGTACCACTGTGCTGCCCTAACAGAAATATAATCAAGACAGTCAAATACAAAAGGTAGTCCAAAGGAATGGTACAGAGTGCAGAATATAGTTCCATGAATTTAGCCTTCATCTCCCTGTGAATACAAAGCCAGTGGGCCTCACTGGATTCTGACAATAAGCTACAGGGTCTTGCAGATGGTTGAAAGAGATTCATTGTCTTCCTTCATATGCTGGACATTTATGTAAATTGAAGTCCCATGATTTCAAAATGATTCAGAGCTTGACTCACACAGAAATGAGGTAACGTTTCCCTTAGGTAGAATAAGATGGAAAGATGACAGCGCAGACTTCCACGTAGAAATTGGATGATATATTCTTTTTGGGGTACCTTGGGACCTCATTTGCTTGTGATTTAGTTTGTGCAATGTGATCAAAAGTCTTACAATGATCTTCACATTAACTTTTTTAACTGAATCACAGCGATTCAGTCATGTTGCATGCGTGCACCCAAAAATATGCAGAGTGTGAGATGCTGGCATCGCAGTGGCATTCTGTTCCAGAGCCAAAGTGAGATTGGCACAGTGGAGTAGCAGTAGGGATACTGCCTGATAGGGCCTGGGTTTGACCCTGACTATGGGATCTGCCTGTACAGAGTTTGTGTGTGCTTCTTGTGACTGTGTAGGTTTCCTCTGGGTGCTCCAGTTTCCTTCCACATTCCAAAGGTTTGTAGGTTAATTGGCTTCTGTAAATTGTCGCTGGTGTGTACGATGGTACAGGGGATTGCTGGTCGTCGTGAACTGATTGGGCCGAAGGGCCCGTTTCTATGTTGTATCTCTAAACCAAATTAAATGGTGAGTCTGAGTAGTTGAACTGGTGTCAACAAACTTCCTGAATTCCTGAAGCCACCATCTCACACCATAACACAGGATAGAATGCAGCTTTTCGGAACAGGGATCTAAGAATCTTTGGAAAATTATCCAGCTGACCTTGTTCTGGTGTAACTCACAAAACTAGCTGGGCCAGACATTTAGTCTGAGCTGGACCCAAAATGCTGGAGTAACTCAGCGGGTCAGGCAGCATCTCTGGAGAGAAGGATTGAGTGACATTTCGGGTTAAGATCCTTCTTCAGACAGATGTCAGGGGAGCATGCGGGACAGAGATAGAATGTAGTCGGGCTCAGTAAGACTGGTGGGAGAACTGGGAAGGGGAGGGGATGGAGAGAGAGGGAAAGCAAGGGCTATTTGAAGTTAGAGAAGTCAATGCTGGAGTGTAAGCCACCCAAGTGAAATATGAGGTGCTGTTCCTCCAATTTGCACTGGGCCTCACTCTGACAATTGAGGAGGCCCAGGACATCTCTGAATGGGAGGGGGAGTTAAATTGCTGAGCAACCGGGAAATCAGGTATGTTAAGGCGGACTGAGTGGAGGTGTTCAGCGAAACGATCGCCGAGCCTGCGCTTGATCTCGTCGATATACAGGAGTTGACACCTGGAACAAGGGATACAGTAGATAAGGTTGGAGGAGGTGCAAGTCAACCTCTGCCTCACTTGAAGCATCCTTATTCTAAATCTGAACTTTGGATCTGAATTGTGGACTTTTATTTCCTTGCAAGTATAAAGCACCCAGGTAAAACTTAGTCAAAGTGACATTGGTTAAAGTGTTCATAAAGCATAGGAGCAACAGTGTGGGTTTTGGTCAGCATCCAAGCATTATTCCCTGACATCCGATCACTTTGCCAAAATATTTAAAAAATAACCTTTAGCAACAGAGGCACAAAGATGCACAAGTCCCAGACAATGAACCTTGACATTATTTTCAGTTTGAAAAGTCCGGGAGCAGAGCAAGGACGCCCGTTGGCTGAGCAGTAAAGTAAGTGCTAATCACAGTTCAACAGGCAGTTTAAAAAGAGCGCCAAAAGGAAGTAGTAGTCAGTTTGAAAAGTCCGGGAGCAGAGCAAGGACGCCCGTTGGCTGAGCAGTAAAGTAAGTGCTAATCACAGTTCAACAGGCAGTTTAAAAAGAGCGCCAAAAGGAAGTAGTAGTCAGTTTGAAAAGTCCGGGAGCAGAGCAAGGACGCCCGTTGGCTGAGCAGTAAAGTAAGTGCTAATCACAGTTCAACAGGCAGTTTAAAAAGAGCGCCAAAAGGAAGTAGTAGTCAGTTTGAAAAGTCCGGGAGCAGAGCAAGGACGCCCGTTGGCTGAGCAGTAAAGTAAGTGCTAATCACAGTTCAACAGGCAGTTTAAAAAGAGCGCCAAAAGGAAGTAGTAGTCAGTTTGAAAAGTCCGGGAGCAGAGCAAGGACGCCCGTTGGCTGAGCAGTAAAGTAAGTGCTAATCACAGTTCAACAGGCAGTTTAAAAAGAGCGCCAAAAGGAAGTAGTAGTCAGTTTGAAAAGTCCGGGAGCAGAGCAAGGACGCCCGTTGGCTGAGCAGTAAAGTAAGTGCTAATCACAGTTCAACAGGCAGTTTAAAAAGAGCGCCAAAAGGAAGTAGTAGTCAGTTTGAAAAGTCCGGGAGCAGAGCAAGGACGCCCGTTGGCTGAGCAGTAAAGTAAGTGCTAATCACAGTTCAACAGGCAGTTTAAGTGAGAAGTCAGGTAAATTGGACAATCAGGCAATTTAAATTGGTGATATAAGCAAGGCTCACAAAAGGGTGCAGCCCTGTTCAGGTGCAGCCCAGCGAGGGAAGTGCCCAGTGAGAAAAGTGCGAGTCTTTGGCTGCGAGTCTTCGGCAAGGAGGCTGAGGTGAGGAGGATACCATTGTTTTAAGCCAGAGCTGGTTATAGGCACAAGGTGATGGCGGAAAAGTTGGTGCGGTGTGTTTCCTGCAGGATGTGGGAAGACAGGGACGTCGCGGGAGCTTCTGGGAGCTACACCTGCAAGAACTGTGTCCAGGTGCAGCTCCTGAAGGGACGTGTGGTGGAGTTGGAGAGGCAGTTGGATGACCTCAGGGCCATCCGGGAATGCGAGAGTTTCCTCGACAGGACCTATTGTGAGGCTGTCACGCCAAGGGTCCAGGTCGAGCGAAGGTGGGAGACTGTTTCCGGGGGGAGTGGACGTGGACTACAGGAGACCCCAGTGGCTGTGCCTATTGCAAATAGGTATACCCTCTTGGGAACTGTCGGGGCAGAAGACGTTTCCAGTCCGAGTGGCGGACCTGTTGGCAAGGATACACGACGGGGGAGACCGAAGTCTGGAAGAGCCGTAGTGGTCGGTGACTCCATAGTCCGAGGGACGGATAGAAGATTCTGTGGCAGCAGGAGGGACTTGAGGATGGTCTGTTGCCTCCCTGGTGCCAGGGTTCAACACATCACAGACCGGCTTCAGAAAATCCTAGCGAGGGAAGGCGATCAACCTGAAGTCGTTGTGCACGTGGGCACGAATGACGTCGGGCGGAAGAGGAAGGAGGTGCTACAGCGGGAGTTTAGAGAGTTGGGAAAAACGCTGAGAAGTAGGACGTCGAAGGTGGTTATCTCTGGACTGCTACCGGTACCTCGTGCTGGTGAGGCCAGGAACAGAGAGATAGAGGGTATGAATTTATGGCTGAGGGACTGGTGCAGAGAGCAGGGATTTAGATTTCTGGACCACTGGGATCTCTTCTGGGCTAGGGGTGACTTGTACAAAAGGGACGGGTTGCATCTTAACAGCAGGGGGACAAACATTCTGGCAGGCAGGTTTGCTAGTGTGACACCTGTGGCTTTAAACTAAGTAGTGGGGGGGAGGGGTTAACAAATTGTGAATATGAAGATGAGGTAAAAGGGAATACAGGAGATATTGCAAAAGACTCTAGGAAGAATGGGAACAGAAGTTCCAGAGCGGAAAAGAAATTAAGGGCAGGGCCAATTGTGAACGATGTGAGAGGGGAGGTAAATACAGAAGTTAAAGTGTTGTACTTAAATGCGCGTAGTATAAAAAATAAAGTGGATGAGCTTGAGGCTCAGTTAGTCATGGGCAAGTATGATGTTGTAGGGATCACTGAGACATGGCTACAAGAGGACCAGGGCTGGGAACTGAATATTCAGGGGTACACAACGTATAGAAAAGACAGACAGGTGGGCAGAGGGGGTGGGGTTGCTCTGATGGTAAGGAATGATATTCATTCCCTTGCAAGGGGTGACATAGAATCAGGAGATGTTGAATCAGTATGGATAGAAATGAGAAATTGTAAGGGTAAAAAGACCCTAATGGGAGTTATCTATAGGCCCCCAAACAGTAGCCTCGACTTAGGGTGCAAGTTAAATCAGGAGATAAAATTGGCGTGTCAAAAATGTAATGCTACGGTGGTTATGGGAGATTTCAACATGCAGGTAGACTGGGAAAATCAGGTTGGAAATGGACCCCAGGAAAGAGAGTTTGTAGAGTGCCTTCGAGATGGATTCTTAGAACAGCTTGTACTGGAGCCTACCAGGGAGAAGGCAATTCTGGATTTAGTGTTGTGTAATGATCCTGATCTGGTAAGGGGACTAGAGGTAAAAGAGCCATTAGGAGGCAGTGATCACAACATGATAAGTTTTACTCTGCAAATGGAAAGGCAGAAGGGAAAATCGGAAGTGTCGGTATTGCAGTATAGCAAAGGGGATTACAGAGGCATGAGGCGGGAGCTGGCCAAAATTGATTGGAAGGAGGCCCTAGCAGGGAAGACGGTAGAACAGCAATGGCAGGTATTCCTGGGAATAATGCAGAGGTTGCAGGATCAATTTATTCCAAAGAGGTGGAAAGACTCTAAGGGGAGTAAGAGACACCTGTGGCTGACAAGGGAAGTCAGGGACAGCATAAAAATTAAGGAGAGGAAGTATAACATAGCAAAGAAGAGTGGGAAGACAGAGGATTGGGACTCTTTTAAAGAGCAACAAAAGTTAACTAAAAAGGCAATACGAGGAGAAAAGATGAGGTACGAGGGTAAACTAGCCAATAATATAAAGGAGGATAGCAAAAGTTTTTTTAGGTACGTGAAGAGGAAAAAAATAGTCAAGGCAAATGTGGGTCCCTTGAAGACAGAAGCAGGGGAATTTATTATGGGGAACAAAGAAATGGCAGACGAGTTAAACCGTTACTTTGGATCTGTCTTCACTGAGGAAGATACACACAATCTCCCAAATGTTCTAGGGGCTGGAGAACCTAGGGTGATGGAGGAACTGAAGGAAATCCACATTAGGCAGGAAATGGTTTTGGGTAGACTGATGGGACTGAAGGCTGATAAATCCCCAGGGCCTGATGGTCTGCATCCCAGAGTACTTAAGGAGGTGGCTCTAGAAATAGTGGAAGCATTGGAGATCATTTTTCAATGTTCTATAGATTCAGGATCAGTTCCTGTGGATTGGAGAATAGCAAATGTTATCCCACTTTTTAAGAAAGGAGGGAGAGAGAAAACGGGTAATTATAGACCAGTTAGTCTGACATCAGTGGTGGGGAAAATGCTGGAGTCAATTATAAAAGACGAAATTGCTGAGCATTTGGATAGCAGTAACGGGATCGTTCCGAGTCAGCATGGATTTACGAAGGGGAAATCATGCTTGACAAATCTACTGGAATTTTTTGAGGATGTAACTAGGAAAATTGACAAGGGAGAGTCAGTGGATGTGGTGTACCTCGACTTTCAGAAAGCCTTCGACAAGGTCCCACATAGGAGATTAGTGGGCAAAATTAGG
Source organism: Rhinoraja longicauda (assembly GCF_053455715.1). Taxonomy (NCBI): domain Eukaryota; kingdom Metazoa; phylum Chordata; class Chondrichthyes; order Rajiformes; family Arhynchobatidae; genus Rhinoraja; species Rhinoraja longicauda. The sequence continues at coordinate 24,339,351 of NC_135967.1, forward strand.
GCACATGGTATTGGGGGTAGGGTACTGACATGGATAGAAAATTGGTTAACAGACAGAAAGCAAAGAGTGGGGATAAATGGGTCCCTTTCGGAATGGCAGGCAGTGACCAGTGGGGTACCGCAAGGTTCGGTGCTGGGACCCCAGCTATTTACGATATACATTAATGACTTAGACGAAGGGATTAAAAGTACCATTAGCAAATTTGCAGATGATACTAAGTTGGGGGGTAGTGTGAATTGTGAGGAAGATGCAATAAGGCTGCAGGGTGACCTGGACAGGTTGTGTGAGTGGGCGGATACATGGCAGATGCATTTTAATGTAGATAAGTGTGAGGTTATTCACTTTGGAAGTAAGAATAGAAAGGCAGATTATTATCTGAATGGTGTCAAGTTAGGAGGAGGGGGAGTTCAACGAGATCTGGGTGTCCTAGTGCATCAGTCAATGAAAGGAAGCATGCAGGTTCAGCAGGCAGTGAAGAAAGCCAATGGAATGTTGGCCTTCGTAACAAGAGGAGTTGAGTATAGGAGCAAAGAGGTCCTTCTACAGTTGTACCGGGCCCTGGTGAGACCGCACCTGGAGTACTGTGTGCAGTTTTGGTCTCCAAATTTGAGGAAGGATATTCTTGCTATGGAGGGCGTGCAGCGTAGGTTCACTAGATTAATTCCCGGAATGGCGGGACTGTCGTATGTTGAAAGGCTGGAGCGATTGGGCTTGTATACACTGGAATTTAGAAGGATGAGGGGGGATCTTATTGAAACATATAAGATAATTAGGGGATTGGACACATTAGAGGCAGATAACATGTTCCCAATGTTGGGGGAGTCCAGAACAAGGGGCCACAGTTTGAGAATAAGGGGTAGGCCATTTAGAACGGAGATGAGGAAGAACTTTTTCAGTCAGAGGGTGGTGAAGGTGTGGAATTCTCTGCCTCAGAAGGCAGTGGAGGCCAGTTCGTTGGATGCTTTCAAGAGAGAGCTGGATAGAGCTCTTAAGGATAGCGGAGTGAGGGGGTATGGGGAGAAGGCAGGAACGGGGTACTGATTGATAGTGATCAGCCATGATCGCATTGAATGGCGGTGCTGGCTCGAAGGGCTGAATGGCCTACTCCTGCACCTATTGTCTATTGTCTATTGTCTATTGAACCTTTGTAATCACCTTGCAACCCCTTGATATTATGTGATTTCACCTCCAATGAGTTTGCATCATGATCCTCGATCATATCCTCTGACCTATGGGGACATGGATAGATTTATTACATCAAATATTCCTCTTTGTTCTTGTATTTACTATTACGTGTGGTGCCAATTGCATGATCAGACGCTGCACATCCTGAATCATTTGCTTCCTTTTCCATTGGCAGAGATGTATCAATATTTTCAAAATCTAATGAAACAGAAATATAATTAGATTTTAGTGTAAAAGGGGAGGAGATAGATTTGAGGAATTTAGTTATAAAAGTTGCTGTAGTATGTCGTACATAGTAAATAACATGAGGTTAAAAAGGAAGGAAGTCAAAAAGGCTTTTGGCACATTAGGCTTCATCAGCCACAATATAGAGTATAGAGGTTGGGAGTCATGTTGCAGTTGTATAAGATGTCGGTGAGGCCACATTTAGAGTATTGTGTTCAGTTCTGGGCACCATGTCATAGGAAAGATGTTGTCAAGCTGGAAAAGGTACAGAGAAGATTTATGAGGATGTTGCCAGGACTAGAGGGTCGAAGCTGTAGGCAGTTTTGTAGGCTGGGATTCTATTCCTTTGAGTGTAGGAGGATGAGGGGTGATGTTATAGAGGTGTATAAGATTATGAAAGGAATAGATCGGGTAGATGCACAGTCTCTTGCCCAGAGAAGGTGAATCGAGGAGCAGAGGACATAGGTTTAAGGTGAAGGGGAAAAGATTTAATAGGAATCTGAGGGGTAACTTTTTCACACAAAGGGTGGTGGATGCATGGAACAAACTGCCAGGGGAGGGAGTTGAGGCAGGGACTATCCCAACATTTGGGAAACAGTTAGACAGGTACATGGATTGTAGGGACAATTAGACAGGTTTGGAGGGATATGGGCCAAATGTTTGCAGGTGGGACTAGTGTAGCCTTTGACATGTTGGCCGGTGTGGGCAAGTTGGGCTGAAGGGCCTGTTTCCACTCTAAGTCAATAATGGAGCATTGATATTCTGTGGAACAATGTCTCTTTCCAGATATTATATATTTTTAATCTCTTAAGCAGAGGCAGTTATTCATTTATTATGTGAAAGGAATTTAATGCCCACAACGCTTTGTTCAATTACCTCAACAATGTTATCACAGTAAGAATTTTACTTCTACTTGAATTACTTTGCCTTTCTACATCCATCATTTTCAGATTCCTAGTTCACAAAAGCACAGACAGCACATCATTGCCTTTACTTCCTCAGAAGCCTAAATAAGTTCAGCAGTCTCCAATAACTCTCAGCAACTACTACAGAATCATCGTTGAAAGCTTCCTATTAGGATGCATCACAGCTTGGGTTGGTAACAGCTTTGCCTGAGACTGTAAGAAATTGCAGAGAGTTGTGAAGGCAGCCCAGCCAATCACACAAACTAACCTCCTGCCCATCAACTCCATCCATCACAGTGTATCAGGAAATCAGCTAACATAACCAAGGACCATTTACACCCCAGACATTCCCTCTTCTCCCTTCTTCCATTGGGCAAAATCATACAAAAGCTTAAAAGTAGATCCACTAGATTCAGAAATGGCTTCTTCACCCATGCTATTTGACAACTGAACAGTCCTCTTATAAGTGAGTGTAGCCCTGGTCTCAAAACATAATTCACTATTTTTTATCTGCACTTTCTCCCTGTAACATAACACTATTACACAATGTTCCGCACTCTGTTATTTTTTTTCTCATTTCATTATCTGTTGTAATTGAGCAATGACCTGATTGGACTCATGTATAGACAATAGACAATAGACAATAGGTGCAGGAGTAGGCCATTCAGCCCTTCGAGCCAGCACCGCCATTCAATGCGATCATGGCTGATCACTCTCAATCAGTACCCCGTTCCTGCCTTCTCCCCATACCCCCTCACTCCGCTATCCTTAAGAGCTCTATCCAGCTCTCTCTTGAAAGCATCCAACGAACTGGCCTCCACTGCCTTCTGAGGCAGAGAATTCCACACCTTCACCACTCTCTGACTGAAAAAGTTCTTCCTCATCTCCGTTCTAAATGGCCTACCCCTTATTCTTAAACTGTGGCCCCTTGTTCTGGACTCCCCCAACATTGGGAACATGTTTCCTGCCTCTAATGTGTCCAATCCCCTAATTACCTTATATGTCTTATATGTTTCAATAAGATCCCCCCTCATCCTTCTAAATTCCAGTGTATGGCATGATTTGACTGGATAGTACATAAATTAAAAAAATTACTGCATCTCAGTATGTGTGACAATAATAAATCAACACCAACACCAACACGTAGAATCTCTGCTTTCCATGTTTCTTGTCCCCCACTGGAGAGAGAATATACAGACAACTAGTCTGTTGGCCCTAGCCTTTTACTACACATTGAGCACAAACATCTCCAGTAAAAGGTTAAGGCTAGTAGGTGATGTAGGTGTAAAATATTCCTGCCATAACCAAACATTTTTCATTTTTGTGTGAGATGTGTGGGGAGAGAACACATCTCACCTGACCTGAAACATCATCTATCCTACTTCTCCAGAGATGCTGCCTGACCCACTGAGTTACTCCAGTAATTTGTGGCGGTTTTGGTAAACCAGCAAGTTTTGTATTGTGAATAATGAATCACAATCTGTACTATGTTGTAAATGGTGAATGGTTGAGAAAGATTCAAGTGCAAGATTCTAATCCTGACAAATCTGATGAGTCATTGAACATTTTCCACCATCACAATTGCCCTAAAAGAAAACCTCTAATTAAACTCAATGTTTCCATGTGAAAACTATAATGCAGTGATTTTTTTTTTCTATGTGTATGTATTTGTTTTATAAAATTAAAACTTTTATAATATTTGCAGTCTGAAATGACCATCCAAGTCTAGAATGATGAATCTTTTTTTTTACCACGACTTTCAAGCTGTATTACTCCATCAAAAAAGGAAGGAAAGAAAGATTCATGGTCAAGTAATTTCTTCCACATCCTTTGGATTACAGCAAATGAAGTGTTTTTACATTATCATCAGTGTTTTTTTACATAGGAATTTTGGCAGCACATCCACACAAGTTCCAACAAACTGCAAACTAATAATGACCAGATCGTCTGTTCTAAACCCTTCGAATGAACAAAGACCATCATTTATTGGTGTGAACATTCCCCTCCTTAATGTTGTTCAATATAATTATCCTGTGCTAAGTTTCATGCCACCTGGAAATTGCTGGGAACTTGGAATGGAATGGAATGAAATGGAATGGAATACTTTATTGTCACATGTGACAAGGCACAGTGAAGGCAAATAGCGGCTACCTACGGCGCTGCCAAAATTACAAAGTACGCCGGTTCCTCCTTGGCTCCCTCCCTCACGGCGGTGCCCCCCACGTGGGAGCCTCCATTGTCCATTGTTCTTCCCCCTCACGGTGGCAGTTAATGCATAATTTGCAAGGAAAGAGAAAGGCTTCCGTGTGAAGGCAAATGTGAATGGTAATTCAAGATTCAAGAGATTCAAGATTCAAGATATCTTTATTTGTCATCCAAAAAACAAGTTTTTTGGACGAAATTTAGTCACCCACAGTCCAACAATAAAAGCAATAAAATAAGCAAATTACACAACCCCAACCAACACACAAATAAAAGAAACATCCATCACAGTGAGTCTCCTCCAGTCCCCTCCTCACTGGGATGGAAGGCCAGAATGTCTTTTCCCTTCCCCTGCCATCTTCTCCCGCGGTCAGGTTGTTGTGGTTCCAGGCCGCGCCGGACGGTGAAAGGTCCGCATCGGGCCGACCCAAGCCCCGCGATCCGGGGCGGGCAAACACGCCGCCGCTGCCGCTGCACATCGGGGCGGTCGTGGCTCCCGACATTGAAGCCCCCGCCCAGCAGAAAAAAATCCCGCGGCCTATTTCAGGCTGCGCCGGACGGTGAAATGTCCGGATTATGTTATGGATTGCTGATGATGAAATTATAACTATACCAATAACAGTACGTTGTTCTACAAAAGCAGATGTTCACTGCTGGTGTTGTCGTACACTTCTGTTGCTTCATATTTAATTATTCAATTTCTGAAAAACTAATTCTTCAACCCTGGCTAGAATGTGCAATGTGCTTATTGATAACCTTTGCATTGGCTTGGTGGGGTAATCAAGTGTACAGGGCATCAGTAATTAATGCCACAGAGTGCAGGGTCTCTGAAAGGGCAGAATATTACAGCACTTCTGCTTCTTGTTCAGAGAAGATTGACAGAAAATATTAAATTTATTGAATTCCAGTTCTTTCCTTAAAGCATTGAAAAATAATTTATTTGTAAGTTAAAATGAAAAAGTAACACTTTTTCAAACACAGTACTCAATTGAAATAATTATCTCATCACAACCAATTGTAATCAATTCTTTTCATGCTGATGGGGTTACAATTGTTCCGATGAATGGAGTACTCGTTAATTTTATTTAAATGAGTCACACTTTGCTTCTTCTCATGCTTCTGTTTACTATCAGGCTGCTAACATCGGTTGCCATCACTTTCAACTTTGTTAATCTATGTGTGGGGTCATGTTGTGATGCTTTAACTTGGATTTATCTTCATCAGCCATATTTGATGTGTTGGTGTAATTAGATTTTGCTGATTGAAAGAGCTTAATTGTTTTTTGTGCATAGCAAATAAACATTATGGAAAAGAGCTTGATAATACATGGTTGGTTAGTGGCTCTTAGGGAGAGTTGTGGTGATCCTTTATAAATTGTTTCTACGTTTTATCTCCAAAACATCGCACATCAATTTTGAAGCAATCATATTTTTAAGCAATCTGGTTGATTTAATTATTTTAACTTCTTCAAAATCAATTAACTATAAAGCTGTAAGATTTTAGCCTTTGTGCAGTCCTATTTCAAACATGCAAAAATAAATTGACCAAATTACTCAAATAAAATTTAGTTGCAGTAGATTTAATTTTAATTTTCTGACAAAAGATGTTTGCTCGGGTTAAATAAGTCAGGGCAGCACCGGAATATATGCATGGTTCTTTACTGCCATATTGCAACCTCTTTTTTTCTTTGAATGGCAGAATTTATTGGTTTGACACTTTTCCCATCAGTGTTGATGCAGATTCCAAGCTGAGAACAATAACACAGAAGTATTGAAGCCCATTGTTGCTGGCATCTGGAGAGGACAACAATGTGCACAAAGGGTTGAAAGGACAGCTCTGGAGTAAAGCAAATGGTTAAAAAACATAGGAGGGCTCATACAGGAGGAAAAATGTGAGGAATTGTTGGGTTGAAGTGCATCCAGATAAAGGTAGCTTAAGTCGTAAATAGGTTTGGTGAACTGCAATGTTATGCTGCACTGATGCTTCAATGTTCCAAGTTCCACTCTTGGACCTTTCTCCTTCCTGAAGACATTGAAAGGGGGTGGTGTCTAAATGAGGTGTATAAAGAAGGCAGCCCATCAAGGGTGATGAGCATCTGTCCCCAAGTAACCACCTTCATATTGTTATGGTGGTTCAAAAGCAGAAAGCCCAGTACATTATGGCTTGGTGAATGTGTCACAACTATTCTTCAACTAAGGAGCATTAACCACTGTGATGACCTGTACACAGTCACCTCTAAGCTGGAGATTCAGGAGTAAAATCTTCTGCAGTTTTTGAACATCTTGAATTCTCATCTGATCCCTCTCAAGGTGACATGGGTGGTTCTTTGCAAATCGGGGAACATGCAAACTGGGTGAATCAACTTGTATAGGCTGGTTAACCTAAACTTTACTGAGATAAGGAATTGAAGTTGGCTCTTCCAAGGTATTGGAAGTTGGTTTCAATACCTCCCTATTGCAGGTATGTGCAAACAGTTTTGAGGTTTGTTATATCACAAGCACAAAGCTGAATTGTACAAGGTGCAGAACTTCAGTCATTACCAGATGTAGTTTTGTGTCTCTTCTGTGGCTAAAGCGTGGCACATCTCAGTGAGCGCCTCTTCATTGAATTCTCACTCACCCATGCGAAAGGTCTCAACTCAAAACATCACCTATCCATGTTCTCCGGCACAGCTGCTGCCTGACCTGCTGTTACTCCAGCAGTTTGTGTCCTTTTTCCTCACTTATTGCTCATGCAGGCATTCTCTTTCCAAGCAACCATTCCATTTCCTGACTGCTGTGTGGGTCTTCTCCTCATTCATGACAAAGTCCCCCCAAAAAGGCTGTCAAATCCCCTATGTCTGAAACACTTTTTGCAGCATTGGTAATTAGGTACTAGTACTAACGTTCTTGAGTTATTGCTTGTCACCTGTATCCAGTTCAAGAGGATTCCCATTAGGTTTGCTCCCTGCCTTCTTCTAACCAATTAGTTTGCTAATTGGGTCATTTTATTTCTTTTAAATCCATTAGTTTTCATGTTTGCTAGTTTTCTATTAACATACCATATATCTTTTGTAAATCTACATAAGTTACATCCATTGCGATAAATCAATTTTTCAAAGATTCCTTTCGTTAAGTTCAACAATTTACTGGCAGATGATGTTGATCAAAGGATCTGGGTGGAACACACACTGATTTACAGCCTCTTGCTGACAGATTTGCTATTCGAAGATCCGCCTTGAGTGCGCTTATTTTGTTATATTATATTTTCATGCCTCCAGTACCTGCAATAGCAAAGGAGAAGCCAAGAACTATGAGGAGGCATTCGATGGAGGTTCAGAGATATGAAAAACAACTTTAAAAAGCAGCATGCAATAACGACTTAGAAACCATTGCCTAGAAGGCTGGTGGAAGATGAGACAATGATTGATTTCAAAGGAAATTAGCTAGGCTCAAGCAAAATACATGTCCAGGAATAATGGGATAGTGGGACTTTGTTGCACTGTAGATCACTGGCATGGACTGGGTGGTGTTTGGCTTATTTCTCTATTATAATAATTCTATCACTTTCTAGGGTAATAAATCTCTTTACAGTGGGTTCCCCACACATGAAGATTGTAGACATGCAGTCATTGAATACATTCAAGATGGATTGTGCATATTTTAGAAATATTAAGACAATAAAGAGATCTGGGGCTAGTGCAGGAAAGTAACACTGAAGTAAGATACCAGCCACTAGCTTGTGAACTGATGGACCAGCCATAAGGGGCTTATATTTCTTATGTTCTTGCTGGAATCTATTACCTGAGTAACCATATTAGATTTCTCAGTTTTAAAGACAGCATTGAACATTGTTACATGGAATTTCCCCAATTGAATTATTGTGAGACTATTAATTTACTCTTTGCTAAATTTTGTATGATTCCCCATTTTTGTAGAACATATTACTCTGGAAACTATTCAGAATATAGAACAAGATTTCAAGATATTTCTGGCTTTAACTATTCTCCTCTTCCAAACATCAAGAAAATCAAAATCGCATATAGAAAATACTGACTTGGGTTTTCTTCCCTGCTTAACCTTCTAATTAATATGTCTTGCTATTTTATGATGCCATCAATAGGCCTGAAGTGAACTCCTTAACTGCATTAAATATTCTCGCAGTGCACAATTCTAACCATAGGAACTCGGATTATTCTTTCATACTTATATCCACTGTTAGCAATATTATTGTAGTTTCTTTCATGAATAGGCATCCACGTCATTTTCCACCATCAATCCTTCACAACATCTTAAAATATGGAATATTTAAGTTAGAGTTGGGATCATTTTGTGCTATTTCTCAAAGGTTACTCTCTTACCTCCTCTTATGTAAAGTGAGTAATGCATACTAATGTGCACAGAAATGTTCTCTCCCAATATTTAACATAACAACTATCGAGAGTTATTTTTTAATTTCGTGATTTTAGTATTCCCTCCACCTGGATTACCAATCTCTTCATTTACAACCTAAATTCTGCTCTTATTTCTTCTCGAGTTTTTATTATTGTTTCTAATTGTTTTAGTTAGTTTAGTTTATCATCACGTGTACCGAGGTATAATGAAAAATGTTTGTTGCATGCTAACCAGTCAGTGGAAAGACAAAACATGATTACAATCGAGCCATGGTAAATGGTAAAGAGAATTATACATGGTAAAGAGAATAACACGAATAACGTTTAGTGCAAGTAAAGTCCAGTGAAGTCGAATCAAAGATAGTCCGAGGGTCTCCTATGAGGTAGATCCTACCTCAGGACTGCTCTCCAATTGATGGTACAGTTGCCCAATAACAGCTGGGAAGAAAGTACCCCTGAATCTTTTGGTGTGTGTTTTCACACTTCTTTTCCTTTTTGCCCGATGGGAGAGAGGAGAAGAGGGAGTGGCCGGGGTGTGACTCATAGAAACATAGAAACATAGAAAATAGGTGCAGGAGTAGGCCATTCGGCCCTTCGAGCCTGCACCGCCATTCAATATGATCATGGCTGATCATCCAGCTCAGTAACCTGTACCTGCCTTCTCTCCATACCCCCTGATCCCTTTAGCCACAAGGGCCACATCTAACTCCCTCTTAAATATAGCCAATGAACTGGCCTCAACTACCTTCTGTGGCAGAGAATTCCACAGACTCACCACTCTCTGTGTGAAGAAATGTTTTCTCATCTCGGTCCTAAAAGACTTCCCTCTTATCCTTAAGCTGTGACCCCTGGTTCTGGACTTCCCCAACATCGGGAGCAATCTTCCCGCATCTAGCCTCTCAAACCCCTTAAGAATTTTATATGTTTCAATAAGATCCCCCCTCAGTCTTCTAAATTCCAGCGAGTATAAGCCTAGTCTATCCAGTCTTTCTTCATATGAAAGTCCTGCCATTCCAGGGATCAATCTGGTGAACCTTCTCTGTACTCCCTCTAAGGCTAGAATGTCTTTCCTCAGAGTAGGAGACCAAAACTGTACACAATACTCCAGGTGCGGTCTCACCAAGGCCCTGCACAACTGCAGCAGAACCTCCCTGCTCCTATACTCAAATCCTCTTGCTATGAATGCCAACATACCATTCGCTTTCTTCACTGCCTGCTGCACCTGCACGCTTGCTTTCAATGACTGGTGCACCATGACACCCAGGTCACTTTGCATCTCCCCTTTTCCTAATTGGCCACCATTCAGGTAATACTCTGCTTTCCTGTTCTTGCCGCCAAAGTGGACTCGTCCTTGATTATACTGCTGGCCTTGCCGAGGCAGTGTAAGATGTAAATGGAGTCAATGGAAGGGAGGTTCGTGTGTGCTATGCCATGTCATTTATTATTTTCACCCGTTTTAGCACTAGATATCACTTGTCTTTCCAGGATTTTGAACCAAGCCCTGTCTAGCTGCAGCTATTCCAACATGCTATTGTGCTATAATGCCAGTGCCGCTGAAATAGAAATTATCCCACCCACTCTACTCCCTTAGACACATGTTCACACAGAAAACCCATTACTAAGATAAAAGTGAAGTTCCTTAGTTGTGGGAGGACATAATTAGACATTGTAAATGAAAAGTCTTCAATTAAGAATTTTGGAGAAATTTCTTTATCCTAAGAGTGATTAGAATTTGAAACTTGCTCCCACTTTAAATAGTTGAAGTGTGTTATACACATGTATGGGTTGCTATTTGAATTTTCATGCTGTTCTAGACTGCAATTCTTCTTACTTCCAACACTGTGAGGGACAGAAATGTAGTAGTAAATAAATATCATAAAATGATTTTTGAATGCTGTTGTGTGCAAACAATCAAGATTTTTCCTTTTGGAGATTACCATTTTTTTCAATGATTCTCTTGTATTTGTCCTGTTTCATCATCTGGGTATATATATATATATATATATTTATTTATTTAAAATTATAATTGCAGTGTTCCAATTGTACAATGTGGGAGTGAGATATTTCTTGGACAGAAGCATAGAATTGCTAATGTGAATTTTCAACTTGCCGTACACTTCTCCCTGTAACAACTTCACTATCTTTATTAAATAATGTGATATATTGCTGACTGTCATAGGATGTCAGGTTACTACCTTTGATGCAACTCTTCCTTAACCCATTCCAGTCTCTGCAAAAAGTATTGGGTCCAGGATTGTGTCTCTGTTGGCACCCAGGCAGTGGAGGGTTACTTTTCCAATGTGACTGAATATTTGTCACAATATTTGTGGGGAGAACTTCCATTTTTTTCTGGCCGATTATACTCTAATGGGAATGGCCAGATTGCTAGAAGACAAGCCACGGCCATAACTCTCTTGCTGCCAGGGTTTCTGTTAGATTCGGACATCTGCAATGATCGACACAGAGTTTTAAGGTATTACAAAATGCTGGAGTAACTCAGCAGGTCAGGCAGCATCTTGGAGAGAAGGAATGGGTGACGTTTTGGGTCGAGACCTTTCTTCAAACTGATGTCAGGGGGGCGGGACAAAGAAAGGATATAGGTGGAGACAGGAAAGTGGGAGAACTGGGAAGGGGGAGGGGAAGAGACGGACAGAGGAACTATCTAAAGTTAGAGAAGTCAATGTTCATACCGCTGGGCTGTAAGCTGCCCAATCTTCTATTTCCGACATAGAGTTTTAACCTCACTTACCTGGGATATCAGGATATTGTTTGTTTTTTGTATATAACACTCCATGATCTACTCTGGTCAAACATTTAACAGAATACACAAGCATTAAACTTCCTGAAGAATGGCTAATGTAACTGTGATAGTTTAGGGTTTGCAGCCACAATCCCAGAGGTTAACCAGAAGAGTTAGCTGGAGGGAACAGAGGCCCTGCAAATGGGACTAGCTTACATTTGGCATCTTTGGCAGTCAGGTGAGTTGGGCCAAAGGTCTGGTTTCCAGGCTGTATGTCTCGATGACTCTTTGAATTTATCGGAGCATGTTTTGAGAGAAATCTCTGTTAAAAAATGTACAAGCAGTGTAGCTACATAACAGAAGGAATGAGAGGGAAAAATGCAGGTACTCCCTGACTTGGATAAGGGATACATTATGTGAACCCTTACATAAGTTAGATTTTACGTAAGTTGGAAACACCATCCCCATTCCCTGCCTGAAATAACTCTGTCTGTTATGTAAACCAGCACTGGTACTACCTCCCACAGTCTATCATGCATTAGTACTTCAGTTGCATGGATGAGCCAGAAAGAAAATCCTTTGCAATCGACATTGACCCAGATATTTGGTTCTATTTGACTCTTCACTGAAAATGATTGTGTAATTTACGAATGCATGATGATCCAATTTTGTGGTGGCAGCATCCCAAAGAAAAAAGATTCTAAAGGTAGTCGTAAAAATTACCTGCTCAGTGTGAAACTTGACTTTCTACTCATCCCCCTGACAGTAAGTTTAGCACATGTGCCTGTTGATTTCCATAAATGTATTCCACAAATAGCTCTAAATTTTAGCTCATGATTGTGGTGATTGAAAGAACATATTTAAAAATAACTATCGGAGAGGAAAATTAAGGTAACTATCGTCAACAGGAGCTGTAAATCAGTATTTGAGATAGAATGGGGTGGCTCAGCTTGTAGAGAACAGGGCTCCTCCCTTCCATGGCTTTCTCAGGATGCTCCCATTTCCTTCCACATCCCAAAGATTTGGAAGTGTAGTTTGGGAGGCTTATTGGCCACTGTAAATTATCCCTAATGTATAGGTGAATGACAACTTCTTAGTAAGGTGCAGTTTAGTTTAGTTTAGTTTAGTGATACAGCGTGGAAACAGGCCCTTCGGCCCACTGGGTCCGCGCCGACCAGCGATCCCCGCACATTAACACTATCCTACACCCACTAGGGACAATTTTTACATTTACCAAGCCAATTAACCTACAAACCTGTATGTCTTTGGAGTGTGGGAGGAAACCGAAGATCTCGGAGGAAATCCACGCAGGTCACGGAGAGAACGTACAAACTCCGTACAGACAACACCCATAGTCAGGATCGAATCCGGTTCTCTGGTGCTGCATTCACTGTAAGACAGCATCTCTACCGCTGCGCCACCGTGACCGTGATGAGAATGTAGTGGGAATAAATTGAAAGGAATATAAATAGTTGCCCGCTAGCCACCGAAGGACCTGTTTCTGTGGTGTGACTCTAGGAAAATGGATATACAAAAACCATGAAAAGAAGCTCTAAAAAATGCTGAACGCTGGATATGTAAGAGTTTCAATAGTTCAACTGATCCTTCAATACTTCATAGTCTTCAGGTCCTCATGGTACTTTTAACAAATCAAAATCTTAACCATTGCTTCTATAATCATTTGGATACTCTTGAATAATTGTCTTAATTCTTGCGAAAGCATCCTTTATTTCTTGACTCATTGCCTCGTTTGGTCCTGTACTATCGTTTTATTTTTGTCATTTAATGGCTCCTGCTGTTGGCACACCAGCGAACCATTCATTTCTTTCTACCTTTGACACGTCCACATCAATCACCAGCTGAGCCTTAAGTCTTTTCCCTGCTGCTTTTTTAATTATCTGCCATAAGTATATACACAAGATATCTCTCCTTGCACTGAGAATCAATGTTTTGCATCCCTACCTGCAGTCTTTGCTGTTGCACGTTAACAGGATGAGAGATTTGACCCTTGATGCCCTCACTCCCATGCCATGCCATGCCATTTGACATGTGCAAACTATTAAGGCATTTGTGGGTAAAGCATCAAGAATCCAAGGTACAGTGCTAGGCCAAATGTGGTTTTGCCCAAGAGAATATTTTCAAAATTGCCCTATAAATCATTTTCTATTATAGTTAGCTGTTAGCCCTAATCTTTTGCTGCTGGCCATTCTTGTCCAGAAAGATGAGAACCGCATCACTTCAGGACAGGAAATCTGCATTGAAAAGCCACAGAATGGCCCTTTGTCTTACTATGGTTGGGAATTTTTTGATTCTAGATTAATTCCACCTTGTCATGATGGAATTGATCAGTTGATCTTCAGTCAATGCAACCACTACATTGGTAAGACATTGCAAAGGCATCGAGTGACAGTCACAGATTAAGACAGGAAGTTTTTTTTTAAACTGACAGTTTTTCAAGGATGCAAGGCATCAGCTGTGCACATAGCACAGTGTAAGTTCCATCCTGTGAAGTACTATCCTACAGATTTAAACTGCATCACTCAGTCTGCTGATTTTACACAATGTCACTCGGAGCATCACACAAAGTAACCTGGAAGTTGGTTTACTTTCATCATGCACCTACCCAATGTGCAAGATTTATTCCATGCAGGCCGCAAGTTAGCTAAATATATCCTCTGGGAATCATTGTCATTCTCTTCCATCTTTCACAATGACATTAACAGTCATACCATCCAGCAAAGTTAAGGAATGTCACACAGGGGCCCAACCTAATGCAAATGAACGAAGGAGGAGTATACTGAAATCATAAAACAAGTATTCTCCCATTTGTCTCATAGTGAAGTAATTCTTCATTGAGAAGATAATGTGCATGCTGTAGGTATATGGAGCATGAAAGCAGAAAGGTTTGATGCAACTTTGGTTAGAACACAAGCTGGAGCAATGCACAGAGTTTCGTTTTCTATATTCAAGGCAGGATTAACTTGCCTTGGAGATAATACAGAAAAAGGTGACTCGGTTTATTCCTGTTATGAAGGGGTTGACATATCAAGAGAATTTGAGTAGGTTGGGCCTGGACATAGGAAATTAGAATAATGGGATGTGCTCTTATTGAAACTTACATTCCGAGTGGGTTATTAGGGTGAATGCTAAAAGGATGTTTTTGCCACCTGGTTTTGGAATAAGGGGTTACCCAAATTAAGAAGGAAATGAAGGGCATTTTTTCTCACGACCAAGAGCTGAGGAGGTCCAATATTTTCGAAGTGGAAGTTAACATAGGTTTGAATAACATGAGTCAAGGAGTGTGGGAAGAGAGTGGTGCTGAGGCCATGGCTTGGCTTGGTGTTGATCAGAGAGATGCCTGTGCTTCATTTAGAGCATTGTCACCCAGCAGGTGTCCAATGGCAGGTGTCATTGTTATATCCGTTCCAAATGTCCTCTTTCTGATGTAGTGCGGTTTTGACTGTGAGGCCATGCATTCCCTCTGCAACAAATCACAATGGGATCTAACATGTTCAACTGAAATGACTTCTGTCCTTACTCAGTAACTTAAATCTGATTTTTAAAAAGTGGAATTGACTGGTGACTGGTGATGTCCCAGTATTAACGTGTGATATATTCTTCAAACACACCCTCATTAAGTTTCACATAAATACATTGCAGGTGTAATAAATGAAAGGAAGCCACACTTCTCAGCAGTGAGTGGAAAGTCCGATGATTATGAGAAAAGGAATCCTCGTCTGTGAATGTAGCACAGAGCTCGGGATTATTTCACCCTGCTGGTAGTCAAATAGTGAATGGAAAAGCTCCTCTCAATGTTCTAGGTATGTTAACTCACATTATTTAATTGGTTTGAAAGATAGCAGCATCAGCTCACACGGGAACAGTTTAATCTCCCTTCAAGTGGGGAATCACCTTCTGCGATTTGGGATTTTTATGCAGAATCAAGTCGTAAAATGCAAGACAATTGAAATAGTTAATGACCCAGCACAAGATTAAATTTCCAAATTAAGACATTGCCCCATTACCTCACTATCAAATAACCCAATCAGTGTTTCTGCAGTTTGTCAGCATTTTAACATTTTGAGCACTAAATGGAATAATATAATAAAATATTTTATAATTCTGTCACTCTGGACATAAACATTTGCTGTGGTTTTCATTTTAATTTCACAGCCTTATTAATGTCTGTCACTACATTCAGTATTTTGTGTACTCCTAGATCATTTTGTTCCTCTACCCTGTTTGGATTTCCGAGCAATATGTGTCTTTTACTTGTTTATTGCTGAATTGCAACTTCTTATCATTACGCTTGTTGACATTTATTTGTCAAATATATGGTCATTCTGCACATTCGCTACTGTCTTCTGGTAAATTGTTGCAACCTTCCTCCGTTTCAACACTTGCTGTTCCAAGTCCACCCACATCATCTCAATGTAAACCTGGTGCAATGAAGGTTACTGGCACCTGGAAACTACGTCTCTCATTTTGGCCATTGGTTTCTTGCAGGGGAATTCCATATCACCATTGACAAGGTCTTCAACCCCTTTTGAATAGCCATGAGACATTTCTTCTTACTCTCTGCTTAGATTCATAAAGATATCCAGCATGGGAACAGGCCTTTCCGCCCATCAATCTGATGCCCACCATTAACCACCCATTTACACTAATCCTACAATAATCTAATTTTCTCCCCATATTCCATCAACTCTCCCCTGATGGAGAGTGGCCTATAGTGGCCTATTAACCTACAAATCCGCACATCTTTGGGGTATGGGAGGAAACAAGAGAACACAGAAGAAATTGCCAAGGGGGAAATGTGCAAATTTCACACAGATAGCATTCGAAGAGCCGAATGGCCTACTCCTGCACCTCTTGTCTATTTGAGGTGTGAAACAAAGGCCCTACTCGCTATGTCACAAATTGTTTAAAAGGCCTTTTCCCATGCTGGATATCTTTATTTCAGCACAAAAGAAACAGGGCCAAATCAACAACACACACGGTCCTCAAGAGCAGTGATCTCAGGATTATTACTTGAGCAAAATGCCAAATAGTGTAAAGACAAATTGATCAGGTTGATGTACAATTGGTCAAAGGAGTTGCACTTCCAACAAGGTGATCATCCCCAAAGAAAAAAAGTACTAGAATAGGCCCACAAATACATTCTCCATCCAATCATTACCATAGATGCCAAACAGCAATTAGTAAGTTTGCAGATTACACCAAAATATAGGTGGTATCATCGACAGTGAAGATGGTTATCAAGAATTACAGTGGGATCTCGATATGCTGAGCAAGTAGGCTGAGGAATGGATAATGGATAAGTGCAAGGTACTGCATATAAGGAAGTCGACCAGAACCGGACCTTCTCATCGAAAGCTAGGGCCATGGGGAGTGTTATAGAGCATAGGGATCTGAGAGTACAAGTACATATTTCCATGAAAATGTCGCCACAGGTAGATAGAGTGGTGAAGCTTGCAGTTGGCAAGCTACCCTTCTCTTGTCAGGGAAATGGGTATGGAATTTGCAATGCTATGTTACAATTGTACAAGACGTTGGTGAGGTTGCACTTAGAGTACGCATCACCTTTCCAAGGAAAGATGCCTTTAAGCTGGAAAGGGTGCAAAAAAGATTTATAAGGATGTTGCCAGGACTTGAGGGTCCTGAGCTATAGGGAAAGGTTGGAAGGGAAAGACAGTGTGAATACACAAAGACTTTTTCCCAGTGCAGAGAATCAAGAACTAGAGGGCATAGATTTAAGGTAAGAGGGAAATGATTTCATAGGAACCAAAGGGGAAATGGACAAGATGTGAGAACAGTGTGGTGGCAAGAGTTCCAATCACATAATGAAAAAAAATGAGTTCAGGTCACATATTGTGATATAAATTGTTCAGCTAATTGGAATGCTAATTTGAACTTTTCCAATAAAAGTGTGCTCAGTTGAAGTGTTCGAGAATGATAGCATTATGGCAGAAGAATCTTCTGAACAAAAAATAGATAAAAATAAAATGCATCAGTCACAAGAAATGAATGAGAATTTAAAGTCTATTGCCTAGGTGAGATGGCTGATGTCACTGCAATTATTATACAGAGGATTGTCAAATCAAGGCTAATTGAGTTTATTGTCATGTGCACAAGTATGGTGCAATGGTTCAATGTTTTATTTCTTATCACATGTACCAAGATAATCTTTGCATACGGCTCAGCAAGACTATCACCAAACATAAGCACAATCACTTATTTAGCACAGAATGTACAGCCCTCTGTTTATGTGCAAGAGGCATCATTTTGGTGCCATTTTACAGTCCCAGCTGCAGCTGGTCATAGAGGCCCTTTGCTGCCATTACCTCCATTTCAGTCATCCCGTGAGCCATTGTCCGTTCCTTGCACGGCCCCCTTGTTCCCCGGGGGGTGCCTCGTGCAACCAACTTTGAGGGCGCAGAACATAAAACCCCACCGGTGCTTCTTACCTACCCCTTTGTGCAACATCCACGGCCATTTCCCTCAATCTTCATCACCACGGCTTCCCTCTTCGGGCAGGCTCCTGGTTCTGTGGTGGGCAAGCCAGGCCTGCCATTGGGATATGGCCCTGGATCGCTGGGCTTCCCTTTCCATGTGGGTCCATCTCCACGGCAGGAGGGGCCAGGCCTGCCATCGGTGATACAGCTATGGATCGCTGGACTTCCCTCTCCAGCTGGGTTCCCGTCTCCGCGGCAGATGGACCATACCATGCTGTTGGGATGGTTCATGGCTCACTGGGAACGAATATCCTGCTTGCAACAGCATCACAGGGACAACACACAAAAACACATTATACATAAATTATACATAATATACACAAAAAAAACTTCTGAAAGAAAGAAGACTGCCAAAAAACAAGACATTAGTGCAAAAACATTATTTTAAAAAACAAGTCCATGGTAGTTCAAGGGATGGGCCGTAGTGATCTGTTGTCAAGGTAGGATTAAGGTTGTGCATGTTGATTCAAGAACCTGATAAGTGTAGGAAAACAGCTGTTCTTAAATTGTAGTGTGGGACTTTGTATTTAGTCAAGTATATGATTATAAATATTAACAATCTGCAGTTCATTGAATTTCACCTGGCTTCTAATTTCTTAAACCATCATCCCCTCCCCCTCCCCCCATTATCTTCATGAGCATTTTTCCCTTACCCCAGATTATGCCCCTCTGCCTGCCTTTCTAACTCATGCTAGCCCACTGAGCATTTCCACAACATAGAGCACTTTACCCACTCCTCGCCTCACCTCCTAATATGTCCTCCACTCACCACGCACTCACAATGTAGCTTTCAGCGTGCCTCATCAACAATTTTCATTTTCTAGTATTATGGGGCCTATTCTACTATGCAAAAAGTTAGACGCTATTCACAACTGATTATTAAGTCTGGAATTTTCCCACATACCCTTGCAAAGCTAGTTTAATGCACACTACAATTTCTAGTTCACTGCTTTTCTGAATGCAATGCGAATTTGAGTGAAAGAGGGAAGGCATTCTGGAGTTACTCATGTGTAATGTGTTATGGAGTCTTAGAGATGTACAGCATAAAAACAGGCCCTTGGGCCTATCACCTTTATGGTGTTCATCATGCCTATCTATCCCATTGGCTTGCATTAATTCCATAACCCTTTCTGTCTTTAAGTTTAGTTCAGTTTAGTTTAGAGATGCAGTGTGGAAACAGGCCCTTCGACCCACCGAGTACGTGCTGACCAGCAATCACCCCTGCGCTAGTACTATCCTACACACTAGCGATAATTTACAGAAGCCAATTAACCTACAAACCTGCATGTCTTTGGAGTGTGGGAGGAAACCAGAGCAACTGGAAAAAAAACCACGCGGTCACAGGGAGAACATACAAACTGTATAGAAAGGTCAGGATTGAACCCGGGTCTCTGGGGTTGTAAGGCAGTAACTCTACCGCTGTGCCACTGTGCTGCCCTTCTTGCTCATTCAAATACCTGTCCAGATGTCTCTTAAATGTTCTGACTTTTCCTGCCTCCACCACCTCCTCTGGTCGCACATTCCAGATACCAACCACTCTTTGTATAATAAAGTAACCCTCAGTTCTCCTGTCAACCCGGACTCTCTCACATAACATTTATTTAGATTTTTTTTTGTCATTAAATTATTAGCGAACAGTGATATGCTCAAATTCAATGTTGGGCACAAAAAAGATAAACGTTACAGCTACGAAGATTACAGATTTTGACAAATTTTAATTTAACAGGATGAAACAAAATCTGAACTTTTGGGGGGAAAAGATAAAGGTGAAAGCAGGAAGTTGTCAAAAAACTACCAATATACCAAACCGTACAAGGAATGATCCCAATTTATTGAATACACCAGACTCAATTGATGTAAGGCATGAAGGAACTGAAAGAAAGAGTATATGAAAGTGCAAATAATTAAGTACATCGAGTAAGATATAAAAAAGTTTTAAAAGTGAGAACTTCAAAAACAGCGCAGGAAGAAATTTGCATTAATGTAAAGTTGTTTTTATTTATTCGTGCCATCACACAATTGTTTGCCAATAGCAAGCAAATTTTAGTGCCACATTGTTGGCCTCTGCAAGATCCTTTACAGTGCATGTGTCATGCAGCATGTCACAGCTCAGGAGATGTTCCATAGTCTGGAGACCCCGACCACACTCGCAGTCTGCCGCATCTTCAGTATATCCCCACTTCAGCATGTTCGATTTGCTCCTCCCCATGCCTGTCCGCAGTCTGTTGAGACTGTGCCAAGTTATCCACGGTTGGTCGGAACCTGGTGGGAGTTTCTCAGAGGGATCGATTGCCATGTGAATGTCTTCTGGAGATTTCTCTAGTCTCTCTTCCCAGAATTTGAGCCTTCTGGATGATGCACTGCAGTCCAGGGGATGGACAGAAGAGAGGAAACTTGTGTGATTTCAAACGCTGAGGTTGCAAAGGGTGGTCATGTAGGGGGTGTCTACATCGTCTGATTGTCTGAGGCGTTCTTTTTGACTGGCTACAGCTGATTCCAGGAGGTGCAATGCCAGAGAGTAGGTAGATGTTGTAAGTCTTGGTAGGTTTCATGCATCCACTGATGCAGCGACAGCTTGTGTTTAGCACAGGATCAATCTTCCTTGCATGAGCTGAGCGCTCCCACACTACGCAGGCATACTCGGCAGTGGAGAAGCAGAGAGCCAGAGCTATTGATCGAATGGTTTTAGAATTTGCTCCGCATTCTGAGGTACTCAGTTTGCTAAGAAGAGCATTTCTGGAACTGACTTTTCCTTTAAGCTTGGTGATATGTGCTTTGTAGGTCAGAGATCGATCAAGAGTCACACTGAGATAGACTGGACTGTCACAGTGCTCCAATCTGACTCCATCCCATATGATCTTCAACCTTCGATTTGCATACTTGTTCTTCAAGTGGAAGGCACAGACTTGGGTTTTAGATGGATTGGCTCTCAGGTGATTCTCTAGTATGAGGACAGGTTGACTAATGCCTCACATAGAATAGCTTCTGCCTCAAGGAAGTCAGCACTTTGGGTTGTAATACACAGGTCATCTGCATAAATGAAACTCCTGGTGTTGGGATGGATAGGCTGGTCATTATCATAGATATTGAACAAGGTGGGTGCCAGGACACTTCCTTGAGGGAGGCCGTTTTTCTGCCTGCACCAGCGACTTTTCTTTCCTGACAGCTCGACAAAGAAGCATCTGTTTTCGACCAGAGTCTTCACCAGATTGGTTAGATGCAAATTGTGTGTCAAATTAAGTACTTTGTGTAACAGTCGGCGATGTAAAGTTGTACAAATATATTAGAAGTAAAATTATACTCAAGGGTAATTTGGGACCTTTGAAAAATAGATGGGATAATATTATAAATGAAAGTATGAAAATGGCAAACTTGTTGAATAATTACTTTATGAGAGTCTTCACAGCAGAAGAGTTGAATGATATACTTGACATTTTGGTATGAAAATATGGTTACTATACTTGGAAAATAAAATGAATCAAGGTCTGGAACTCAATAAGATCAATGTATATAACAAAACTGAATTAAATAAAACTGCATTGTTAGAAGTCCACAAATACAAAAAAACAGATAATTTTTGTGTCAGGATTTCAAAGGTGAATATTGAGGAAACTGAAAAGCTTTCTTCATAAATGTCCAAGGATTCGGAAGTTGGTTCTGAACATTACAAATACATCTTCATTATTTGAAAAAAGTTATGAGAATGGAACGTGGAAATTATAGATCTTTCTGCTGAGGAAGTTTAGTTTAGAGAGTTTAGAGATACAGCATGCAAACATGCCCTTCGACCCACCAAGTCCATGCGACCATTGATCACCCATTCACATAAGTTCTATGCTGTCCCACCTTCTCATCCATTCCTTACATACCAGGGGCAATTTTACAGAGGCCAATTATCCTACAAACTCGCATGGCTTTGGGACATGTGATAATACTAGAGCACCCGGAGGAAACCTACGCAGTCACAGGGAGAATGAGCAAACTCCAAATGGACAGCACTCGAGGTCTGGACTGACCATGGGTCTCTGTTGCTATTCTACCAGCTGTGCCACTGTGCTGCCCCAGTTAAGAGAATGTACAGTTAAAGTCAGTGAGACTGAGTGATCAGAGAAATATGATATTGTTAGAAAAAATCAACATGGAATGGGTTGGTTGTGTTAAATGATACCAACATATTTTAAGAGAATAACTAGTCGCAAAAGAGAATGGGAATGGATATCATCATTAATTTGGCTTCTGGATAGCATTCAACAAGATTACACAAAGAGTCCACCAGATAAATTTACAGATCATGGAATCTATTTGTAATTATCGACCTGCTTTGAAAATTGGCTGGCATTGTTAGGTATAAAGGACAAATAGTTGACCTTATCAACTAAGGTGATATAATGGGATCAGTGTTGGACACTAAGCTGTTCTCCATCTTTATAATAACTGCTAATGCAAAAGAGAATCATCCATCAATTCGTGGTCTTTGTAAAAAAAATTGTGCACAGAAGAGAAATCAATCAGTCTCTCAGTACATCAGAATTAAAGAATTTTGAAATATGCCAGCATCAATATCAATTGACATTTAATGTTTTCTTTGGAAGAAAATATTACTCATGTTTAGGAACACTTTATTTTTTTAAATTATTGTAATTCATGCTCTTTGCCATCTCCTTTGAGTGAAAGAATGTTTGGAATACCTTCCTCACATATAATACAAAAGAAGTGGCACCTGATGGTTTCTAAATGCCTGTAGCAATATGTTTTCTCCCACAAATTGATTTTATTCTTCACTGTTCACTTGTCTCAATCGATCTCAGCTGCTGTACTTCAGTGGTATGGTGCTGAGTGCTGCCTATTAAAAACAACACTAATTTCTCCCTATCGTCAAATCCTTTGGTGCAATGCAGGATGAAAAGGTTTTTTAGCCGCAGTTAGTTGCAAACCTTGCTGTGAATTCCATCACGCTATCCACACACTGTGTACACAGAGCAATGAATTCCACAGCCCACATGTTTAACAGATATTATGCAGATTGAGTGACTGCCTGTGCAGCAAAAGGAAACATCATATCATATCATATATATACAGCCGGAAACAGGCCTTTTCGGCCCTCCAAGTCCGTGCCGCCCAGTGATCCCCATACATTAACACTATCCTACACCCACTAGGGACAATTTTTTTAAACATTTTACCCAGCCAATTAACCTACATACCTGTACGTCTTTGGAGTGTGGGAGGAAACCGAAGATCTCGGAGAAAACCCACGCAGGTCACGGGGAGAACGTACAAACTCCTTACAGTGCAGCACCCGTAGTCAGGATCGAACCTGAGTCTCCGGCGCTGCATTCGCTGTAAAGCAGCAACTCTACCGCTGCGCTATCGATCCTCATGACTTCTGATGCATCTTTGCCTTCTTAAGTAGTGCATGTGAGCTGATTGAATAATCATTGGGACCACCCTAGAGGAATATAAATCCCCTGGTGCAGCCAGTCAACAGAGGCACACTACTTCAAAAGCAGTGTAAAAGGGTTTTCAGTGTACAGCAGTACTCCAGGCAGAATAGCCACAGGCTAAGCAATCAAAGAAAACTGCAGGCTTTTATTTAAGAAATAACTAGGCATTCAAATCTATAAACAAAAATATTAAAAGCAGAGAAATGGCATTTTAACTGATTCTAGATGCATAGTAGTGCATTTTGCAAATCTGTGATCTGATGATGATGTTCCAACATATTGTCCAGATTTAATTGCAGTATTTTTTGTCAAACAGAGAATAATTTTTCAAAGTAGGTCGAAGAGAGAAATTTAATCAAGGAAGGGACAGTTGAAACTTTAAAAATAGATTTTCACCTGTTTTCATTCAGTAATGTTAAGGGTATTTCTAATTTTTTTTTCTTCCAAAAATAAACTTTATTCAGAATTTTAAGATATATACAAAACAAGAAACAGTGCTAAAACTCTTCGACATTCTCAGCGTTTATAGATTCATTAGTGTTATATTCTGTAGTGTTTGCAAACTCTCCTTATAGCAAACACAATTGCCATTCATTTGGCCCCCTGGGTTGATATCCTTTCACTTGTTCGAGGTGGCTCCACCAGACCTGCCTCCAAAGTCCCACCATGAAAGAACCCTAGACTGTGGTCCTCCCCCACAGAACCTTGGCATGGGATGCATCAAGCTTCAGCGAGTCCCTTAGCATGGAATGGGCCAGTCGGCAACATTCTCTGGGACTTATTCTTTGTTTTATTCTTTACCATAAAATACTTTATTCAAGAAATAAATATATACAAAACATGTTCCTTCCAAAATTCCATCCGACATTCTTGGAGGCTATACATACATTCAATTCATGCATTCAATACACCAATTAAATAAAATTATCCCCCACCTTTGCCACTCATGTGGCCCACTGGCATGGAATCCCTTCCCTAATTTTTGAGGGGCGTCTCCACCACACCCTGCCCCACATGTCCAGCAGCGGAAGGACCCTAGACTGTAGTCCTCCCCCATAGAGCCTTGGTTTTGGCTGCACCAAGATTCAGAGCGTCCTTCAGCACGTGCTCCTGCTTTCTGCAGTGGGCCAGTCGGCAAGTATTCCCCGATGGACATCTCGATCCGCTGGGCGGTCAACAAAGCTCGGGCAGACCGAAGAGCGTCTTTCACCGAGTTGATGACCTTCCAGCAGCACTGGAACCATCCGTAAATCACAGAGTCCTCTGTGACGGAGCTGTTCGGAATAAATCATGACAAGGACCCTTGCAGACCTCTCCAGACTCTCTTTGCAAATCCACACTCTGCGAAGAGGTAGGCAACAGTCCCCTCTCCATAGCAGCCGTCCCGAGGGCAGCGTGCACTGGTAGTAAGGTTCCGGCGGTGCAGGAAAGATCTGACTGGGAGGGCTCCCCTCACCGCCAACCAAGCCAGGTCTTGGTGCCTGTTGTTGAGTTCAGGCGATGAGGCATTTTGCCAGTCAAGCTGGGCAGTCTGCTCTGGGAACCACGCCGCAGGATCCATGGAGTCATTTCCTTGCAGTGCCTGCAGGACTTTCCATGCTGACCACTGCCCGATGGACTTGTGATCAAAGGTGTTGGTCCAGAAGAACCTTTCCACGAACGACAGATGGTGCGGCAATGTCCAGCTGACTGGCACATTGCGTGGCATCTGCGCCAGGCCCATCCTTCACAACACCGGGGACAGGAAGAAACTCAGCAGGTAGTGACATAGTGCCCACGTGCCTTGGCTCTACGCTCCGCCTGATGCAGCCACACACGAAGGTGGCCATCAGGATGAGGGCGACGTTGGGCACGCTTTTGCCCCCGTTGTCTGCCGACTTGTGCATTGTGGCCCATCACACCCGGTCCATGCTCGATCCCCAAATGAAGTGGTGGACAGCTCGGGTGATCCCTGTGGAGTAGGAGGGAGGGACAGGCCATGTGATAGAGAGGGAGCGCTGCTTCCACAGCTCCAGTTTCTTCCCCACCCTGGCTATCCGCTCCAGCCAATACATGTCACACGCCTCAGCCCCCCCCCCCCAAACCAGATCCCCAGCACCTTCCAGAAGTCTGGCTTGATGGTGAAGGGGATGGAAGATCGGTCGGGCCAGTTGCCAAAGAGCATGGCCTCGCTCTTCCTGCGGTTTACCCTGGCTCCCATGGCCGACTCAAACTGGTCGCAGACATTAATTAATTTGCGGACCGACCCTGGATCCGGGCAGAAGACGCCGACATCATCCATGTACCATTGACCTGAGTGCCCCCACTGCCTGGCAATGTCACTCCTCTTATGCTCATGTCCTTCCTGATGGACTTGGCAAAGGGTTCAATATAACAGACGAACAAGACAGGGGAGAGAGGGCAGCCCTGCCTGACTCCAGACCTGACGGGGAAGCTGTCTGTTTCTCACACATTGATTTGGACTGCACTACAGATATCGGTGTACAGCAGTTGGATCCAATTCCTGATTCCCTCCCCAAAGCCCATTTTGGAGAGCACGTCCCTCATGTACGTATGCGATATACTGTCGAAGGCCTTCTCCTGGTCAAAGCTGACCAGGCAGGTATCCACCCGTCTGTCCTGCACGTAGGCAATGGTATCTCTCAGCAGCACCAGGCTCTCTGAGATTTTCCTGCCAGGAACAGCACAGGTTTGGTCCGGGTGGATCACCTGTCCTAGAGCAGGCTTGACCCGGTTGGCGATGACCTTAGACAGGATCTTGTAATCTACATTCAACAATGTGATGGGTCTCCAATTCTTTATATCATTCATCGCCCCCTTCTGCTTAGGGTGATGCTGCCCTTCCTCATAGAGTCTAACATGCTGCCGGATAGAAGCATGTCATTGTACACCTCCAACAGGTCTGGTCCCACCCAGTCCCACAGAGCTGAATACAACTCGGCTGGTAAGCCATCACTTCCGGGAGTTTTACTCGAGTCAAAGGAACGGATGGAGCCAGTCAGCTCCTCCAGGGTCAGTGGTTGGTTCAGATTCTCCTGCTTGCTATCCTCCAAGACCTCCGTGATAAAGGACAGGAAGTTCTGGGAGGCGGTGCTATCTGTGGCCTTTCTGTCGTACAAATCCTTATAAAAGGATCTGCAGATCCTCAGCATGTCTGTCTGCAAAGATGTTACCGAGCCGTCCTCCTCCCTAAGGCTGTGGATCACAGAGCTCCTCCTGTGAACCTTATGGAAGAAGAAGCATGAGCACGTCTCATGCTACTCCACGTGGCGGACCCTGGACCGGAAGATGATCTTCGAGGATTTGGAGGTAAAGGGCCGAGCTTGCAGGCCATCAACTCTCTATGTTCCTCCTTTACATCCACCCCTCTTGACTGCAGAAGGAGCAGTTGCTGCAAATCTGTCTGGAGTTGACACAATTCCCTGTCTTACTCTCTGAACCCCTTTGGAGATGAAGAACCTCTTGATGTTCTCCTTGGTTGCTTCCCACCAGAGTGTTGGGGAGTCAAAGAAGGGCCTCACAGTTCGCCAACATGCGTAGTTCCTCTTTAGCTCCTCACCGTTCTATGGGGCCAATAGTTCCACATTTAACTTCCATGTCCCTTTGCCCACCTTCCGGCCCTCCTGTAGGTGACAGGAAGCCTGAAGGAGTCAGTGGTCAGAGACGAACACTGGCGTGAGGTCGGTGTGTCTGAGCGTGACGGCCTTCAACGTGAAGAGGATGTCTATCCGGGACCGGGCTGAACTGTTCGGTCTCGACCAGGTGACCCATGGCTGGGACCCGCCTGCAGGGTCGCTGAAGGCTTCACGCAGCTTTGCGTCTTTGACTGTCTCCATCAGGAGCTTGGAGGTGCTGTCCAGTCTGTGGTCGGCACTGCCAGATCATCCAGCCGCATCGATGATTCATTTGAAGTCACTGGCCGGAACGAGCGGCCAGGACGTGGCCAGCAGCAGTGGGAGATGCTGGAGAACGGCCAGCCGCTCGCTCCGCACGGGTGAGGCGTACACATTAATCAGCCGGAGCGGGGAGCCACGGTACGTTACATCCACCACCAGGAGACGCCCCCAACCATCTCCCTGACCTCAGTGATGGCGAAGCTCCCTCCCCGCAACAAGATCCCCAGACCGGAAGCCCGACAGTCATTGCCCCCCGACCATACCCACAGTCCGTGGAACCACCATCACGACCACCTCCGATAGCAGCGGAGGTGTGGCAGCCCGCACTCCTGCAGAAAAGTCACGTCCGCCAGGTACTGCAAGGTGTCTACACATCGCACAGTGTTCTTCACACTGCGCACGTTTAGCAATGCCAGTTTTAGCTCCATTGTCCGTTAGAGTCACTGACCATCATGCCCACCTCCTTGGTGAATTGCAATGCCGTTTCGTGGCTCAGTTACTGGGTGCTGCCTTCCTCAGGGAGGGGGGTGTTCTCTGGCCTAGCTGGAGTTGTTGACAGAGGGGCCTTCCTTGTTCCAGCCTCTTCTGGGTGCACCACCCCCTCCGACTCTAGTAGCTGGGTAGAGTGGCTGATTTCTTGCTCCCAGTTTCCTAGAGCTGGGGACGATTGGCCGTTCTCCCGGAGCTGCGGCCCATTGGCCGCTGCACTGCTCCCTGTCTCCTGGAGCTGGGGCCCATTGGCCGCTACACTGCTCCCGGTCTCCTGGAGCTGGGGCCCATTGGCCACTACATTGCTCCCTGTCTCCTGGAGCTGGAGCCCATTGACCACTGCACTGCTCCCGGTCTCCTGGAGCTGGGGCCGATTGGCTACTGCATCGCTACCGTTCTCCCGGAGCTGGGAGACAACAGGCGTGTCCTTTCCCCTTCCGTTCTCCTCCCCCATTTTCTTCATCTCCATCCGTTG
This sequence comes from Rhinoraja longicauda, assembly GCF_053455715.1. Lineage (NCBI taxonomy): Eukaryota > Metazoa > Chordata > Chondrichthyes > Rajiformes > Arhynchobatidae > Rhinoraja > Rhinoraja longicauda. Next base: position 24,367,799 of record NC_135967.1, read on the forward strand.
TCGGGTCCTCGATGTCACCTCATCCTCCAACAAGGAGAGGTTGCTGTCGTCGGTCTGGGAGAGGACTTGCTCTTTCTCTCCGGCCTTGGCTCTTTGGGCAGAGCCCTCTGGTGTTTTCACCACCTGCCATGCCTCCTCCTGTTCCCGCTCTTCCATCGACTCTCCCTCCTGAACAGGGGGCTGGGGGTCTCTGTCTGGCGGTTGGGGGCTCGAGGTGGTCGGGCTGTTGTCACTCCTGTTCTCCCTTTCTGTTGGGGTCTTGGCAGTGGTGGGAGGTGTCTCAACCACCCTGGGGATGTTGGCAGCAGCCCCTCTCATCACCTGTGCATAGGTGCAGGCTCTTTTAGGGCAGGTCCTGTAGAGGTGGCCTGCCTCCCCACACAGGTTGCTGTTCTTGCTCTCCTTGCAGTCCTTCATCTCGTAGCCTTCCAGCTTGCAGTTCTTGCAGACAACTGCCTTGTATTCGGCCGCCACATGCCCAGGTTTGTTGCATTTTCTGCACACCCTGGGTTGGCCGGCGTAGGACAGGTAGCCTCGGTTCCCTCCGATAGCAAACACCAAGGGAGGCTGGATGATGGCTCCCTTCCCGTCCCCCCTCAACTTCACCTTCACTTGCCACTTGCTCATCCAGATCCCGAACAAGTCCTTCACACCCACACAGTTCCCTGCCCCTTCGACATAATGAGCAAGGAAGGTGAGGACATCCACAATGGGCACATGCGGGTTGAACATGTGCACCGTGATCATCTGTTCCTTCTGGGTGGGGAGGATGTAGAGCGGCTGCACCTCCAGCAGTGACTGCGGACCTTCGTTCCCCTTCTCCCGGAGGTCTTGCAGCATCTTCTACCATCCCACCGGGTACTTGAAGGTAACGTCAAAGTAGCCGTGGCCCGGGAAGTCCTGGAGACGGTAAATGTCCTCGACCTGGAACTTGCAGGCCTCCAGCAGGACCTTCTTAGGAAAACCTAAGCCGTGAAATTTTCAAAGTGAAATGTTCCAAATTAACTATTAATTGATAAAAGAGTAATATTCACTACAATGTATTTGACTAAAGTTGGTCTTTAGGGAGCAAAATAGATTAACTGCAATGCCAAACTGATACCAATAGCCAAAGAGATCCAATACAGAAGTTAACATGTCAATATTTCATGATTTGTTTCTCTAATTTAGAACGTAGAAATGAAAACTGTTTCTTTTTAGATATGTGTACCTCTCTTTGCTTCTCTATCCAAAACTTGCAAGTAAATACCATGAAACGTTAAAACTAAAGTTGATGGCAAGGTAATCAAAAACATCATGGGGTATCAAATGTGACCTGAGCATCAGGCCTTGGAGTTATTGGCTGTTTTCAAAACAGACCGATAAAAGACTGGCTACAAGTTAGCATACGGTCATGATACTCAACCTACTTACCATTCAAGAAGTTGGCTGTCTTGAGCAGATGGCTGTCATCATGGTCAAGATTACCTGGATCAAGTGGATGTGGAGAGGATGTTTCCACTAGTGTGAGAGTCTAGGACCAAAGGTCATAGCCTCAGAATAAAAGGATGTTCCTTTAGGAGGGAGATGATAGGAATTTCTTTAGTCAGAGGGTGGTGGATCTGTGGAATTCATTGCACAGAAGGCTGTGGAGGCAAAGTCAATAGATATTTTTAAGGCAAAGATTCTTGATTAGTACGGGTGTCAGGGGTTATGGGGAGAAGGCAGGAGAATGGGGTTACATCTCTTACAATAGACAATAGACAATAGGTGCAGGAGGAGGCCATTCGACCCTTCAAGCCAGCACCGCCATTCAATGTGATCATGGCTGATCATTCTCAATCAGTAGTCCGTTCCTGCCTTCTCCCCATACCCCCTGACTCCGCTATCCTTAAGAGCTCTATCTAGCTCTCTCTTGAATGCATTCAGAGAATTGGCCTCCACTGCCTTCTGAGGCAGAGAATTCCACAGATTCACAACTCTCTGACTGAAAACGTTTTTCCTCATCTCAGTTCTAAATGGCCAGCCCCTTATTCTTAAACTGTGGCCCCTTGTTCTGTACTCCCACAACATTGGGAACATGTTACCTCCAATACCATGTGCTCTAATTTTGCCCACTAATCTCCTATGTGGAACGTTGTCGAAGGCTTTCTGAAAGTCAAGGTACACCACATCCACCGGCTCTCCCCTGTCAATTTTCCTAGTTACATCCTCAAAGAATTCCAGAAGATTAGTCAAGCATGATTTCCCCTTCGTAAATCCATGCTGACTCGGAACGATCCTGTTACTACTATCCAAATGCTCCAGCATCTTCCCCACCACTGATGTAAGACTAACTGGTCTATAATTTCCCGTTTTCTCTCTCCCTCCTTTCTAGGTGGGACAACATTAGCTACCCTCCAATCCACAGGAACTGATCCTGAATCTATAGAACATTGGAAAATGATCACTAATGCGTCCACAATTTCTAGCGCCACCTCCTTAAGTACCCTGGGATGCAGACCATCAGGCCCTGGGGATTTATCAGCCTTCAGTCCCATCAGTCTACCCAACACCATTTCCTGCCTAATGTGGATTTCCTTCAGTTCCTCCGTCACCCTAGGATCTCTTGCCACTAGAACATCTGGGAGATTGCTTGTATCTTCCTTAGTGAAGGCAGATCCAAAGTTCTGTTTCTCCTTAGTTCTATATTCTCCTTTGCTGGGCCACCTGCACAGATCATATCACATCAGTAAGCAAATATAACATATAACAACTACAGCATGGAAACAGGCCTGTCCGGCCCTACCAGTCCACGCCGACCATTCTCCCTGACCTAGTCTCATCTACCTGCATTCAGACCATAACCCTCTAATCCCCTCTTATCCATATACCTATCCAATTTACTCTTAAATAATAAAATCGAGCCAGCCTCCACCACGTCCACCGGAAGCCCATTCCATACAGCCACAACCCTCTGAGTAAAGAAGTTCCCCCTCATGTTACCCCTAAACCTTTGTCCCTCAATTCTGAAGCTATGTCCCCTTGTTGGAATCTTCCCCACTTTCAAAGGGAAAAGCCTACCCACGTCAACTCTGTCCGTCCCTCTCAAAATTTTAAAAACCTCTATCAAGTCCCCCCTCAACCTTCTACGCTCCAAAGAATAAAGACCCAACCTGTTCAACCTCTCTCTGTAGCCTAAGTGCTGAAACCCAGGCAACATTCTAGTAAATCTCCTCTGTACCCTCTCCATTTTGTCGACATCCTTCCTATAATTTGGCGACCAGAACTGCACACCATACTCCAGATTCGGCCTCACCAATGCCCTGTACAATTTTAACATTACATCCCAACTTCTATACTCGATGCTCTGATTTATAAAGGCAAGCATACCAAACGCCTTCTTCACCACCCTATCCACATGAGATTCCACCTTCAGGGAACAATGCACAGTTATTCCCAGATCCCACTGTGCCACTGCATTCCTCAATTCCCTACCATTTACCCTGTACGTCCTATTTTGATTTGTCCTACCAAAATGCAGCACCTCACACTTATCAGCATTAAACTCCATCTGCCATCTTTCAGCCCACCCTTCCAAAAGGCCCAAGTCTCTCTGTAGACTTTGAAAATCTACCTCACTATCAACTACTCCACCTATCTTAGTATCATCTGCATATTTACTAATCCAATTTGCCACACCATCATCCAGATCATTAATGTAAATGACAAACAACAGTGGACCCAACACAGATCCTTGGGGTACTCCACTAGACACTGGCCTCCAACCTGACATACAATTGTCAACCGTTACCCTCTGGTATCTCCCATTCAGCCATTGTTGAATCCATCTTGCAACCTCACTATTAATACCCAACGATTTAACCTTCTTAATCAACCTTCCATGTGGAACCTTGTCAAATGCCTTACTGAAGTCCATATAGACAACATCCACAGCCTTGCCCTTAGCAATTTCCCTGGTAACCTCTTCAAAAAATTCAAGAAGATTAGTCAAACATGACCTTCCAGGCACAAATCCATGTTGACTGTTTCTAATCAGGCCTTGATTATCCAAATAATTATATATATTGTCCCTAAGTATCTTTTCCATTAATTTTCCCACCACAGACGTCAAACTAATAGGTCTATAATTGCTAGGTTTACTTTTAGAACCTTTTTTAAACAAAGGCACAACATGCGCAATGCGCCAATCTTCCGGCACCATCCCCGTTTCTAATGACGTTTGAAATATTTCCGTCATAGCCCCTGCTATTTCTGCACTAACTTCCCTCAATGTCCTAGGGAATACCCTATCAGGACCTGGAGACTTATCCACTTTTATATTTTTCAAAAGTGTCCGTACCTCCTCTTCTTTAATCCTCCTAATTTCCATCACTACTCTACTTGTTTCGCTTACCTCACATAATTCAATATCCTTCTCCTCGGTAAATACCGAAGAAAAGAAATTGTTTAATATCTCCCCCATTTCTTCCGGCTCAGCACATAGCTGTCCACTCTGACTCTCTAATGGACCAATTTTATCCCTCACTATCCTTTTGCTATTGACATATCTGTAGAACCCCTTGGGGTTTACTTTTACATTACTTGCCAAAGCATCCTCATATCTTTTTTTCGCTTTTCTAATTTCCTTCTTAAGATTCCTTTTACATTCTTTATATTCCTCAAGAACCTCATTTACTCCCTGCCGCTTATATTTATTGTATATCTCCCTCTTTTTCCGAACCAAGTGTCCAATTTCCCTGGAAAACCACGGCTCTTTCAAATTATTATTCTTTCCTTTCCACCGAACAGGGACATAAAGACTCTGTACTCTCAAAATTTCACCTTTAAATATCCTCCATTTCTCTATTATATCCTTTTCATAAAACAAAAATTTCCATTTCACTCCTTTTAAATCCTTTCTCATCTCCTCAAAATTAGCCTTTCTCCAATCCAAAATCTCAACCCTTGGTCCAGATTTGACCTTCTCCATAATGATATTGAAACTAATGGCATTGTGATCACTAGACCCAAAGTGCTCCTCAACACATACCTCCGTCACCTGACCCATCTCACTTCCTAACAGGAGGTCCAACACTGCCCCTTCTCTGGTAGGCACCTCTACGTATTGCTGCAAAAAACTATCCTGCACACATTTTACAAACTCCAAACCATCCAGCCCTTTAACAGAATGTGATTCCCAGTCTATATACGGAAAATTGAAATCACCCACAATCACCACTCTGTGCTTACTACTAATATCTGCTATATCCTTACATATTTGCTCTTCCAATTCTCGTTCCCTATTTGGCGGTCTATAATACACCCCTATAAGTGTTGCTAAACCTTTCTCATTTCTGAGTTCCACCCAAACAGCCTCCTTAATCGAGCCTTCTAGTCTGTCCTGCCAAAGCACTGCTGTGATATCCTCCCTGACAAGCAATGCAACACCCCCACCTCTTGCCCCTCCGATTCTATCACATCTGAAACAATGAAATCCTGGAATATTTAATTGCCAATCGCAACCCTCCTGCAACCATGTTTCACTGATCGCCACAACATCATACTTCCAGATGTCAATCCAGGCTCTAAGCTCATCCACCTTTCTTACAATGCTCCTAGCATTAAAATATACACATTTAAGGGACCCATCATTTCTTATTCTCAGTTTATTTCTTTTCCCTTCTTTCTCTCCTACATATTGGGTCTGAGTGTTTCCCTTTTCTGCCTCCTGCCTCACACACTGCCTATTAGCTATCTGTGTTTGAGTCCCTCCCCCCAACCGTACTAGTTTAAAGTCTCCGCAGTTATTTTAGCAAATCTCCCCGCCAGGATATTGGTTCCCCTCGGGTTCAGATGCAACCCGTCCTTTTTGTACAGGTCATACTTCCCCCAGAAGAGGTCCCAATGATCCAGAAACTTGAAACCCTGCTCCCTGCACCAGTTCCTCAGCCACGTATTTATCCTCCACCTCACTCCATTCCTATTCTCACTATCGCGTGGCACAGGCAGTAAGCCTGAGATTATTACTTTGGAAGTCCTTTTTTTTAACTCTCTTCCTAGCCCCATAAATTCTCCTTTCAGGACCTCTTCCCTTATCCTACCTATATTGTTGGTACCTATATATACCACGACCTCTGGCTCCTCTCCCTCCCCTTTCAGGATATCCTGGACACGCTCAGACACATCCCGGACACCGGCACCAGGGAGGCAAACCACCATCCGGGTCTCCCGACTGCGTCCACAGAAACGCCTATCTGACCCCCTCACTATAGAGTCCCCTATTACTACCGCTCTCCTCTTCCTTTCCCTACCCTTCTGAGCAACAGGGCCGGACTCCTTGCCAGAGGCCCGGGCACCGTCGTTGCCCCCAGGTAGGCTGTCCCCCCCAACAGGACTTAAACAGGAGTACTTATTTCCAAGGGGTACAGCCACCGGGGTACTCCCTAGTCCCTGCCTCTGTTCCTTTCCCCCCCCTAACAGTGACCCACTTGTCTACCTCCCGTGGTCTAGGAGTGACCACCTCTCTGTAACTCCTATCTATAACCTCCTCACTCTCCCTGATCAGACGGAGGTCATCAATCTGCCGCTCCAGGTTCCTAATACGGTCCCTTAGGAGCCCCATCTCATCACACCTGGCGCAGATGTGGATGTCTGGAAGACTATCAGACTCCCAGATTCCCCACATCCGACACCCAGATCAAATTACTGAAGTGGTGGGTCACAGCTGTTTTCAGTAGTGTGCACCTCTTCCTGGTATATCTTGAGAGGACACATTTATTTCTGCATTGCTTGAATGAGTGGGGATTTTCACACCTGGAGGAGACAGCTGGAACCCTCCTCAGAGTGGTGAGCAGCAAATATTCTGCAGTTGCGTTCAGTTGAGTGTGGTTGCATCCGGTGGACAAGAAGCAACTGAAGGTCAAGGATAAATAGAAAACCCATTATGGAAGGAGAAGAAAGTTGGAAAAAGGGGAGAGGCTGGTCAGAGCGTGGCAGGTAATAGGTTGACACAGGTGATGGAGGTATTTTGACAGGGAGATGATTGGAACAAAGCCCAGTGATAAGAACAGGAGGTGTGATACAGGTTTCAAGAGTTGCAAATAATGAAGCTGGGGGATGAAAGTAATAGGACAGGGTTGGGGGAGGGGTGCAGGGGAGACATAGGTAGGAGTCCAGGTGGGGCTCCGGGGAGAGTAGGGAGGGAGGAGAGGAGGGAAGTGTGAGGGAGAAAAGAGGGGAGGACAGTTAAAGGTTACCTAAAATTGGAGAATTCAACGTTTATACCAATTGCTTGTAAGATACCTTAGAAGAATATTTAGTAACTGTTCTGACCTCTTGTGCATTTCATGCTTCCATGCTGCATTGAGAGATGAGGATAAGGGGTTCTATGCTCTTTCAAGTTAATATTTGCTTATTAATCAATGTTACCTTAAATGATTGAACATCCACAAAACTGCAGATGCTGGAACTTGTGGTGAAAAGATCAACTCAATCCCCACTCATTCAAGCAATGCAGAAATAAATGTTGTGTCCTTTCAAGATCAACTCTGCCCTTAACCTATCACATATAATCCATCAATTTTATTCATCCTTCCCAGATCTCTACAACTTAAATCTTACTTGTTTCCTCTCTTTCCTAGTTCAATTGAAAGCTTTTCGACTTGAAACATAACTTTGTTTTTCTTTCCACTGATGTTGATTTACCTGCTAATGTTTCCAACATCTTCCATTCTTATTGCAAACAGTTAATTAGATTCGATTATTATCATGGCTATCAGCGTATTTCACAGGCACTTAAAGAAATATTAGTTAACTTACTGGAAATTAAAATGCTCTCATCTTCCCCCATCTGCGCCTCCTCCATTTCCCACCTTCCCCAGGCAAAATAGGGAAAGAGTGCCCTGGGTTTCATCTTTTCCCCATTATTTTCACATCCAATATATCTATCTTTGAAGTTTCTGCCAGTTACAATTCTACCACCTGTCATATCTTTCCCTCCCCACCCTGTTATGCTTTCCACACGGACCATTTCTCCCCAAACCTCCCTGGTTTGCCCATCACTCCCCACCCTGCCTTTATCTCTCCAGGCACTTTCCCCTGCAACCTCCTTCCTCATCAGCATCCAGTGGTCTAAACAGCTTTTTAAAAATATGATTTAAGTTCAGAGGAAAGGTCTCAATCTGAAATGTGGACTGCCCATTTCCCTTCAAAGATGCTGCCTACCCATTGAGTTCCTCCAGCAGATTATGTTTTGTTCAAGATTCCAGTATATCTGCAGTCTGTTGTGTCAATTTAGCCATACAGAGCGTTTTCAATTTTTTTTTACATTTGAAGGACAGTCTTTGAAGAAGAAATTGAAATTCTATAACAGAATGCAATGTTTTTGTCGACTGCTGTACAATATGTTTTACCCAAAAATAGATAGCAGAGAATGATCAGCAACACTGACCTTGGGAAACAATATTGCCGTTTTTCATGCATATGATTTAGGTATTGGTGGTAACCTTTGGGCGCGCAACAGTGACCTCAATCAATGTGCAATGTACGATTTACATCAGACTCAAGAACGTTAAAAAAAAATCATGAATATGGAATGTTAGAGCAGATCTTCCTTGCAGTATGAACGACCGCCCCAGTGAGTTAAAGGGCAAGAATCCCTTTAAACTGCTGCCAATGAGTACAATGGAGAGGAAACCTTATGTGAGAAGCACCAGTGATAAAGGCTAATTGCTTGCAATGGCAAGTATATAATAAAAACCTATCCTTCTTGCAATGGATTGATATGGAAGCAAATTTGTTATTTTGAGAGTTGTTGGTGGAGGGAATGGGGATATAAACTCCAGCAGTTGAGGGAAGATCTGAGGCGGACATGTGGAGCTGGTGCTGCAGGATTCACAGTGCTCACCCCTCTCCACATAGCAAATAGGATTCATCCCTCAGATTGAAATTGTGGAAATGTGGATAGTTCAATGTCAATCAGCTCAGGCAGGGATGTCCACTTCAGCCTTGTCTGGGGCAGGATTTATCACTTCAGCTAACACCTCCACTAGCTTTCAAGACTTTCACCTCTCCTTTAAGTGCAATGAATACCATAATATAGCAGCAGTGGTATTATACGCTACCTGCCATTCCATTTCAAGTTACTGTTGCACTTTCAGATGCCATTATACGTAAGCACGTGAGTTACTGATTGTTTTCAGCAGTCAGTTTACAGATAAAAGAAAAAAATATATTGCACAGCAGATAAAAATGACGCATTACAAAATAGAATTTTAATCCAGTTTCTTAGAACCTCTTCAAAGGCAGTCACTTTAATTTGAAAACGTGGGTGTGAGAGCATTAATGCAGTGATGAATAATGTCAGTCAGTCAGTAAACCCAAATGACCTAAACAGATTGTCCCAAAACCTTAAGTGCATTAAGTAATGTTTCAACATTCTTTGTGGTAGAATTGTATAACTAATGTTATCACTAAATGAGAATGACACCAGTAGTGTATTTTTGGGTAATGAGAGAAATTGCAGATGCTGGTTTATTCCAACGAGAGAGACAAAGTGCTGGAGTAACTCAACAGGTCAGGAAGCACCTCTGGAAAAAAATGGATAATTGTTGTTTTGGGTCGGACCCTTCATCAGTCTGAAGAAGGGTCCCGACCCAAAACATCATCTATCCATTTTTTCCCGAGATGCTGCCTGACCCGCTGTGTACTTTTGGGTTTCTGTCATGGCTCTGACAGCTCTCCATTGTAGAATGAGAAGTGATTGTTGAGTATGGTAATTATTTTACAAATGGGTCATGTGGTTAACTGCTCTCTGGCTGCAGCAATGCTTCCAGACAGTTCCAGCAGTCAATCTTGAATAAACTACAAATGTACAGAGCAGGCGGCATGTTAGTGTCCAAAGGGAAGGGCATGCCCAATGTCCAAAAGGGAAATTGGCTGTCCCATAAACAGTGATGGGTGATATCAACTTTCCCACAGTGCCAACAGAGAGATTGTGGGGATCTGGCCATAAATCTCCATCTCATCCCTGAATTCTCTGAAGGAACATTTGGTTCCCATCCTATTTACCTGAAAACCTTGGTGATGCCCAGGAGGAACACAGTGAAGTCTGTGGGTGCAGCAAGAGATAGGACTCTTCAATGCTTCTTGTATCAGATCATGGATAATTGATAGGGTTGGAACCTGCAATTGGAAGTCTGGGTAGGCAGCTGGAGAGTAAATACTTCCTTTAAAATACTCTATGGAGTCATTGCAACTTTGGTATTTTTTTGGATCATGTGCAGAGAGAGGTAAATTTGTTGTGCTCTACCTGATGAGCACATCTTGTCCAAATTACTAAACAGAGTTGATACAATGTTCACACAGGCATAGAAGAAGCTGTAATTATGAAAAGACTCTATAAAATGCAACGGAATTTGGGCCAATGCAGGGTATTTATTCATCAACAGCAGGAATAATGGCTGAAGCTCTGACTCAAAGTCCAACTCATGTGATGATGGGTGGATTGAAAAATGTAGCTTCAATGACATGGGGAAACATTTGACACAATTGTGTAACTTCAGGGCAGCAAGATGTTATACTTATAGAAAGTAAGATCACACATGGCTAAACAGAGCACAACAACAAGCCAAAATAGAAACAAACAATGTTTTCAAATAGAAGAGGAACAATAACAGGAGATGTAGTAGGCCAGTTCCATAGGCCAAGTCTAATGTTGGTGATGGGAAGAGGTGAATCAGCCAATACCCTAGCTTATGGAAGGACTGTTCAGAAGCCTGATAAAAAAAGAAGCTTTTGGAGCAATATAAAGACATGTGTAAAGATTTACACATACGCATCAAAGGACACCAAGCAAACCAAAATCCAATACTTGACCCATGACACATTCAGTAAAATTGAGGTGGAGAAAGACAAATAACTGCAATGATGCACATGCAAGCTATTATTGGAATATCACAGAATGTCATAGTCATAGAGAGAGTGATAGAGACATAGAGCACTAAAACAGAGCCGTCAGCCCCCATTTACCAAGAATCCACTCACTCTAATCCTACATCATTCTTAATTGTTATGCTCCTGATATCCTTACACTCACCAACATACTGGGACCAATCAACAGCAGCCACTTAATGAGGAGAAAACCAGAGCACCTAGAACATACAACATCATTATGTATCAGTCACTATCAATCTCTCTGCCCTCAAGAATTCTCTTCACTAGGCCTGCCCCTAATTATTTCCTCAACCACCCCCATTCCTACATTCCTTCTCAATCAGCACACTGCATCCACCCAAACATCTACTCTAAAGTCTTCCCTGTGACTTTTTCCCTGCTATTCCAAAATTGATTACCTGTCTCATTTCCTCATTGAGTTCCTGTCTTTGCAAAGGCATAAGCTCAGGATCAAAGATCTTTGTGCAAGATTTGCAGGGTAAGTTCTGTTCAATTGTGCATGATTGCTTTAAGCTTTGTGTACAGTGGAATAAAAATCCAGTGGGATCTTGGGAAAACATGTATGAGGCCATCTATATGGTGGCTCAAATTCCTCGCCCATTATTATCTGTGCAGCAAAAAGCTGGAGTAACTCAGCGGGACAGGCAGTATCCCTGGAGAGAAGGAATAGGTGACATTTCGGGTCGAGACTTGTGCAGTCTGAAGAAGAGTCTCAACCCGAAACGTCATCTATTCCTTCTCTCCAAAGAAGCGACCTGTCCTGCTGAGTTACTCCAGCTTTTTGTATTTATCTTCAGTTTAAACCAGCATCTGCAGTTCTTTCCCACACAATATTGTATGTTTATTCATTACTGTGATTTCTTACATTCCAAAACAGCTGAATTATTCTGAATTTGTATTAGAGGAGCAGCAAGGACAGATGCATATGTTTCGCTTCCTTCTCCTCCATCAATTCCATCCAAAGACTGGCTTCTAACCTATGTATAACAATGTTTTGGTCACCACCAATAGCCTGTGACAGATTAACTATCACCCTGAATGCCACCAGGAATCTTCAAAAAACATCTATGCTACTAGTATTTGTATTGGTTTTGTTGGCATGACAGTGGTTCCTGACCAAGCAGTCACCATAACAGCGAGAAACAAACAAGAAGATATTTCCAATGATCGAGTAGATGTGCAGTGCCATTAAAATTTCAACAATGCCAACTAGACATATAATATGTTTATGTACATCTAGCCAGGTAATTATTTTGGAGAAGTGATGATTGTTGTTTTTTTAGGTAAGTAGAAGTCATTCTGTGCACAAATGCCATTGAGATGAATGCCTAATTAACCTCCTTTTGATTAAATTGGTTGAGCCAAGAAATATGACACCAGGAGAACTCCAGATGTGATATTTTGTTGTGTACATGGACTGTTTTGAATTTATCTCCTGTGAAGTGTGCTGCAATATTTCACAATATTGTTGTTGAATATTATAGCAAAGAGGTCCTTCTACAGTTGTACCGGGCCCTGGTGAGACTGCACCTGGAGTACTGTGTGCAGTTTTGGTCTCCAAATTTGAGGAAGGATATTCTTGCTATGGAGGGCGTGCAGCGTAGGTTCACTAGGTTAATTCCCGGAATGGCGGGACTGTCGTATGTTGAAAGGCTGGAGCGATTGGGCTTGTATACACTGGAATTTAGAAGGATGAGGGGGGATCTTATTGAAACATATAAGATAATTAGGGGATTGGACACATTAGAGGCAGATAACATGTTCCCAATGTTGGGGGAGTCCAGAACAAGGGGCCACAGTTTGAGAATAAGGGGTAGGCCATTTAGAACGGAGATGAGGAAGAACTTTTTCAGTCAGAGGGCGGTGAAGGTGTGGAATTCTCTGCCTCAGAAGGCAGTGGAGGCCAGTTCGTTGGATGCTTTCAAGAGAGAGCTGGATAGAGCTCTTAAGGATAGTGGAGTGAGGGGGTATGGGGAGAAGGCAGGAACGGGGTACTGATTGAGAGTGATCAGCCATGATCGCATTGAATGGTGGTGCTGGCTCGAAGGGCTGAATGGCCTACTCCTGCACCTATTGTCTATTGTCTATTGTCTAATCAGCAGTGCAGAGTAAAGCATTCCTCTGTTGCATATGTATTCATAATAGATTTTTGGAATGTAAGCAAGGGAAGGATTATAGGATGTGGCCAAAGATGACATTTGTCAAGATCTTATTGAATAGCAGCACAGGCTTAAGTCTCTGTATGATCTGCTTTATTCTTAGCAATAGAATAGGTTCATAAAAAAACATAGAGGCAGGTAGTTGAGTTATAGAGAGCCTTAGAAAGTACAAAATAGTAATAAAGTTGTCATGATTTGGATTTTCATGTAGAACTGTTATTATATCCACCTGAAGTAATCAAGGTCCCCATGGCATTTGGTTGACTGGCATAAAGCATGAGCTATCTACTGAGGATTATGCAGTGCCAATGACAGATAATAAACCTTTAATCATAGCTCCTTTACATTAAAACAATGAAATAAGAATTGAGCTCATATATTCTCATGTTCTTCATCTGTGCATCAGTTAACCATCTAGTTCTGAAATGAATTATGATTTTTATAGAATGTTTGGAAATAATGTAACACTAATTTTAATTAATATTAATGAACATTCATATCATACATCAGCAATACTGTGAAACCATCTTTGAGATTGAAATCGGTGATTAAATGTGGATTATCTTACAAGAATGCAGAAAGGATTGGACATCAATGTCTTCCGACTGATTAAACAGGAATACTTCATCCTGTGCTACTTCCCTCGACTTTACAGAAGAAAGAGGCACCAGCTACAGTTATAACTTTGATATTAATCATCTCTGCATTCGTGTCAGATAATATATATTTTTCCAAGCAGCGTTTATTTTTAACCTTTTGAAAGTTTGTACTTGATCTTGAAGCCTTGTGGGGAAAAAAACCAATTGTTATCTGGTTGTCTGCCAAGTAAAAATGGGGATGTTGACTGTAACAAACTTTCCATGTCATATGCTACAACAGACACAACTAATTCTCAGTTGCGTTCAACCAGTTGTGTTCAACTGAACAACCTGTTCAGAATATAATATCTTCACACTGATTCTAGTTCTACAGTCGGCATTCAGATAGAAATAACAATTACAGCAGCACTATCCACCGTTCCCCATCACATTGCTGCAAAAGATGACCAATGTTAAATCAAGATAGGTGATGATGCTGGAAATCTGAATTAATAACATAAAATGTGTAACAAGCAACATCTGTGGAAAGAGTAAAACATGGCTCACCATGCTTTTCTCTCCATCATGGTTGATGGGGGTCATTCATTCCATTATTTTATTCATTCCATTTCCTGTAGTTTTGCTCTTACTTTTGTTCCTTTCACCAATCCTTTCTCAATGCAATTCCCATGTAATAGTGAGAAATGCAACAAGTGCCCTATTAGCTTTTCATTTCCAGATTCTTCCAACTTCATATCTCTAAAGTTTACAATGTGTACTTGTCTTCATTGGAGAAATTAAATGCAGGTTACATGACCTACTTACAGATCACCTACTCAGTTGATAAGCATGCCCTTGAGCCTTCAGTTGCCAGTTACTTTGACTCTTCATTCCATTCCCACTCTGACCTCTCTGCCCTTACCCTCTTCGATTGCTCCAATAAAACCCAGCACAAACTCGCGGGATGGCATCTAATCTTCCGAGTAGCCATGTTACAACACTCAGTGAATCAACATTGAATTTAATATTTTCAGATAACCAACAACATTCTGTTTTTCTCCAGAGATGCTGCCTGATCCGCTGAGTTACTCCAGCACTTTGTATAGATCTTTGGTATAAACCAGCAACTGCAGTTTCATTGTTTCAACATTTTCAACACAGTTCCAGCATTGTTTTTTTCTTTCTTTCACTCACCTCTGTCCTATTTCATCTCATTCATCTCCTGCCGATGAATCAGCTGAAGTTCACCAGCCATCATCAACCTTGGCTGGCCAACACCTTCGTTGCTTGTGTCATGAAATCTTCCCTGGTCTTCAATTGAATTGAATTTAATTGAATAAGTTTATTGGCCAGTTATGTACACATACATCTCGGACCTGCAGACCCTCAGCATAGGAGCACCGCAAGATTGCGTACTCTCCCCTCTCCTTTAATCTCTCTACTGAACCTCCACAGACTCCTCAGTCAAGCTTCTCAAGTTTGTGGACGACACAACCCTGATTAGATTGATCTGAGATGGGGAGGAATCTGCCTACAGACAGGAAGTGATACAGCTGGCGTCCTGGTGCCTTCGTAACAACCTGGAGCTCATTGCTCTTAAGACAAGGGAATTGATAGACTTTAGGAGACCCCGCCCCCTCCCTTCCCTCACCATCAACAACATCACAGTCACATCTGTGGAGGCATTTAAGTTCTTTGGAACCATCATCTTCAAGGACCTTATTTGGGGGGGGGGGGGCACCATCGACTCCACAGTCAAAAAGGCCCAATAGAGGAAGTACCTCCTGCGGCAGCTGAGGAAACACAATCTGCCACAGGCAATAATGGTCCAATTCTATACTGTCATCGTAGAGTCTGTCCTCACCTTCTCCACCATGGTCTGGTTTGGCTCAGCCACTAAGCATGACATCCGGAGGCTGCAATGAACAGTTCAATCAGCTGAGAAGGTTGTTGGCTGCAACCTTCCTCCCACTGACGAACTGTATACTGCAAGGGCCAGGAAGCGAGTGGGTAAGATCATCTCTGACCCTTCTCACCCAGGCCACAAACTCTTTGAAGCACTTACCTCTGGAAGGCGACTCCGGACTGTCAAAGCCGCCACAGCCAGATATAAGAACAGTTTTTTTCCACGAGTAGTAGCTCTACTCAATAACCAAAAGTCTGTAGCCTCTTTTTGCTCTGGTTTATTTCATTCACATGTTTAAGCTATAATGTTTTATTCTTAATGTTTTAATGTTTTACGCTTTATTCTTAATTGTTTACTGTTTGTTCGTGTTGTTACCTGCGAGTGGATCACCAAGGCACATTCCAATGACAGACTTTTCGATTACAGACCATTTCAATCATAGACTTTTCCCCTTCTCTGCAACTTAAAACACATTTGATTTCACGAAGTTCCTAGTCCTGATGAAAGTTCTCCGCAGATGTTGGCGGACCTGCTGAACATTTCAAACATTTTCTGTTTTATTTTTAATTAAAAGAGAATCTGTCCATATTAGAAAAAATTCCAAATCCTCAATCATACACTAGTGTTGATGATTGTTGAGACTTTTGAATGCCACTAATTCTGTGACAACTAGTGGTTTTAACCAGATTAATATACATAGTATAGTAAACAAGCATTGTGACAACCATTTATATCTGTCTTTATTGCTTCTTCAAATTATGTCACATGGAGCATGCCCTGTCTTGAAAGTGTTAGAAACAGAAATACAGAATACAGAAACTGTAAGGGCAATTCCTGAACTTGCCTTGATATTTACTTTTAAATCAACATTACATCAAAAGTTTAGGCTCATTCGGCACTCATTATTTTGTGTTTGACTGTACTATTAACAGAGTGAGCAGTCACTTTCAAATCACTAATATATCCAGATATTTTTGCTAACTTAAATTGAGTAGTATTTTAAATGTTTCCCAGAATTTTTACGCCATTTGATTGTCAATGGTTTTCCATGGTTTTGGCACATTTATCTCAACAATAGGTGACAGTTCTTCATTTTACCTGCACTTAAATCTCTCATATGGCAGGCACCACAATTAACCTTTGTAAATCACAACCTTAGATGTACAGTGCATTCAAAAAGTATTCAGACCCCTTCACCTTTTCCACATTTTGTTACGTTATAACCTTACTTTAAAATGGATTAAATTCATTTTTTTATCATCAGTCTGCACACAATACCCCATAATAAAAAAGGGAAAACTGGTGTTTAGAAATTTTTGCTAAGTAATTATAAAGAAATAACTGAAATATCACATTTACTTAAGTATTCAGGCCCTTTACTCAGTACTTTGTTGAGGCACCTTTGGCAGTGATTACAACCTCAAGTCTTCTTGGGTATGATGCTACAAGCTTGGCACACCTGTATTTGGGTAATTTCTCCAATTCTTCTCTGCAGATCCTCTCAAGCTCTGTCAGGTTGGATGGGGAGTGTCAATGCACAGCTATTTTCAGGTCCCTCCAGAGATGTTCGACCGGGTTCAAGTCGGGGCTCTGGCTGGGCCACTCAAGGACATTCACAGACACAAAGCCACTCCTGCGTTGTCTTGGCTGTGTGCTTAGGGTCATTGTCCTGTTGGAAAATAAACCTCTGCCCCAGTCTGAGGTCCAGAATGTTCGGAGCATTCATCAAGGATCTCTCTGTACTTTACTCCATTAATCTTTCCCTCGATCCTGACTAGTCTCTCAGTTCCTGCCGCTGAAAAACATCCCAACTGCATGATGCTGCCACCACCATGCTTCACCGTAGATATTGGCCAGGTGATGAGCGGTGCCTGGTTTCCTCCAGACGTGACGCTTGGCATTCAGGCCAAAGAGTTCAATCTTGGTTTCATCAGACCAGAGAATCTTATTTCTCATGGTCTGAGAGTCCTTTCGGTGCCTTTTGGCAAACTCCAAGCAGGCTGGCATGTGCCTTTTACTGAGGAGTATCTTCCGTCTGGCCACTCTACCATAAAGGCCTGATTGGTGGAGTGCTGCAGATACAGTTGTCCTTCTGGAAGGTTCTCCCATCTTCACAGAGGAACTCTGGAGCTCTGTCAGAGTGACCATCAGGTTCTTGTCCACCTCCCTGAACAAGGCCCTTCTCCCCCGATTGCTCAGTTTGACCAGGCGTGCAGCTCTATTTAGAGTCCTTGTGGTTCCAAAGTTGTCCCAGATCTGTGTCTCGACACAATCCTGTCTCGGAGGTCTACTGACATTTCCTTCATCTTCTTGGCTTGGGTTTTGCTCTGACATTCACTGTCAACTGTGGGACCTCATATAGACATGTGTGTGCCTTTCCAAATAGAAACATAGAAACATAGAAAATAGGTGCACGAGTAGGCCATTCGGCCCTTCGAGCCTGCACCGCCATTCAATATGATCATGGCTGATCATCCAGCTCAGTAACCTGTACCTGCCAATTAATTTAATTTACCACTGGTGGACTCCAATCAAGTTATAGAAACATCTCAAGGATAATCAATGGAAACAGGATGAACCGAAGCTCAATTTTGAGTGTCATAGCAAAGGGTCCGAATACTTATGTAAATGTGATATTACAGTTATTTATTTTTAATTACTTTGCAAAAATTTCTAAACACCTGTTTTTGCTTCTTCATTCTGGGTATTGTGTGTAGATTGATGATAAAAATGTTTAAAATTGAATCAATTTTAAAATAAGGCTGTAACATAACAAAATATGGAAAAAGTGAAGGGGTCTGAATACTTTCTGAATGCACTGTATATTGGTTTAAATGTGGAATATCCTAAAAAATATTTGAAACGTTGTTCTGACCACATTGCACACACCAAATCAGTAAAGATTGGCACGCCTACATTTGATTCATTTCCTTCAAATAATTTAATATACTATGCTGATGCACATCAGTCAATGTGATATTCTCCATTTGGGTTGAAGGAGAAAACTAACAGAGAAAAAAAATACATTAAATTCTTGCATCTGATTTATTACTGGGCATTGAAAAACATTTGGTACCATTGCATAAACTGTTTTGCTTATGGACAGTATTACACCTTTTTGTAATTAACCTCTGCTATAATATTCTGTGGCCATTTACTGTGTTCATTGAGGGAAGCAGAATCCAGGTACAACATGCAGGGTGGATCTGAAGATGCTGGTTTAAACTGAAGACAGACACATAAAGCCGGAGTAACTCAGCAGGTCAGGCAGCATCTCTGGAGAAAAGGAATAGGTGATGTGTCAGGTAAAAACATTGTGAGCAAATGCAATCACTGGAGAACTAGAAAAAGGTGGGTGGAAGTTATACTACAACAACACACACACCTGGGAAACGATGTACAGTTCTGAGCATCAGAATTTAAGTCAAGTCAAGTATGTTTGATATGCACTAACAGGACGATGAAATTCATCAAAGATTATATTATAAGACACGAATTTACACACCACTGGTTCTAATTTTCTGATGAATTGTTAAATGAACTACATTCAAACTTTGAGAGTGAATATTGGCTGTACCGTCCAAGAATAGACAGATAATCCATGACACTTAATTGCACAGTCCAAAAATCTATCAATAGCCTTGAACTTATTCAAGGCAGGAGCATCCACGGCTTGAGATAAACAATTAAATAGTCTATAGAAATAAAGATATTTATTTTCATCTCAGTCCCAAAGTGACCAATATCTTTTTGTAAATCTCCAATGAATCCGACAGAAAGTGCTTATCCAAATCTTAAGCATATCTTTCTCTGTTATCTTTTTTTGTTTGTGTATTTCCCATTTCCTTTCTCTCAAACTTAAGTTTAGTTTAGTTTAGTTCAGTTCAATTTAGTTTAGTATAGTTTAATTTAGTTTAATTGAGTTCAAATTGCATTGAAATTGGCGCTTCGGTCTTCCGAGTCCACGTCGACCATTAATCACCAGTTCATGATTGATCCTGGCTAGATTTTAACTTCTGGTCATGTGAGTGGTTGAGTGGGGTTGACAGAGGTCAGGAACTCAATATTTTCATGGAAAATTTCTGCAGGCAGTTTGCCCGACCAGAGGGAACAATCTCTCACCAAGTACTTTTGCAATCCTATGCATAACAATAAGGTCTCACTTCATTTTTCTGAATACAAATTGAACGTAGACAAATTCTGCTTAACAACTCTGATTAAAACAAGTCCCAAAATTAAATTGTTATTGTATTGTTACAATGTTGTATAGTGTAAACTGTTATTGTAGTATCTACAAAGCACATACATTCTTCCCTGCCTATGAATATCAGAATTGGGTTCATACTCAAGGTGTGGTCTCACCACAACCCTGCACAATTGCAGAAACACTTTTATTTAAATACTCCTATGGCTTTGTTATAAAGGTTGACACATACAATTTGTCTTTCCTAATTGCTACCTTTGAAAATGTGCAGTTCTTCTTAATAACATGCACAATCTCATAGTTCTCCATATTGTCTGCCTTCTTGCAGTCACTTAGCCAGTTGATATATTTTTGCAAACACTCTAGTTCACCTTTTTGTCTCACTTTGCATTAGCAGCATCCTTGGTTATGATACATGCTTTTATTGAAGTCATTAATATATATTGCAGATAACTAATACCCAAATACATCCATGTGGGATCTTAACAGTGATGCCTGCCAATATGAAAATGAATCATGAGTGATTTATTCTAAATATCTGGATTCTATCCTTTCACCAAACCTCTAACCCATATTAATCCATTGGGCCAACTATTAATGGCATTAAACCAGTTAATCTGAAATGAATCCCAGATTTGCCCACATATCCTCTGAATCTGTTTATACCAGTAGATATAGTGGGCTAAATCTAGTGTGGGATTCTATGTTTAGATACTATTTCACATCAGACCTGGTGCAACTTTCAGCTAGGTTTCTTGGCTTGTTGACTCAAAGCTAAATGGGAAGTTATAGAGTTATGCAGTCAGAGAGTCATACGTCATGGAAACAGGCCCTTTTGGTCTAACTCATCCATGCTGACCAAGGTGTCCCATCTAAGCAAGTCCCATTTTCCCATGTTTGGCCCAAATCCCTCTGAACTTTCCCTATCCATGTCCTATCCAAATGTATTTGAAATGTTGTCATTGAACCTGACTTAACTCCTGCCTCTGGCAGCTCATTCCACATGCCCATCACCTTCTGCGTAAAAAAGTTCAGGTTCCTATTAAATCTTTCCCTTCTCACCTTAAACCTTTGCCCTCCAATTCTTGATTTCCTGACCCTGGGGAAAATACCCTGTGCATTCAATTTACCTGCACACCTAATGAGTTTATGTACGATCATTCCCTTCATTGTGGACCAAGAAATAAAGTCCTGGCCTGACCAACCTGTCTCTAGTACTCAGGGAGTAATTGAGTCCTGCTGAGATCCTCATCTATTGTTTCTACACTCTTTCCAGTTTAATAGCATCTTTCCTATAGCCAGGTGACCAAAACTGAACACAATATTCCAAGTGCTACCTCACCAATGGATCATACAACAGCATCCAAACTTCTTTACTCAAATGTATCACAAAAAGCTGGAGTAACTCAGCGGGTCAGGCAGCATCTCAGGAGAGAAGGAGTGGGTGACGTTTCGGGTCGAGACCCTTCTTCAGACTGATGACCCCCTCCCCTGACATCAGTCTGAAGAAGGGTCTCGACCCGAAACGTCAACCATTCCTTCTCACCTGAGATGCTGCCTGACCCACTGAGTTACTCCAGCTTTTTGTGATACCTTCGATTTGTACCAGCATCTGCAATTATTTTCCTACACAACTTCTTTACTGAATGCCCTGACTATGAAGATCAGTGTACAAAAGCCTTTTTCTGAGCACCCTGTCTACCAATGAACCACTTTCAGGGAACTGTGTACTTTTACTCCTGGGTTCTGTTCAACAACACTGACCAGGTCCCAACTATTCACTGTGAAAGTCCTATCTTGGTTTTACTTCACAAATGGCAGAGTCATAGAGTTATAGAGTCACATTGTGTGGAAACAGGTCCCTTGGTCCAAATTGCCCCTACCGACCAGCCTGGCCCCTCTGCACTTATTCCACTTGCCTGTGAAGGGCCCCTATCCCTCTATACCTATACAAACTACACTGAAGGTATGCTAGAAAGCATACTGTGTAGGAAAGAACTGCAGATGCTGGTTTAAATCGAAGGTAGACCCAAAATGCTGGCAAAAAAACAGCATTTTATGTCCACCTAGATAGCATGCTGATTGGTTGCATCATGGCCGGTTTTAGAAATTAGAGGTTTCAGACATGAAGGAGGTTCAAATGTTGGACATTGTCCAGGTACTGACCTCCCCGCTATTGAAGTGATCGGCAGGAAATGTTGCCTCAAGAAGGCGAGTGACATCATATCATATCATATCATATACATACAGCCGGAAACAGGCCTTTTCGGCCCTCCAAGTCCGTGCCGCCCAGTGATCCCCGCACATTAACACTATCCTACACCCACTAGGGACAATTCTTTTTTACATTTTACCCAGCCAATTAACCTACATACCTGTACGTCTTTGGAGTGTGGGAGGAAACCGAAGATCTCGGAGAAAACCCACGCAGGTCACGGGGAGAACGTACAAACTCCTTACAGTGCAGCACCCGTAGTCAGGATCGAACCTGAGTCTCCGGCGCTGCATTCGCTGTAAAGCAGCAACTCTACCGCTGCGCCACCGTGCAGATAAAAGGCACACACCGCATTGACCACACTCTCCTCTTGCTGCTGCCATCAGAAAGAAGGTACAGGAGCCTGAGAACACTTACCTTTAGGTAGTAGAATAGTTTCTTCCCTTCCACCATCAGTTCTTATATCACTGTGCACAACCCTATATCAGCAGTGAAACACTACCGGCCTTATAGACAATAGACAATAGACAATAGGCAAATTCAATGTGATCATGGTTGGTCATTCACAATCAGTACCCCGTTCCTGCCCTCTCCCCATACTCCCCGACTCCACTATCATTAAGATCTCTATCTAACTCTCTCTTGAAAGCATCCATAGAATTGGCCTCCACTGCCTTCTGAGGCAGAGAATTCCACAGATTTACAACTGAGTGAAAAAGTTTTTCCTCATCTCCGTTCTGAATGGCCTACCCGTTATTCTTAAACTGTGGCCCCTGGTTCTTGACTCCCCCAACATTGGGAACATGTTTCCTGTCTCTAGCAATAATCTTATATGTTTCAATAAGATCCCCTCTCATCCTTCTAAATTCCATTGTACAACTTGTACAACTACCTTGTACAACTATGGTTGCTTTATGTATTTTCGTTTTTGATTCAAAGATCATTCATAAATGAATCATTCAATTTATCTAGAATAACTGATCATTTATCATCTATTTATTGTTGTTTTGCCCCCAAAAACATTTCTACCAACAGCAATGAGATAATGAGGAGATAATTTGTCCTGTGATATTGATTGAGAAAGAAGCACGGTCCAGGAAAATTGCCAATGTCTCCTTTATGACTGCATGGAAGGGAAGTCTTATAATAGACAGCAATTCCCCTAGTGCAGTAATTCCTGTGCTGTAACTCATGTCTACAAATCTCTCAGGTGATGGTTGAACCCACGCTTCTAATCAGAGACGGAACTAAAATATAAAAGATGTTTCAGGCTGTTGTGAAGATGTTATTTCCTTTTGTAGGAGAAACCTAGTAACAGGAACTTCTGTTTAGAAAAACAGAAAAGGGACAAAATATTTTCTTTCAGACGATTGTATTTGTCTTTGTTCAAAGATCAGTGGAATCAGTGAAAGACACAAATTTGTCTTTGTTCAAAGATCTATGGAAACAGAATATTTGAATATGTTTCAGGCAGAGGGAGATAGAACCTTGATATGTAAGGGGGTCAGATATTACAATGGGTAACAGGAATGCTGAGTTGAAGTTACAATCAGATCAGCCATCATTTTATTGAAAGACAGAGAGGCTGATGAGACTGAGGGCCCATTCTGATTCTAATTTGTCTAAAGAAGAATCCTGACCTGGAACGTTATTTGTCTACTCCCTGTCAGATGCTGTCTAACCTGCTGATTTCCTCCAGCACTTTGTGTTTTGTTGTAATTTGTATGTATGCAAACGTGGAGGGCATACTTGTGCATTCTTGTGCAAGCAAATCTTGGTTTAAAATCAGGGTAAAAGTTCTGTGTACAAATTCTATCCCTTTATAAAGACCTTCCTCTCATCTTACATCTTTTTTTCAATATCCATACCATAGGAAAAAGTTTCTTACTATCTAACCAATCTATGCCTCTTACAATTACATATAGATGTATTGGGTCACCACTCAGCCTCCTTCACTCCAGGGAAAACAAACCCAAATTGTCCTATCTATCCTCATAACTAAAATCCTCCAATTCAGGCAACATCCTGGTGAATCTCGTGTGCTTTTCCCAGCATTACCTCCTCCTTCCTTGTGTGACTCAAATCACTCCACTTTCCATTTATCTTTTGAACTTCAAAAATCACCTCTGATATTGCAATTACAAATTGCTGTGTCTGTGCATATAAACAAGGTTATTTCATTCTTTATCCAAATCAACTTTTTTCATACCTCTGCGCCAACCAGCATAGAATTAAAATTTCTGCTTAGAATAAAGAGCTCACTTTGCAAAAAGAAAAAATGTTCTTCTTGTAAAAATATTTTCACATAGAAAGTATTTCAAAGCATATGATTTCATCACCCTGCCAGTTGTCCTTTCTGTTTATACTTGCAAACAAAGCTTGTGCAGATATTTATAGATTAATGATCATACAGATGCCTGGTCTCCTCCCCTCCCCCTTCCCAGTACTCCCTCTATCCCCTACCCAGTTCTCCCTATCACCTCCCCCTTCCCAATTCTCCTTCTATCACCCTCCCCTTCCCAGTTCTCCCTCTATCACCCCCTTCCCAGTTCTCCCTCTATCACCCTCCCCTTCCCAGTTCTCCCTCTATCACCCTCCCCTTCCCAGTTCTCTCTATATCACCTCCCCCTTCCCAGTTCTCCCTCCCTTCCCCTCCCCCTTCCCAGACCTCCCTCTATCTTCCTGTCCCCACCTATATCCTTCCTTTGTCCCGCCCCCCTGACATCAGTCTGAAGAAGGGTCTCGACCCGAAACGTCACCCATTCCTTCTCTCCTGAGATGCTGCCTGACCCGCTGAGTTACTCCAGCATTTTGTGAATAAATACCTTTGATTTGTACCAGCATCTGCAGTTATTTTCTTACATACAGATACCTGGAGTTCCTTGCTATGGTTTACACTTTGATGGCTCAACAGCTGAACATCTGCGATATTCTTCGCTGAGAAGAAAGGACCAGATGTAAGGTGTCTGAAACTTCTTGCATCCATTTCTGTCATAGATCTGAGCTGCTTCAATAATATAGAATTGTCTTCTGTCACAAGAGAATGAAAATAAAATATTATTTACAATCTGTTGCACTGTTGCTTCAAAAACTGCTATCCTTTGCAAAATTCTGATATGCTCATTGATGTCCCTTAAAAATTATTTCATCCAGAAAAATAAATACACTACATTGATGGGACAGACTGAAGACTCATGATAAATATTTATTGAAAATGTATCTGTGATCAGCATTACGTAAGATTTTTATGTTTACTTTAATGCTAATAGAATATTTTATCATCCTAAAAATAGACCCGGTCGAACTGAAGTTATGCAGAAATCAATAATAATGAAAGATAAAATATTTTCATTGTTGATTGGAGGCTGTGAAACAAACTGAAGACTGTTCTTGTTTTATGTAGTATCATGTTAATAGAATGTAGAATAGTACAGCACTGCAATGGGACCAACAGCCCACAATGTCCATGCCGAAGATCATGCCAAGTTAATCTCCTCTCCCTGCACGCGTTTCGTATTCACCCATTCTCTGCATTTCGATATCCTGTCCAAAACCCTTTAGATTGCTACTATTGTGTCTGCCTCCACCACCTCTCTTGGCAGTGCGTTCAAGGCATCTACCACTCTCAACAAACATACTCTACACTTCAAGTATTGCTCCTCTGACCTTAAAGCTATGCCCTTTAGTCTTTGCTATTTTGACCCCAGAGAAAAGGTTCTGACTGTCTACCCCACATATGCCTCATAATTTATTATTCTTTAATCAGGTCTCTCCTTAACCTTTGACTACCCAGAGAAAACAAGCCAAGTCTGTCCCAACTCCGCCTTATTCCTAATACCCTTTTATCCAGGCATTATGATCATAAACCTCTCCTGTACCTTCTTTAAACACTCCGTTTAATCATTAGCCCATACAGCCCCGTCGCTCACGCACGCGTGCCCGAGTTCAAATTCTAACGGCAATTGCTTTGTTCTCCGCCATGGCCGTGTAGTCTACACCCAGGGCCAAGGTGTGGATGGCATTGATGGCTGTGCAGGACAACGCATCTGTGACCTGGTTGCTCGTGCCTACGATGTGCTGGTTGTAAGTCGTGTACTCTGAGATGTAGGCCAAGTGACGCTGCTGTCGGGATGACCAGGGATCAGACACCTTCGCAAAGGCAAATGTGAGTGGCTTGTGGTCGGTGAAAGCTGTGAAATCCTTGCCTTCGAGGAAGTAGCGGAATAGCCGATGGCCAGGTAGAGAGCGAGGAGCTCCCAGTCGAAAGCGCTTTATTTCTGCTCGGGGGGTCTCAGGGGATGACTGAAAAAAGCGTGGGGCTGCCAGCTACCATTTACCCATTCCAGCACTCCGCCCACGGCTGTGCCAAATGCATCAACCGTGGGAACGGTTAGCACATTGGCCCGTGGATGTACTAACATCGTCGCCTTTGCCAGCGCCTCTTTCGCGTTGTTGAAAGGCGGTTGTGGATGCGTCATCCCAAACGAGCTCTTTAGGCTTGTTGGCCAAGGCCTTGAACAGTGGTTGCATGATCCTGGCGGCTGCTGGCACGAAACAGTGATAGAAGTTGACCATGCCGACAAACTCTTGGAGTCCCTTTAACGTAGAGGGGTTGGGAAACTTGCGAATGACCTCAACCTTGGTCGGGAGCGGGACCACACCATGCTGGTTGATGTGATGGCTGAGGAAGCTAATGGAATGGAGGCCAATCTGACACTTGGCAAGGTTGATGGCCAGGCCCTGCTCGGTGAGCCTCTGGCAGAGCTGCCGGAGGTGTGCGCGGTGTTCCTGGTGAGAGTGGTTGGCGACGAGGAGGTTGTCGAGGTGGATGAACACGAAGTCAAGCCCGCGGCCCACCATGTCCATTAGCCGTTGGAAAGCCTAGGTGGCATTCTTGAGGACAAAAGCCATCTGAAGGAACTCAAAGAGCCCGGACGGGGTGATGGATGTGAGGGACAGCGTGTTGTCATTGAAATGGCGGTAGTCCCCACAGGGTCTCCAGCCCCCAGACGCTTTGGGGACCATGTGAAGTGGGGATGCCCACGGGCTGTCTGAGCGGCGCACTATGCCTATTTCCTCCAACCTGTGGAACTCGTCTTTGGCAAGTTGGAGCTTGTCGAGGGGCAGCCTGCTTGCGCGTGCATGGAGTGGCGGTCCGGTGATGGGGATATGGTGCTTCACCCCATGCTTGGGGCTGGCCGTTGTGAACTGGGGGGTTATGATGTCAGGGAAATCAGCCAAGATCCTGGCATACTCATTGTCGGAGAAGGTCACTGAGCTGAGATGTAGTGCAGTCAATTCGTGTGGCGCAAGGTGATCGACTCAAACGTCTCAGAACTGATGAGATGTTGTCCCTTCACGTACACCGGCAGGGAGTGTGCCCGGAGGAAATCTGCACCCAGCAGCGGTTGGGAGACGTTTGTGATAGTAAAGGGCCGCTTGAAGTCACAGGAGTTAAAGTTGAGCGGGATCCTGCGGACCCCATATGTCTTAACGTTGCTGCCATTAGCAGCGGCCAGAGAAGGCCTCCTCTTTCCGAAACGAGTGTCGGCCCCCGAGGGGGACAAAACACTGATCTCTGCTCCCTTGTCCATGATAAAACGCCGCCCCGAATGATGATCCCAGGTGTAGAGGATGCAATGCTTCTGGCCGGCCACAGTAGCCACTACTGGCGGCCTGCCTAGGCATTTCCCGGAATGCATGCAGGGTGTTCGGCATCGGCGGGCCATGGAACTCCACCTTTGGTGGTAGTAGCACCACTCGCTTGTGTCCAGCTTTACTACCGCGCCTTCGGTGGAGGCTGGGCCCGGCCACTGTAGAGGTCCATGTGTTGTATAAACACTCCGTTTAATCATTAACCAACACAGCCCCATCACTCACACGCGCATACCCGAGTTCAAATTCTAACAGCAATTGCTTTGTTCTCTGCCCACACACGATGGCCCGCCCCCTCCCGACCCCATGATTGGTCGGCCCAGATTACGCCCAGTCCACGCGAGAGTTTGAGCCTAATAAACGACGGTTCAAAGCCAAAATGACAGTGCGCTACGCTGGCAAGTTATTGGGAAGATGTTAAAATAAACTACACCAACAGTACACCTTCATGGGGCACACTTTTATATGGTTAGCACATTCAAGTTTGGTGGGGACTAATTAGAGCTGCCTGCAACTTTCAAGGAGACTTTGTGGATGGTGCAAGTGGTGGAAGTCATTCTGCAGATATTTGGAAAATGGTAGCCCAAGTGTAAGCTTCCTGGATAGCATATTCCTCACATGTGTCAGGTGAGAAGTGCAACAGGTGTCCAGTGGTAGAAGGCTGTTGGTATATGAAATGGGTAATGCATGAGAAACGTGTACAACTGCAAGAAGCATAGGAATGCCACCCTCCCCAGAATACTTCTGCTCACATCAGTCACTCGGGTAAAAGCTTGAAAAGCTTCATGCTGCAAACCTGTAATGCCAAAGAGGGACACAAGAACTTTAAAAAAAAATTACATTTGAGTGCTAACTTAAATCCACGTCAGTTATATGGTCAGGCAAGCAAGCCACATCTAAAATGGTTGAGGGGGGGTCGAGGGGGGGGGGGGGGGAGTGCATAGGGTGGGGCTGCAAACCTAAAGAGTTAACAACTCCGCTGAACTATAATCCTGACTATTTATGATCCTTCGTAGAACCTGTCACGTGAAGATTCCGGAGGTAAATTAAGAATGATTTGCTCATTTTTCCAGTTTTGAAGCTGACCTGCTTGGTAATTGTAGCATTTTGTTTTAATTTCAGATTTCCAGCATTAGCGGTATTTTGCTTTCCAATTTTGCATATTTAATTCTAATCCAATCAAGTCACCTCCTTCACATACTCCCAAAGTTGGACAGATTATGGTGAAGACACACCAGACTGCAGATACTGGGATATTGAGCAAAACACAAAGTGCTGGAGGAACTCAGCAAGCCTCAGTTTATTCTGACCTCCCCACAAACCCTAATTTCAATCTTTCCTTTGGATTCCAATCCTCAAGCAGGAGAATCTGAACTCTTCTGCCTCCAGTTGCTGGTTGTAGTTGGTTGATTTTCAGTCAGAACTGCCTCTCGACATATCTTCAAGTTTATAAATTCATAAGTTGTAGCAGTCGCATTAGGTAATTCAGCCCATCAAGTCTACTCCGCCATTCAATCATGGCCTCAAAGAGCTGCATATTTCCTGACCCATTCTCACCGATTCAAAATGGACCAGATAGGCCAGGAAGATTGAAACTTGAGACTTCTGGGATTATATCCTGTCCCAGCACATGGTCTGCGATATTAGTGGTTAGGTTAGAGCTGTGCCATTAATAGAGAATTATTCTTGTCTTTGAAAAGTGTTGAGAATTACTTCAATCGGATCTATGAGATTTGAGTTATGTAAATTCATCAGAATTACATGGTGAATATGTTGGGCCAGATTGCACTGTTAACTGGAGACTAATGTTTTATTAAAACACATTGAGCAGGAAATGTTCTTCTCGAGAAGTCTTTCAAAATTAATTCCATTATATATGTACTTTGGATGCACATATCTGTTAACTGAACTTTCTTAATTAACCTCGGTCCCTCCTCTGCCATCTTTAAGATGAATTTCTCCATTTCAGCCTTCTTTCATTGCTCTCTACTGGTATTTTATGTGACATTAATTGTTGGCTTTGGTGTCTGCAATTTAAGATTGCAGTTGGTCAATTCAAGATGAAACTATAAGGTAAAACTAAATGTGTAGGAAAGAACTGCAGATGCTGGTTTGAATTGAAGGTGGACACAAAATGCTGGAATAACTCAACGGGACAGGCAGCATCTCTGGAGAGAAGGAATGGGTGACGTTTCAGGTCAAGACCCTTCTTCAGACTGACGCCAGGGGAGTGGGCGGTACAGAGATAAAAAGTAGTTGGAGACGGTAAGAATGGTATGAGAACTGGGAAGAGGGAGGGGATGGAAAGAAAGGGAAAGCAAGGGCTAACTTGAAGTGAGAGATGCAAGCTACCTAAGCAAAATATAAGGTGCTGTTCCTTCAATTTGCACTGGGCTTCACTCTAACAATGGAGGAGGCCAAGGACAGAAAGATCAGTGTGGGAATGGGAGGGGGAGTTAAAGTGTTGAGCAACCGAGAGATCAGGTAAGTTTAGGCAGACCAAGCGGAGGTGTTCAGCAAAATGGTCGCCGAGCCTGTGCTTGGTGTTGCCGATCTACAGGAGTCCACACCTGGTACAGCAGATAACATTGAAAAAGGTCAAGTGAACTTCTGCCTCATCTGAAAAAACTGGGTCCTTGGACGGAGTAGAGGGGGGAAATGTAGGGACAGGTGTGGCATCTCCTGTGGTTGCAGGGGAAAGTACCTGGGGAGGGGGTGGTTTGGGTGGGAAGGGACGAGTTGACCGGGGAGTTGCAGAGGGGAAGGTCTCTGCGGAAAGCAGAAAGGGGTGGAGATGGGAAGATGTGGCTCATAGTGCGATCCCATTGGAGGTGCCGAAAATGTAAAACTGAATGTTCACCTACTTGACCTGCACTGTGAGGGGGGGGGGGGGGGTGGGGGGGGGGAATGTTCATTCCATCTCTGATTATCATGTGGAATTGATTTTTCAATCCATTTCAACACACATCCCACCGCTCCTGTCTCCCGATGAGCTCTTATCAAGATTATAATGCAAATTAATTGGAGAATAAATTGCTGTGACAGCCCAGAACGTTCCTTTCCCCAGCAGTATCCCAAACAATGGTGACAGTAGTTTGCGCGCACAGCGAATCATTCTGAAATTCAACAGCAGTTCAGAGTTTTGGCTATGAATCATCTTTACCTTTGATTCCTCCAGCTCCACTGATGGATGTGCTGTCTCCTCCACAGGGATTAAAAACTTAATGCTAAATAACTCCTGTTTCTACCAGAAATGTGCCACTTTCTCCACCAGGGAAGGGGACATGTTACTATTGGTTTCACTATTATTACCTCTGGCAAGATACAGTGAAAATTTTTGTTTGCAGGCTACCCAGTCAAATCGCACCATACACGAGTGCAATCGAGCCATAAATAACAGTACAGCAGAAAGAGCAAAGTGAAAAGCAAAACACCTTTGAGACATGTGGGTCTCATGTTTGAATAGTTACAAGCTGACAGGTTCGGTACAAATCTTAGTGTGTAAGTGGGAGAAAGTCTATAAATTGTTGTGTTTTGGTCTGATTTGTGGATTCATAGATACGTGAAGTGTGTTTAGTGGATGAGACTAGTTGTGCAATTGCTGGAACACACCACTTGAAGACACAAGGCAGATCATCAAATGTCTTCCAGCTTTAACCTCCTTTGCCATCTGTGTTAATGTTTCAAGGTCCTTGAGAAACAGTAACATCTGTGGCTCCAGTATATTATCTAAAAATATGGGGCGCACTGTTTTCAGATTACATAATATTTAAAAAGTCTTGAAAAGCAATTAACTTCCTTGATCATTCCCATCAGTTGTAAAGCACATCCCCTTCGAAAGATTTAGGTTGTTTAAATAGCAACAGACCTACTGCATGGAATCTTGGTGGCATTGAAATGAAGTCCACACTTGATTCCCTGGACTTAGTTATTTGTTCTGATAGCAGCTATTTGATAGATAGAAATACGAAAGAAACCCAAGCCACACACACTTTAGATTATTTTGGTTTATTGTCACGTGTATGGAGGGAGGTACAGAGAAAAGCTTTTTTGCTGTGCGCTATTTAGTCAGCGGAAAGACTATGCAGTGTGTTGATATAGGATAAAGGGAATAACACTTAGTGCAAGGTAAAGTGTGAATAAAGGTAGTCTGAGAGTCTCCATTGAGGTAGATGGTAGGTTAAGAACGCTGTCTAGTTGGTGATCGGATGGTTCAGTTGCTGATAGCAGCTGGGAAGAAACTGTCCCTGAGTCTGGAGGTATGCATTTTCAAATTTCTGCATCCCTTGCCTGAAGGAGAAATTTTTGCAAAGTAATTAAAAATAAATAACTGAAATATCACATTCTCATAAGTATTCAGACCCTTTACTCAGTACTTTGTTGAGGCACTTTTGGCAGCGATTACAGCCTCAAGTCTTCTTGGGTATGATGCTACAAGCTTGCCAAACCTGTATTTGGGTAATTTCTCCCATTCTTTTCTGCAGATCCTCTCAAGATCTGTCAGGTTGGATGGGGAGCGTTGATGCACAGCTATTTTCAGAGATGTTCGATCGGGTTCAAGTCGGGGCTCTGGCTGGGCCACTCAAGGACATTCACAGACCTGTCATGAAGCCACGCCTGTGTTGTGTTGGTTGTATGCTTAGGGTCATTGTACTGTTGGAAGGTGAACCTCTGCCCCGGTCTGAGGTTCAGAACACTCTGGAGCAGGTTTTCATCAAGGATCTCTGTACTTTGCTCTGTTCATCTTTCCCTCAATCCTGACTAGTCTCCCAGTTCCTGCCGCTAAAAAACATCACCACAGCGTGATGCTGCCACCACCATGCTTCACCGTAGGATGGTATTGGCCAGGTGATGAGCGGTGCCGCTTGGCATTCAGGCCATAGAGTTAAATCTTGGTTTCATCAGACCAGTGAATCTTGTTTCTCATAGTCTGAGAGTCCTTTAGGTGCCTTTTGGCAAATTCCAAATGGGCTGTCATGTGCCTTTTACTGAGGAGTGGCTTCTGTCTGGTTACTCTACCATAAAGGGTTCTCCCATCTTCGCAGAAGAAATCTGGGGCTCTGTCAGAGTGACCATCGGTTTCTTGGTCACCTCCCTGACCAAGGCCCTTCTCCCCCGATTGCTCAGTTTGGCCAGGTGGCCAGCACTATGAAGAGTCCTGGTGGCTCCACAATTCTTCCATTTAAGAATGACGGAGGCCACTGTGCTCTTCGGGACCTACAATGCTGCAGAAATTGTTTTATACCCTTCCCCAGATCTGTCTCAACACAATCCTGCCTCGGAGGTCTACACACAATTCCCTCATTTTCATGGCTTGGTTTTTGCTCTGACATGCACTGTCAACTGTGGGACCTTATATAGACAGGTGTGTGCATTTGCAAATCATGTCCAAGTAATTTAATTTACCACTGGTGGACTCCAATCAAGTTGTAGAAACATCAAGGATAATCAATGATAATAATCAAGGATAATAATAAACAGGATGAACCTAAGCTCAATTTTGAGTGCCATAGCAAAGAGTCTGAATACTTATGTAAATGTGATATTTTCAGTTATTTCTTTTAAATTACTTTGCAAAAATTTCAAAACCCCTGTTTTCGTTTTATTATTATCAGGTATTGTGTGTAGATTGATGATAAAAAAATGAATTTAATCCATTTTAAAATAAGGCTGTAACGTAGCAAAATGTGGAAAAAGTGAAGGGGTCTGAATACTTTCTGAATGCACTGTAGGTTTACCACTGGCAATAGTAAATGTTTTTATATCATCTTGTCTTACTCTTGCAAATTTCTTTCTTGTACATTTTTGCATTGAACATCTGTGTTTACTAATTTGTTGTTGTATTGTAGATAAAAGTGTGAATGTACTCTTATGTGCTGATGTATGCAATCAGGTACATGCTAAATGAGCTGTGATAACAAAAAGTACCTGTTGCTAAAATATTTATTAAACTCATAACTTCAGAAAATATGTGAAATGGAAGGCAAACATGAACCTTTATTTTGCATATTTGAATACCTAATGCTGTCATCAAAATAAACTGCAGCCGACACAGTAGCACAACGGAAACATATTGTGAACGGGGGAAAGATTCAGCAATATAAACAAGATGTTTAATTAAATCAGTATAAAACAATCCACATTCTAAGTTAATGCCAGTATAACTTCCGAGTGAGTGCCAGCACAGGGTGACATTGAAATTCAATAAGCACATGTGTGGCCATGATTTGGCTCATTAGGCTTACTGCTTCATGCTTACCAGTTACCTTGTGCTTGTGAAGAAAATACATCTTCTTCTCGAATAAACTGATTGTTTTAACAGTGCAATGCAGGAATGAAAGAAATGCAATTGATCTAACAGCACTTCTTGCTTAAAATGTGTATTTTTTCAGCTCTAGATATAATGTGGAATCCCAGTATGCCATTTGATTTCAGCTCAACAACAGCGTAACAATGATTAAAAAAAACACGCACACAGAAAAGGGATGTTTGCCAATGTAAGCATGATAATTTGAGGATACTGTCTTAATTTCAGCACATTCAATTTAACTCTGATGTAATCCTTCACAGACAGTTTATAAAGATAGGTTAATTAATCCTGTCCTGCTTGATTGTAAAGTTAATTTTTTATTTCTTTGGTCATCTTATGCTATGCCTTTACAAACACTTAATGTAATGCAACAGCAAGAACAAAAATCCTAGGAACATTCATCTGAATCTAAGGTGAAATTTGTCCACACAGAATTCACATATCACTACCAAAATATGTGAGGCGCAGAAAAAGATTCATTTTACAAAATTTTGTAAATAAATTAACACAAAACATATACACAAAACATATACACAAAACTGAATTAGTTTACCAGGGAAAATGATCACAGGTTGCCAGATCACTAAGGGAGATCACTTCAGGGATTTGCTTTGGAAAATGGCAATGCAATCACTTCTATTGATACTATCAAACAATGTAACATCTAAGTCAAAAAACCCTTTCTCTTCTACTTACAGTACAATCTGAATTGCCTCAGGGACATCACTGTTGAGAGAAAAATCTCCCATGGGATGCATCTCCACTTACAACACAGGATTCAATGGAGGAAAAAGGGCTTGTGTTTCAAAAAATTGCACTGCAGGTGTTTTTTTTCTAGGAGCATAATCCCTCTACAACACAGAAGTTAATTCAAGAATGACTAAAGTGACATTTTTTATTAAAGTAAGAATGGATACTTACTAAACTCTGAATGGCACAGATGAATCTTTTAAGACAACAGAACATTATATGAATATAACTGAATAAAAATGACTAATCAGGTTAAACACCAAACCTGAAATCCAAATGAGTGAGTATGGGAAGAGCCAATTCCATAATTAAATTTAAGCAATTCCTATAAGTACATTGTTCATTTGCACTGAGAAGATTGCACAAATTTGGTTTTATCAATGACAAGGTCAGAAAATTACAAAACATTTTTTATAAAACATCTACCAAAATAAGCAATTTTAATTAAAAAAAGTAAATAAAGATGTATAGTTTTGGCATCATGATTCAACAGATCATATTAATGTATGGAGCTTGCCTTTTGATGGCACATCCAACTTATAAATTTAACCTGGACTGTTTCAACATAATAATTCACCATTTAGCACCATCTCAATCAATAATCTATGAAATGCCCTCCTCCACATCCTGAATGCAAATTAATAAAAATTATACACACATAATTTAAAAAAAGAAACACATGAAACTTGTACCAGAGTCTTTAAATGTCCAGGTTTGTGAAACCAACAATGATCTAATTCCAAATTGAACAATTGATGCCCTAATCTCCTTTTAAACTATGTTCTAGCTGACTATAACGATGGAGCTTGTTCTTGTTAAGTTCCTGTATCATTCATGTCCATACTTTCTTTGAAATCTTTAAATGCATATCCTTTTGACTAGTTCCTTCAGGCATGTCTATAATTCACAGTTTACTGGGGTTACCTAATTGTGCTTTTTAATTGTGACTGTCAGTTCCCCAGCAACCCAAGACTTGTCCTTGGTCAGCAGCTGCCTTTGTATGATGGATGGTTTGCTAGAAATCGCTGCATAATAGAAGGAAGTATAAAGTCCAAACTACATGCATTATTTTGTGCAGAAATCGCACATTACCTTGCAGTCACATCAGAAGCATCAGAAACAGTTGCTCCAGGGTGCGTATGTGGCTGATCTGGGGCAAATTGCCTTTCATCTGTAAACTGTGGGAGTTATTTGTTAGCAAGGTTGCCGATCTTCCCAACAACAAAGAAGATATCATGTTATTGGATGTATGAACCCAGTGCAAAGGATAACAGGGATCACAGGATTTGACCTCTCTAATGCAAGGAAATATCTCCTTTCAGAACATAATGAATCCCTGGATTTTCTGCCCCGAAGTGGATGCAATCCAAATTATTAGATATATTTAAGGTGGAGATTAGAAATGTTTGAAATAATGAGCAATTTTGGTTTATGGGGAACTGGCACAGAAGAGATTAGCATAGATCAGCCATGGTCATATTGAATGGCAGAACAGGCTAGAGGGGTCACATGACTTACAACTGTTTCTATTTTCTTGTAGTCTTATTTCAAAAAAAGAGAAATGGCTAGCTTCCAACACAAGGGCCATTGATAAACATTCCTCAGTAATCACACTTTAAACTGTCTTAGGATGAAGCTTTCTTCTGGATTCACTTCTATAACATAGAACATAGAACAGTACCACACATGAATAGGCCCTTTGTCTGTGCTAACCATGATGCTATTCTTATCGACCTGTGTATAATCCATACCCCATTCCCAGCATATCCATATGCCTATCCAAAAGCCTCTTAAATGCCACTATTGTATCTGCTTCAACCACCAACCCTGGCAGCACCTTTCAGGCATTCGCCACTGCGTAAGAAAAGTTGCATACATCTCCTTTAAACTTTAGTCCTTTCACCATAAAGCTATGCCCTCTGGTATATGATTTTTTCTTCTTGTGAAAAAGGTCCTGACTGTCTACCCTATCTATGCATCTCAGAATTTGATATACATCCATCGGGTGTATTTGCAAACTCCGGAATCCCAGTTAAAACAATCCAGGTCTGTCCAACATCTCCCTGTAGCTAATAACCCCTAAACTAGGCAACATTCTGGTAAACCTTCTCTGCAACCTTCTGGTTGCCCCAATACAAGATGGATGTAGACCCTTTCCAAAGCCTCTACATCCTTCTTGTATTGGGGCAACCAGAACTATGCGCAATATTCCAAATGTGGCTTAGCCAAAGTCCTATAAAGTTGCATCATGACATGTTGACTCTTATATACAATCTACTGATCTATGAAGGCAAGCATACCTTCTCTACCACGCTACCTACTTGAGTTGCTACTTTCAGGGAGCTATGGACTTGGACCACAAGATCTGTCTGTACACCAAGGCTTTTGAGGGACATCCCATTAATTGTATATTTTTGCCTTACATTTGACCTTCCAAAGTCAAGTCAAGTCTACTTTATTTGTCACATACACATACAAGATGTGCAACACTTGTTGAATGGATTAAACTCCATCAGCCATTGATCCACACATTTCCGTAGTTGATCTATATTCTGTTGTCTACCTTGATAACCTGCCTTACAATCTGCACCCCCAACAATCTTGGTGCCATCTGCAAACTTACTAACCAACCCATCTATGTTCATGTCCAAGTCATTTATACATTTCACAAACAGCAGAGGTCCCAACAAAGATTCCTGCAGAACTCCACTGGTCACAGACCTCCAGCCTAAATATTGTCCTTCCAACAGAATCCTCTGCCTTCTATCAATAGACCATTGCTGAATTCATACGACCAAGTCACTGCTAATCCTCTGCATCCAATTCTTCTGGATCATTCTACCATTTTGGACTTTATCAATTGCTTACTAAAATCATGAAGACAACATCCACCACCCCACCCTCATTCATCACCCTTTGTCACCTCATCAAAAAACGATCTAGTTGGGAAGACAAGTCCTGTGAGGACAAAGCTGGCTGTCCCTAATTAACTCATTCTCCACCAGATCGGAGTAAATCATATTCCAAAGAATCCTCAGCAATAGTTTCTCTACCTCTGACATGAGGCTCACAATCCTATAATTCCCTGGATTCTCTCTACTTCCCTTCTAATTAAGGAACACCAGCTATTCTCCAGTCCTCTGGGACCTCGTCTGTGGCTTGTGAAGACTCAAAGATCTTTGTCAAGGCTACCTCACTCAATAACTCTGAGATAAATCTCCTCAGGATCTGAGAATCTATCCAATCTTATACTCTTCAAGTGGCCTAACACTTCCTCCTTCTTAACCTCAAACTTCGCTTGCTTATTAATGTTCCCCATGCTTATCTTACTGTTCTAAATTTCCTTCTCTTTGGTGAAAACTACTTGTTTAGTACCTCTGTTATATCCCCATATTTCAAGCATAAATTCCCTTCTTGACCCTTGAGGATCAACAATTCCACTTTACCTCGGTTACCCTAATGTTTATAATATAGGAATAAACAGCCATAGGGTGTTTTTAAATCCAACATACCAAAGCCATTTTGTGGCCCCTTTTGGCCCTTCTTGTTACCTGCTCGAGTTCATTCCTTCATTCTTTATTTCTCTCAAAGGCCTTGGCTGATTCTATCCTCATAACTCTTGCATGCTCCACCTTTTTATTTTGGATCAAATTTACAACCTCTTTGATCATCCAAGGCTCCCTTGCTTTGCCATTCTTATCCCTCCTCCTCACTGGAACATGCCGATTCTGAACTTCAGTGACTCCCACATGTCAGATGTAGACTAATCCGATAACAATTGCTCCCACTTTACCCTCCGGAACTCCTACCTAATAAAGTTGTAGTTTGCCTTACTCCAGTTTAGTACTTTCCCACAAGGTCTCACCTTCACCTATTTAAAACAATCTTAAAACGTATGGAGTTGTGGTCAGTAGCCCCAAAATACTCTTCCACTGAAGCACCAGTTACCTGGCCAGACTCATTTCCCAAAACAAGGTCCAGTATGTTCCCTTCTCTGGTTGGACTATCCACATATTGTTTCAGGAAATCCTCTTGGATGCACCTCAAAAATTCTGCCCCGTCTACGCCTTTGGCACTGAGCACTTAAAGTTAAAGTCACCCACTAAGATAAACCTGTTGCTTTGGCATCTTTTAGAAATCTATCTACATATCAGTTCCTCTATCTCACACTTGCTATCGAGTAGCCCTTAGTACAATTCCATCAGAGTGCTTACACCATTATTATTTGAAAAGTCTTCTTCAATACATACACACACTCACACGCACATTTCAATGTTGCAGCAGCCATTGATGTCACTGTTGCATGTCCAATTTGTGAGACATCACACACACGGATTGTGATTGAATTTGATTTTGCACTCAACATGCATTTGCAAGTGCCAACTGCACTTAGCAATTAAGCTGCACAGAATATCCATGTGTTCCGTGATGGAAATTCCAACACCATATCTGTTAATGCTCCTTTCATGTTTTTCATTTGCAGTTAGTGTCATGTCAGCATCATTGTAGTTATTTTTAAGAATGATTAAATGATGTTTCTCCTCCATATTTACGATTATTGATGTTTCTCCTCACCTCTAGATCCCGCAGTTGGTTTAAAATCTAGATATTTTGGATGATATGGCTCACTTTTTCATTTGAGTAATCATATTTTGGGCAATTAAAAATAAAACACTGGATCTGCTTGGAATCTAAAATAAAATGGAAAGTTATGGAAATGCTTGACATCAGGCAGCATCTTTAAATAGCATAACTTAGCAAATTGTAATCTTTCATTTGAACTGTTTTCGGTAATTCATCTCTGATCTGGGTATTTCCATATTTATTTTAAAGATTTATTTAATTTAGTCTAGCTTGAATGAACATCATCTTGACTTGATTAATTACTTATTCTAATATAATCTGAGATTTATAAAATGTTTACTCTTTTATGGTCATTTTTCTTTATGTTTATTTTTGGGATCTGATTGCTGTCAACAGGGCCACATTTATTGGCCTTCATTAATTGCCTTGGAAAAGGTGGTAATGAGCTGCCTTCTTGAACTGTTGCAGTCCTTCTGGTGGACGTATTCCTACAACATGACTTAGATGCAGCTAAATTGACAAAACAGCAATATGTTTTCAAGTCAAGATGGTATACAGCTCCTGTACACATCTACATCACTTCCTTTAAGTTCACCTGCATTGAAGCACAGTTCAGGGAAAAAACAAGTTCTTGGGAAAATGAACATAGTGAAATCTTGAGGTGTTGAAACATGAACATGAGATGGTGACTGAAGATGGGCTTTACCTTTTTAAAATATATATATTTAAAATGTAATTGGTGGAATATTTAAGTAGCTACTGCAATTATTTGAGAAAATAATGAATCCTCAGGAAAATAGGGTATTTTAATAATAATTAATTCAATTATCTTACATTAGACTGAAACACTAGTGTAATTAATTAATTTCCTATATTAATATATAGCCATGCCAAGAGCTACAATTCATTTTCTGAAATCTGTATCCAATAAAGGAAATGGTACTTTGTTACAATAAAAGAGCTGTACTTAAATATTCATAACTCAGTGTGATCAGGTGGAATGATTCTATGATACTTAAAGGAGTAAAAATAAAACTATAAAACTGCAGTATCAGAAATGCCATAGATATTATGTAGTAATTAGTGCAGCTATATTTTTAAAAAACTTTCTTTGACTCTAACAAGATCAAGAGAACGATAGTAGGAAATATGTGTATTGCCTTGAGAATTACAATAGACTTTTGGAAATGAAAAAAATATAGGAATCAAAAGAAACAACTGCCAGCTGGAATGCTTTTCAAGTACTTTTGAAGTATTTGGCAGTGCAATGAATTAGCAGGGCCCTTTCGATGAATAAAGTTTCCAAGCAGTACTGAAAAATAGATTCACATTTCAGACATGGATGAATTATGGAGTTGGTTTATTGGCAAAAGAGATGCTAGAAAAGATTAATTGACAAGTTTGAGCTACAACACTTTGCATTTATATACTGTCAAATATAAAACAGCTAAGGAATTTCAGAGAGAGAGATCAGGTGAAGAGCGAAACCATAAGATTTTCAGGTTAATCTTTAGTATGGATGTGGTGAGGGAGGGGGGTTGAATGAGCACATTCTAAAAAATGGAATGCAGGAGGTTGATGATGTGGCTGCTACTTGTAGGATGGGGTGTAATGGGTGGGTTAAATGGAGCTGGAGTTTAGAAAAGGCATTTGGATTGATGGAAGGGCTTACAAATATGGGCAGTGCAGTGGCACAGTTGGTAGAATGGTTGCCTTACAACACCAAACACCCAGGTTCAATCCTGACGTTGGGTG
Organism: Rhinoraja longicauda; assembly: GCF_053455715.1. Classification (NCBI taxonomy): domain Eukaryota; kingdom Metazoa; phylum Chordata; class Chondrichthyes; order Rajiformes; family Arhynchobatidae; genus Rhinoraja; species Rhinoraja longicauda. Next base: position 24,408,829 of record NC_135967.1, read on the forward strand.
CTGTTTGCATGGAGTTTCCACGTTTTCTCCAGGTGGATTTCCTCCGGGTGTTCCAGTTTCCTCCCACATCCCAAAGACATGTGGGTTTGTAGGTTAATTGGCCTTTGTAAATATCCCCTAACATACAGGGAGTGAATGAGAAAGTGTGATAGCATAGAACGTGTGAATGGGTGATCGATGGTCGGTGTCTACTTAGTAGGCTGAAGGGCCTGTTTCCATGCTGTGAACTTGAACAGGTTTAGGCAAGGATGATGATGAATGCTTGTGTCATATATACGTATGCTTGATGCTTTCCAGTTAAGCCCTGGAAGATAAAGTTGTGCAAAAGTCTATGTTTTTGCATCTGGTGCACTAATGCTGAAAAGACCAAATCTTGCAAGTGATGTGCAGGTTATGTTTAGACATTACTTCCAGGATTTTGCTCTGTTGTTGACACCCATTACCAATCTGACTAAATTTGCTCTTTGCACTTATTGATCCTACTTCTGTGATGTCTAAGATTATTCCTTTACCCTCTCATTCAACCTCACAATTCATGATTCTGAGCAAATTACGTTTCCCTAAACCCTTTAAACAATGATTAGTCTGGACCACTCTCATCAACTTACCTGACCCAAGGACATCTCTCCATCTTGCAAATGCTTTGAATGTACAAAACTTTGTGCCTCGTGTACCCTCACCTTCCCAGCAGTGGGCCACCGTGCAAAATATTCAATGGCCCTCTATCATTACCTCTATTGCTGGTATCATATTTCTAGAATGTCTACTTCCCTGCACCCTATTGCAGGGTGTTTGATAGTATCAATGTCTCATCAACTCTATTCCTCACTATGAGGACAGTCAATTCCAATTGCACTAAAATAGCAAAAGCTGAACTTCCAGCCTGAGCTGCAACAGCTCCATCAAAATTTAAAACCCCATAAATAAAATATTTCCTATTACTGCCAAGACTAACTCCAAACATTTTCTGTTCTACATGCTGTTTTTGGAACCTTGATACTGGTGTTTTCATTCTTCTATGCTGTTTTATTTTGGCAGAACAAAGAAAAATGCAGTAAATGTGCTATATTTGAAATGCCCCAAAAGAGTTTATTAAAGATATTATTGAACAAAATTATGGCATGTGGGATTGGTGGTACACTGTAACGCACTTAGAGAGTAAGAGTATACCGATTATTCTGATGCTGAGAGACTGAATAGCGAGGTAAAATATGAATTGGTGCTTGATGGAAGATCAAGTGAATTATATTCAAATTTGCTGATGGATACCAGGGCAACATTTTGAGGAGGATTCAAGAGCCTTCAATATATAGTGAGGGTAAGTAAATGGGTAGGCATATAACAGATGGAATACAATGAAAGAAAGTGAGGTTATCTACTCTGGTGGAAAATAATAGAAAAGTGGAATATATTTTAAAGTGAGAGATTGAAAGTTATTTATGTTCAGCAGATTCTGGCTGTCCTTGTAAGTGATTAGGACAAATGCTACAGTGGCCTTTATTGCAAGAGGATTTGAATACAAGAAGAAAAGCATTTTACTGGAGCTATAGGTAGTGTCATAGAGTCATAAAACACGGAAACAAGCCCTTCAGACCAACTTGCCCATGCAGACAAGATGCCTCTTTTACCCTAATCCCATGTTTGGCCCAAATCTTTCTAAATCTTTCCTATTCATGTACCTGTCTGAATATCTTTAAAATACTGTTATAGTACCTGGCTCAGGTACTATAACAGTATTTAAAAGATATACCCACCACCCACTATGTGAAAAATTTGCCCCTCAGCTTTCTATCAAATCTTTCCCTTCTCATCTTAAATCTATGTCTTCTGGTTTTTGATTCCCTTATTCTGGGTAAAAACCAGCGCATTCACCCTATCTATTTCCTTCATGATTTTATACACCTCTATAAGATCGTCCCTTGGCCTCCTGTGCTGCAAGGAATAAAGTGTTAGCCTGTCCAAACTCTCCCAAGAGCTCAGGCTCTCAAGCCCTGGCAACATCCTTGCAAGTCTTCTCTGCATTCTTTCTAGCTGAACTGTAGAATCACTGGAGTTTTCCAGCTCTGGTGAGACTGCACCTGTGTTCAGGTTTGTTCTACCTACCTAAAGAAAAATATACTTACAATAGAGGGAGTGCAACGAAGATAGGAACAGACTGGCCATGCAGTGGAGATTGTTTCCTGGGATGCCTGGTTAACATACGAGAAGAGCTTAAGTGGATTATTACACAGACAACAGACAACAGACAACAGACAACAGACAACAGACAACAGACAACAGACAACAGACAACAAAGGAGTAGGCCATTCAGCCCTTCGAGCCAGCGAACCATTCACCATGATCATGGTTGATCATCCACAATCAGTACCCCGTTCCTGCCTTCTCCCCATATCCCTTGACTCCATATTCATTAAGAGCTCTAACTAACTCTTTCTTGAAAGCAGAGGGAATTGGCCTCCACTGCCTTCTGAGGAAGAGAGTTCCACAGCTTTACAACCCTCTGAGTGAAAAGGTTTTTCCTCATCTCCATTCAAAATGGCCTACCCCTTATTCGTAAACTGTGGCCCCTGGTTCGGGACTCCCCTAACATCGGGAACGTTTCCAGCCTCTAGCGTGTCCAATCCCTTAATAATCTTATATGTTTCAATAAGATTCTCTCAAATCCTTCTAAATTCCAGAGTATACAAGCCCAGTCGCCCCAGTCTTTCAACATACGAAAGTCCCGCCATTCCGGGAATTAACCTCGTGAACCTACGCTGCACTCCCTCAATAGCAAGAATGTCCTTCCTCAAATGTGGAAACCAAAACTGCACACAACACTGCAGGTGAGGTCTCACTAGGGCCCTGTACAACTGCAGACGGACCTCTTTGCTCCTATACTCAACTTCTCTTGTTATGAAGGCCAACATGCCATCCGCTTTCTTCGCTGCCTGCTGTACCTGCATGCTTACTTTCAGTGACTGATGAACTAGGACACCCAGATCTCGTTGTACTCCCCCTTTTCCTAATTTGACACCATTCAGATAATAATCTGCCTTCCTGTTCCTACCACCAAACTGGATAACCTCACATTTATCCACATTAAACTGCATCTGCCATGCATCCGCCCATTCACACAACCTGTCCAAGTCACCCTGCATCCTCATAGCATCCTCCTCACACTTCACATTGCCCCCAGCTTTGTGTCATCTGTAAATTTGCTAATGTTACTTTTAATCCCTTCATCCAAGTCATTAATGTATATTGTAAATAGCTGAGGTCCCAGCACCGAGCCTTGCGGTACCCCACTAGTCACTGCCTGCCATTCTGAATGGTACCCGTTAATCCCTACACTTTGTTTCCTGTCTGCCAACCAATTTTCTATCCATGTCAGCACCCTAACCCCAATACCATGTGCTATAATCTAGACCACTAATCTCCTATGTGGGATCTTATCAAAGGCTTTCTGAAAGTCCAGGTACACTCCATCCACTGGCTCTCCCTTGTCCATTTCCCTTGTTACATCCTCAAAAAATTCCAGAAGATTAGTCAAGCATAATTTCCCCTTCGTAAATCCGTGCTGACTCGGAACGAACCCGTTACTGCTATCCAAATGTTCTGCAATTTCTTTTTATAATTGACTCCAGCATCTTCCCCACCACCGATGTCAGGCTAACTGGTCTATATTTTCCTGTTTTCTCTCTCCCTCCTTTCTTAAAACGTGGGATCATATTAGCTATCCTCCAATCCACAGGAACTGATCCTGAAACTATAGAACATTGGAAAATGATCACCAATGCGTCCACGATTTCTAGAACCATTTCCTTAAGTACCCTGGGATGCAGACCATCAGGCCCTGGGGATTTATCAACCTTCAGTCTACCCAACACCATTTCAATAGACAATAGACAATAGGTGCAGGAGTAGGCCATTTGGCCCTTCGAGCCAGCACCACCATCACCACCATGGCTGATCATTCTCAATCAGTATCCCGTTCCTGCCTTCTCCCCATACCCCCTGACTCCGCTATCCCGCCTAATGTGAATTTCCTTCAGTTCCTCCATCACCCTAGGATCTCCAACCACTAGAACATCTGGGAGATTGGATCTGTCTTCACTACGGAATACACAAACAAAGTACCTGTTCAACTCGTCTGCCATTTCCTTGTTCCCCATAATAAATTCACCTGCTTGTCTTCAAAGGACCCACATTTGTCTTAACTATTTTTTTCCTCTTCACGTACATAAAGAAGCATTACTCTTCTCCCTTATATTCTTGGCTAGCTTACCTTCATACCTCATCTTTTCTCCCGGTTTTGCCTTTTTAGTTATCATATGCTCTTTAAAAGAGTCCCAATCCTCTGGCTTCCCGCTCATCTTTGCTATGTTATACTTCTTCTCTTTTATTGTTATACTGTCCTTGACTTCCCTTGTCAGCTACGGTCACCTTTTACTCCCCTTAGAATCTTTCTTCCTCTTTGAAATGAACTGATCCTGCACCTTCTGTATTATTCCCAGAAATACCTGCATTGTTGTTCCACCGTCTTCCCTGCTAGGGTCTCTTTCCAGTCAACTCTGGCCAGCTCCTCTCTCATGCCTCCATAGTCCCCTTTGTTCAACTGTAGTGCTGGCACTTCAGATTTTCCCTTCTCCCTCTCAAATTGTTGATTAAAACTTATCATATTATGTCATCTTTTCCCTTATCAAATCCGCTTCATTACACAACATTAAATCCAGAATTGCCTTCTCCCTGGTAGGCTCCAGTACAAGCTGGTCTAAGAATCCATCTCAGAGGCACTCCACAAACTCCCTTTCTTGGGGTCCAGTACCAACTTGATTTTCCCAGTCAACCTGCATTTTGAAATCTCCCATATCCACCGTAGCATTACCTTTGCGATTTGCCAATTTTAACTCTTGATTTAACTTGCACCCTATGTCGAGGCTACTGTTTGGGGGCCTGTAGATAACTCCCATTACGGTCTTTTTACCCTTACAATTCCCAAGTTCTGTCCATACTGATTCTACATCTCCTGATTCTATGTCTGATTATCATTGCTTACCAGCAAAGCGACCCACCCCATCTGCCCACCTGTCTGTCTTTTTGATTGGACGTATACCACTGAATATTCAGCTCCCAGCCCTGGTCCTCTTGCAGCTATGTCTCTGTAATTCCCACAACATCATACTTGCCAATACCTAACTGAGCCTCAAGCTCATCCACTTTATTTTTTATACTTCGCGCATTCAAATACAACACTTCAACTTCGGTATTCACCTCCCTTCTCACACCAGTCACTGTTGGCCCTGGCCTTACTCTCTTATCCCTTCGAGAACCTTCTTTCCCATTAATTCGAGTCTTTTACAACTTTTCCTGTATTCACTTCCCCTTTAACTCCATCTTTATATTCCCAATTTGTCAACCCCTCCCCCTACTATTTAGTTTAAACCAACATGTGTAGCACTAGAAAACCTGCCTGCCAGAACGCTGGTCCCCCTCCAGTTAAGGTGTAATCCGTACAGGTCACCCCTACCCCAGAAGAGACCCCAATTGTCTATAAATCTAATCCCTGCTCCCTGCACCAGCCCCTCAGCCATACATTCATATCCCCTATCTCCCTGTTCCTGCCCTCACCAGCTTGAGGTACAGGAAGCAATCCAGAGTTAACCACCCTAGAAGTCCTGCTTTTCAGTCTTCTTCCATGACATCTTGAACCCTGGCACCAGGGAGGCAACAGACCATCCTCGAGTCTCACCTGCTACCACAGAATCTCCTATCCGCACCTCGGACAATGGAGTCACCCACCACTAAGGCTCTGCCCGACGTCGGTCTCACCGGTCAAGTCCCATCGCCCAAGTCCCATTGGAGCCACCGACCTGTCCGCCGTTCGGACTGGAAGCATCTTCTGCCCCGACAGCTCCCAAGAGGGTGTACCCGTTTCATTGTGCACAGCCACCAGGGTCTCCTACACTCCACTTGTACTCCCCTGTCTCACAGTCAACCACCTTCCCTCTTCCTGTATATCACTGTAGGTCCTTCCCTCTTCCTGTACCTCACTGTAGGTCCTTTCCAGGAAACTCTTGTTTTCCCAGATGGTTCTGAGGTCATCCAGCTGCTTCTCGAGTTCCCCAACACATTCCTTCAGGAGCTGCACCTGGACACAATTCCTGCAGGTGTAGTTTCCAGAACCTCCAGCAGTGTCCCTGCCTTCCCACATCCTGCAGGAAACACACTGCACCAACATGCCTGCCATTTCTTCAGTGACAAAAATTAAAAATCAAAGTTCAAACATGCGTAGTCTCCTTGCCTCAAACTCCTCGCTGAAAACTCTTGAGCCAAAGACTCACACTTCATCTCCAAGGCTGCTCCCAACAAGGCCACTCTGCTACAGCTGCACTTATTTTTATCTGCTACCTAAACAACCACTTTAGGGCTGATTTGTGGCAGAAGGGAAAATCGGAAGTGTCAGTATTACAGTATAGCAAAGGGGATTACAGAGGCATGAGGCAGGAGCTGGCCAAAATTGACTGGAAGGAGGCTCTAGCAGGGAAGATGGTAGAACAGCAATGGCAGGTATTCCTGGGAATAATGCAGAGGTTGCAGGATCAATTTATCCCAAAGAGGCGGAAAGACTCTAAAGGGAGTAAGAGATACCTGTGGCTGACAAGGGAAGTCAAGGACAGCATAAAAATTAAGGAGAGGAAGTATAACATAGCAAAGAAGAGTGGGAAGACAAAGGATTGGGACTCTTTTAAAGAGCAACAAAAGTTAACTAAAAAGGCGATACGGGGAGAAAAGATGAGGTACGAGGGTAAACTAGCCAATAATATAAAGGAGGATTGCAAAAGTTTTTTTAGGTACGTGAAGAGGAAGAAAATAGTCAAGGCAAATGTGGGTCCTTTGAAGACAGAAGCAGGGGAATTTATTATGGGGAACAAAGAAATTTTTGAGGATGTAACTAGGAAAATTGACAGGGGAGAGTCAGTGGATGTGGTGTACCTCGACTTTCAGAAAGCCTTCGACAAGGTCCCACATAGGAGATTAGTGGGCAAAATTAGGGCACATGGTATTGGGGGTAGAGTACTGACATGGATAGAAAATTGGTTGACAGACAGAAAGCAAAGAGTGGGGATAAATGGGTCCCTTTCGGAATGGCAGGCAGTGACCAGTGGGGTACCGCAAGGTTCGGTGCTGGGACCCCAGCTATTTACGATATACATTAATGACTTAGACGAAGGGATTAAAAGTACCATTAGCAAATTTGCAGATGATACTAAGCTGGGGGGTAGTGTGAATTGTGAGGAAGATGCAATAAGGCTGCAGGGTGACTTGGACAGGTTGTGTGAGTGGGCGGATACATGGCAGATGCAGTCTAATGTAGATAAGTGTGAGGTTATTCACTTTGGAAATAAGAATAGAAAGGCAGATTATTATCTGAATGGTGTCAAGTTAGGAGGAGGGGGAGTTCAACGAGATCTGGGTGTCCTAGTGCATCAGTCAATGAAAGGAAGCATGCAGGTACAGCAGGCAGTGAAGAAAGCCAATGGAATGTTGGCCTTCGTAACAAGAGGAGTTGAGTATAGGAGCAAAGAGGTCCTTCTACAGTTGTACCGGGCCCTGGTGAGACCGCACCTGGAGTACTGTGTGCAGTTTTGGTCTCCAAATTTGAGGAAGGATATTCTTGCTATTGAGGGCGTGCAGCGTAGGTTCACTAGGTTAATTCCCGGAATGGTGGGACTGTCGTATGTTGAAAGGCTGGAGCAATTAGGCTTGTATACACTGGAATTTAGAAGGATGAGGGGGGATCTTATTGAAACATATAAGATAATTAGGGGATTGGGCACATTAGAGGCAGGAAACATGTTCCCAATGTTGGGGGAGTCCAGAACAAGGGGCCACAGTTTAAGAATAAGGGGTAGGCCATTTAGAACGGAGATGAGGAAGAACTTTTTCAGTCAGAGAGTGGTGAAGGTGTGGAATTCTCTGCCTCAGAAGGCAGTGGAGGCCAGTTCGTTGGATGCTTTCAAGAGAGAGCTGGATAGAGCTCTTAAGGATAGCGGAGTGAGAGGGTATGGGGAGAAGGCAGGAACGGGGTACTGATCGAGAGTGATCAGCCATGATCGCATTGAATGGCGGTGCTGGCTCGAAGGGCTGAATGGCCTACTCCTGCACCTATTGTCTATTGTCTATTGTCTATTGATTAGTAAATTACCTGAACCCGAAGGTCTTGGTGCTTTTTTTAAACTGCCTGTGAGTCACCTTCTTTTGTAACAAACTTTCCAGCTAATGAACTCTTTACTCCGTTTTCAAACTGCTTGCTTCTCTGAGCTCCACGAAAGTACTGCGCTAGAACCTGGGTCTAAAATTTTTGAGATTAGCAAAATTCTTCCAGAGCTTAATAAGGTCGGCACAGGAATGATGTTTCCCTTGACTGTGATGTCTGGAACCCGAGCAGAAATTTCTTCATCCAAAGGGCCATGAATGTTAGATTTCTCTACCTTAGAGAACCTCAGAGCTTCAGTTGCAAAGTGTATTTGAGGTAAAGGTCAACTATGATCTTATTGAATTGTGAGCTGACTCTAAGGATGACTCTAGTTGCAGGCTACTTTCTCTGCCTCTTATACATATCAGTTCCTCATTTCCAGATTCTAACATCACACACGACTCATTAGAAATGTTCTCATCTGAAAAGTAGGAGCAATCTGAAGTCTTTTTAAATTGACTATTCTCAATATATATATATATTGCAATGATTTATTTTGAATTGATTATGGTAAAATAAAAGCACATGTTAATCTGTGTCAGAATATGGTCTGTTCACTTTCCATGAAAGAGGAAATGTTCTCTGAAAATGCTGGATGATTTCAATGGTTCTGGCTAATTAATGGTTTATTTTATTTCCATTTCCTGGAACCAATATTGAAAATCTCTCTGGAATCGTCATAATGAAGTTCTTGCCTAGATACCAGGTTATTGCCTGTTAGGGAGGAGCAGCCATAGTCAAAGATTGTTGAATATCTAGCCAAGAATGCCAAGTATGATGTTGTAGGGATCACTGAGACATGGCTACAAGAGGACCAGGGCTGGGAACTGAATATTCAGGGGTACACAACATATAGAAAAGACAGACAGGTGGGCAGAGGGGGTGGGGTTGCTCTGATGGTAAGGAATGATATTCATTCCCTTGCAAGGGGTGACATAGAATCAGGAGATGTTGAATCAGTATGGATAGAAATGAGAAATTGTAAGGGTAAAAAGACCCTAATGGGAGTTATCTATAGGCCCCCAAACAGTAGCCTCAACATAGGGTGCAAGTTGAATCAGGAGATAAAATTGGTGTGTCAAAAATGTAATGCTACGGTGGTTATGGGAGATTTCAACATGCAGGTAGACTGGGAAAATCAGGTTGGAAATGGACCCCAGGAAAGAGAGTTTGTAGAGTGCCTTCGAGATGGATTCTTAGAACAGCTTGTACTGGAGCCTACCAGGGAGAAGGCAATTCTGGATTTAGTGTTGTGCAATGATCCTGATCTGATAAGGGGACTAGAGGTAAAAGAGCCATTAGGAGGCAGTGATCACAACATGATAAGTTTTACTCTGCAAATGGAAAGGCAGAAGGGAAAATCGGAAGTGTCGGTATTACAGTATAGCAAAGGGGATTACAGAGGCATGAGGCAGGAGCTGGCCAAAATTGACTGGAAGGAGGCCCTAGCAGGGAAGATGGTAGAACAGCAATGGCAGGTATTCCTGGGAATAATGCAGAGGTTGCAGGATCAATTTATTCCAAAGAGGTGGAAAGACTCTAAGGGGAGTAAGAGACACCTGTGGCTGACAAGGGAAGTCAGGGACAGCATAAAAATTAAGGAGAGGAAGTATAACATAGCACAGAAGAGTGGGAAGACAGAGGATTGGGACTTTTTTAAAGAGCAACAAAAGTTAACTAAAAAGGCAATACGGGGAGAAAAGATGAGGTACGAGGGTAAACTAGCCAATAATATAAAGGAGGATAGCAAAAGTTTTTTTAGGTACGTGAGGAGGAAAAAAATAGTCAAGGCAAATGTGGGTCCCTTGAAGACAGAAGCAGGGGAATTTATTATGGGGAACAAAGAAATGGCAGATGAGTTAAACCGTTACTTTGGATCTGTCTTCACTGAGGAAAATACATACAATCTCCCAAATGTTCTAGGGGCCGGAGAACCTAGGGTGATGGAGGAACTGAAGGAAATCCACATTAGGCAGGAAATGGTTTTGGGTAGACTGATGGGACTGAAGGCTGATAAATCCCCAGGGCCTGATGGTCTGCATCCCAGGGTACTTAAGGAGGTGGCTCTAGAAATAGTGGAAGCATTGGAGATCATTTTTCAATGTTCTATAGATTCAGGATCAGTTCCTGTGGATTGGAGGATAGCAAATGTTATTCCACTTTTTAAGAAAGGAGGGAGAGAGAAAACGAGTAATTATGGACCCGTTAGTCTGACATCAGTGGTGGGGAAGATTGTGGAGTCAATTATAAAAGACGAAATTGCTGAGCATTTGGATAGCAGTAACAGGATCATTCCGAGTCAGCATGGATTTACGAAGGGGAAATCATGCTTGACAAATCTACTGGAATTTTTTGAGGATGTAACTAGGAAAATTGACAGGGGAGAGTCAGTGGATGTGGTGTACCTCGACTTTCAGAAAGCCTTCGACAAGGTCCCACATAGGAGATTAGTGGGCAAAATTAGGGCACATGGTATTGGGGGTAGGGTACTGACATGGATAGAAAATTGGTTGACAGACAGAAAGCAAAGAGTGGGGATAAATGGGTCCCTTTCGGAATGGCAGGCAGTGACCAGTGGGGTACCGCAAGGTTCGGTGCTGGGACCCCAGCTATTTACGATATACATTAATGACTTAGACGAAGGGATTAAAAGTACCATTAGCAAATTTGCAGATGATTCTAAGCTGGGGGGTAGTGTGAATTGTGAGGAAGATGCAATAAGGCTGCAGGGTGACTTGGACAGGTTGTGTGAGTGGGCGGATACATGGCAGATGCAGTTTAATGTAGATAAGTGTGAGGTTATTCACTTTGGAAGTAAGAATAGAAAGGCAGATTATTATCTGAATGGTGTCAAGTTAGGAGGAGGGGGAGTTCAACGAGATCTGTGTGTCCTAGTGCATAAGTCAATGAAAGGAAGCATGCAGGTACAGCAGGCAGTGAAGAAAGCCAATGGAATGTTGGCCTTCGTAACAAGAGGAGTTGAGTATAGGAGCAAAGAGGTCCTTCTACAGTTGTACTGGGCCCTGGTGAGACCGCACCTGGAGTACTGTGTGCAGTTTTGGTCTCCAAATTTGAGGAAGGATATTCTTGCTATGGAGGGCGTGCAGCGTAGGTTCACTAGGTTAATTCCCGGAATGGCGGGACTGTCGTATGTTGAAAGGCTGGAGCGATTGGGCTTGTATACACTGGAATTTAGAAGGATGAGGGGGGATCTTATTGAAACATATAAGACAATTAGGGGATTGGACACATTAGAGGCAGGAAACATGTTCCCAATGTTGGGGGAGTCCAGAACAAGGGGCCACAGTTTAAGAATAAGGGGTAGGCCATTTAGAACAGAGATGAGGAAGAACTTTTTCAGTCAGAGAGTGGTGAAGGTGTGGAATTCTCTGCCTCAGAAGGCAGTGGAGGCCAGTTCGTTGGATGCTTTCAAGAGAGAGCTGGATAGAGCTCTTAAGGATAGCGGAGTGAGGGGGTATGGGGAGAAGGCAGGAACGGGGTACTGATTGAGAGTGATCAGCCATGATCGCATTGAATGGCGGTGCTGGCTCGAAGGGCTGAATGGCCTACTCCTGCACCTATTGTCTATTGTCTATTGAATACAAATGAGTGTCAGACTTCATGAACTATTTCAAAATGTAAACTACAGGCAGTTTCAGTTTTGACCTAAAAGCACAGCTACTGTGTGAAAAGAGCTGGTTACAGGCTCACAGCAGGAGGATTTTTACAGGATTGGTTTGTAAACTGACATGGCCATAAGGCATTCTCAAATACATTGACAATGGTGCATCAGATATCTTCAGCTAAGCAATCAATAATTGGGACAATTTGTGCATCCAGATAGTCAACCTCAACAACATTTATTTTGAATGCATGTTGTTTCTGTATTTAGAAGATTTTAGACCTCCATGTGAATGACTTTGTCCCAACCCAAAGGTGTTTGAATATACAGAGGTGCCTTGTCAATTATGATATGCACCCATTGTAAATATGTAATTCAATTGAACCATTTGTTGGCACTCAAGATATTGGAGCAAATAATACATTTGTAACCATTGAACATGTATTCAATCACCTGTTGTTATCTTTGTTCTTAAGAGTATAAAAACTCAATATATTTGATTTCAGTACTGAGATATTCTCCCAGTAGAGAGGCTTCCACCAATCTCCCCCTGAATGTCTGATTGTGCTGAATAAAGATCTTTTATATCTATAGCTCCGTGTAGTTCATCACAGTCACAACACCCAAAATATTTTTGAGCAGATAGTCAACTACACTACATTAAAAATGTTATCAAAATGTGTTAACTAAATAGACAGGAGGATAGTGAAGTCCCAGAAAAGTAAACCAAAGCAGTTTTATTCTGCTCACCCGTGCACTTGATGAGAAGGAAAATACAATTATAAGATACTTTGTTAAAACACCTGCAAATAGGAAAAAGTATTTCAGATTTCACTAATGATTTTTTTAAAATATTTTTCATTCTTTACGATATCAGGCACAATTTGTGTGCCTACCATTTTATCTTCTAGTTTAAAAGAAAATAATAAAAGATTCACATTGCTTCGGTGGTTAATACAGAAGCATATACACTCTTTTTTCATATGTAAAGATATTACATAAACTATTATAAACTATTGTCTCATAAGTATGAATGATGAGTTTGATCTTTAAATCAAGAAAGTTTATTTCACCTCAGAAGAGATGTGTTACTGCAAGCAGTAATAAATCAGGGAGAGATTTCTTCAGGGATTAAGTTGGCTCTAGTAGTATCACATCTCTTGGCAAGAGGTTGATTTTTCCTCAACTTAATTCAGGCATTCTGAGGAAATGAAGAATAAGAGCCAACTCATGATAACACTGTGCTCCTGTCCATAACGTCTAGTGAGAATTACAAATTTTAATATACTAAAACCATCTACCTATCAGTTTTGAATTTTCCCAATCCACTTTGGAACTGTGGTGGAATATTTTCTCAATCGCTCTTAAAAAAGAAATTAAACTGAGAGTGTTTTGAATCTTGAATCTCTAATCCTGTTGTTCATGGTTTATTTTAATCTGTCCAACCTTTGGCTGTGATGTCAATGAAATACCTTCATTTAATGGTTTCTATTCAGTCTCTCCACATAACTAAAGACTCAACCCCAGTGAATCTGGTGAATCTTCGCTGAACTTTTCCAGAGCTGACCAGATTTGTACACAGAACTCATGCTGTTGCCATTTTTTAATATAGTATCACAACCTCCCTGCTATTTTGTTCATAATGCTCTATGCCCTGGATGATTAAGATGAATGTCCCATATGCCTCCTTCATCAACATCTACCTCAATACTTCTCAGGGCCCTGCCATTCAAAGTGCATGTCCTACCATTTTTAGTGTTACCAAATTATACCATCTCACACTTATTAGGATTTAGTTTGACCTATCTGCCCATCTTATAGAAACATAGAAAATAGGTGCAGGAGCAGGTATCATCAGATCAATATTCTATGGCCCATTACTTATTTCCCAGGGTATCAACAACACTACCAATGTTCATATATCTTGCAAACCTGTGAATCATACCTTCCACATTTATATCCAAACTATTAATAAATATAACAGTAAGGATCCCGGCATTGATCTTGGTAGCACAGAAGGCTTCCAGTCACAAAAACAACTCTCCACAATCACCCTCTGCTTCCTATTACCAAGCCAATTTTGAATCCAATTTGCCAACTTGCCCTGAATCCCATGGGCTCTAACCTTTTGGACCAGCCCAATAAACCCGTGGCATGAAACATCAGGGAGCCACAGAATTTATGAAGGTGACATTATTTAAAGTCAGATCAGCTGCCGGGTGCAGTATAATATATCAAAGTGTCAGATGGTGGCTTGAGCAGATTTTAAATGTGTGTTTGCTTGGAAAAATTATTCGCTGTTGAGAAACAGTACACGGATCATCAGTTGGAGAAAGAAGGTTGAAAGAGACAGATTTTAGATTCTTATGCTAAAAAGGGCTTCCAATGACCTTGTAACTAGATACGAGATAGAAATGATCACATTGCGATAACCCACTGTTGCTTTTCAGGCTGAGTGACCAGACGCACCAGACTTGGTTTTATTTCATTAGATAGTATACCACGGATACATAAGGGAAAGGTAGAGTTTTGGTTTAGTTTAGAGATCCAGCGCGGAAACAGCCCCTTTGGCCCACTGAGTCTGCGCCGACCAGCAATCCCCACATATTAACATTATCCTACACACATTAGGGTCAATTCACAATTTTACTGAAACCAATTAACCTACAAACCTGTACGTCTTTGGAGCATAGGAGGAAACTGGAGCATCCGGAGAAAACCCACGCAGGTCAGGGGGAGAACGTAGATACTCCGAACAGACAGTACCCGTGGTCAGAATCGAACCCGGGTCTCTGGCGCTGTAAGGTAGCAACTCTACTGGTGTGCCATCATGCTGGCCTTTGAATAGAGGGTGCAGAAGGAAGGATTTTGTCTTTTTACAACCTAGGAGATGGTTGATGAAGTGGAAACTAAGTCAGTATCACAAAATATATTTCCAAGTGGGACCAGATGATTTGTCAAGTTAGTGTGGTGATTATTTGGTCAATCGTGCATGATCTGTGTGGGAGGGGGAAATCTGAAGAGCTAAGTGGCCTTCAACACTTCCATGTATTGTTGATGACATTTTCTTCATAAAACATCTTTTATTTTTCATGGAGAATATCAGAAGCGAGAACAGATGGTACTGTGGGAAAGAAAGTGACAGTGTTGTTATTGGAACCAGGCCACAATCCACACATTACTTTAGTTTCTGACTAATTAAAGTTTTATATTTATGAATTTTCTAAACCCATTTTGGATTAAATTCACTGACAAATTGAATCATCAGAGAAACGGATAACAAAGTTTCCTCAAACGCAATACCTATTCAGTTTTACAGCATTGTTTAAAAATAACATGTAACTATCGTGGTTAGGTCGGTATCCTTGTAGGAAATAAATCTATCCTTTGGTCCTTCGTTCATGTTTATTCAACATCTGGTGACAATTTCTGTGAACCAGGTTTTCGTAAGTTTTCAAAAGCAGAAGTCTTCCATCTGGGTGAGGGAAAGACTTAATTGTCTGTCTTACCATATTATAACAGGTTATCGGTCTGTTGATGAAAGTAACAATGATGGCAGTGTGAAAGAAGTCTTCTGATTAAAATGTAAATGGAACACCTAACAATTTAAATGAGCCCAGAATGTAGGGAAACTTCATCCACAGAATATTGCTATCAGAGAACAACAATGATATTTGCATTTTTGCAGAGACAAAGGAAATAAACTTAGTAAAAACATTAAACACAATAATGAAAGCATTTTCACCAACTTTATAAAAGGAACAGAGCAAATAACAAAAGCTGTAATATAATTTGAAAAAAGATTTATTTATCCGGTGCCATAACTTAAAATATATAGATATTGTTGTCAAATGCATAAACATTAGAACCAATTTGTGGACCATAAGGGTATAAGAAAATAACTGCAGATGCTGGTACAAATCGATTTATTCACAAAATGCTGGAGTAACTCAGCAGGTCAGGAGCATCTCGGGAGAGAAGGAATGGGTGACGTTTCGGGTCGAGACCCTTCTTCAGACTGATGTCGGGGGTGGGACAAAGGAAGGATATAGGTGGAGACAGGAAGATAGAGGGAGATCTGGGAAGGAGGAGGGGAAGGGAGGGACAGAGGAGTTATCTGAAGTTGGAGAAGTCGACGTTCATACGAAATATGAGGTGCTGCTCCTCCAATTTCCGGCGGGCCTCACTATGGCACTGGAGGAGGCCCATGACAGAGAGGTCAGACTGGGAATGGGAGGGGGAGTTAAAGTGCTGGGCCACCGGGAGATCAGTTGCGTTAATGCGGACCGAGCGCAGGTGTTCAGCGAAGCGATCGCCGAGCCTGCGCTTGGTTTCGCCGATATAGATAAGTTGACATCTAGAGCAGCGGATGCAATAGATGAGGTTGGAGGAGGTGCAGGTGAACCTCTGTCTCACCTGGAAAGAATGTTTGGGTCCTTTGATGGAGTTGAGGGGGGAGGTAAAGGGACAGGTGTTGCATCTCGTGCGGTTGCAAGGGAAAGTGCCCGGGGTTAGGGTGGTTTGGGTAGGAAGGGACGAGTGGACCAGGGAGTTGCGAAGGGAACGGTCTCTGCGGAACGCAGAGAGGGGAGGGGATGGGAAGATATGGCCAGTGGTGGGGTCCTGTTGTAGGTGACGGAAATGTTGGTGGATGATATGTTGGACCATATGTGGACCATAAGGGTGTGTTTAGACCAAATATTTTCATGTGCTAGTTTGGGAAATAATACTGATTACATCACCTCTTTTTTGAATAAGACCATGAGATCTCTGAATGCAAAGAATGATCAAGGTGCCAATTTAATATTTAGTCTGAAAGATGGTGACTGTAATATTACGACAGTTCTGCTGTCCTGCAATGAACATCAGATTAAATGTTTAACTGGGGTGTATCAGCAGTTCCAAACCAAACTGCTAGTGTTTCTCCATGTAAGTGCCTCCAAGTTCAGGATCCTCATGCAAAATGCTTCGTTCCTAGGCATTATCTATTTTGTAGGCTCTTTTTTGACATTGGATTCTTCGTGGAATCCAGAGTCAAAGAAAAACTTGCTGCAATTTCTAATTGCTAGCTGCCGAATTCACACACTCAAGCTGTGTCAGCTCAGAGCTGGTCAAGGAACAGGAAGTCCATTCACTTAAATGGAGAGGAAAAACTGAAGACAAATCATTGAATGTGTTATCTTTTTAATTTTAGTTAAGTGTTTTAACTTTCCTTAGTTAACATTTATCTTCATTGAATGTTTCTGAATGTTAGGCATTTCAGAAGCAGTCTAAGACCTTTGTGGGTTCCCATGCTGGCTTATTTGGCCTTCAATATCTCCTCATTTATTTCACTTATTTTGTAGAGAGAACCTTCTCTGCTACCACATTGTCCCAGTTCTTATTTTGTGTAAGATTCTGCCAAGTACTTTCCATCATAGGTCAGCAACAACATGGATGGCTCGTTCATTTGTGTGTTCAATACTTAATCCCCAAACTACTGATTTAAACCAGTTGAAATTAAAAGGAAATTACAGAATTGGTTAACATTACCCGAGACATCACTTGAATTGTTGGGTAACACATATCCTTGTAAAATGCAAATCTTCAAGAAGGAAGTTTTGAATATTAGTCAATTATCTGGAACAATTAAAAATATGCATAATAGTCCAAAATAGATTTAATAGCAGCAAAGAATACATTGCAGGTCTCTAAAAAGAACAATCACTTGAGAAGATTGGATTTCCTTCCACTTCTTAATTTTTTCAAGGATCTACCTTCAAGTAAAAATTCCTCTTGCAGCCTCTCACCATTCACTACCCCATGCCCACCCACTTCCTCAACTAACTCAATTTCACTCACTAACTAAAGCTTCTTGGTCATGGCATTCATTGTGATTTTGTGTTTACCTAAAGTGATTGGAAGGCTTTAGAGGGTCAAAACATGGGTAAATGGGACTATCTTAGATGGGGCAAAGAAGTCAGCATGGATGAATTGCACTGAATGACCTGTTTCTATGCTGTTTGCATCTGTAGCTCCAAGAGTGAGAGCACAGTGTAAAAAAATGTCAATTAAATTAAAGGGCAGCACGGTGGCACAGCGGTAGAGTTGCTGCCTTGCAAAGATGGGAATGCAGCAGAGGACCCAACCATGGGTGCTGTCTGTATGGAGTTTGTACGTTCTCCCCGTGACGGCGTGGGTTTTCTCCGAGATCTTCGGGTTCCTCACACACTCCAAAGACGTACAGGTATGTAGGTTAATTGGCTTGGTGTATGTGCAAATTGCCCCTAGTGTGTGTAGGATAGTGTTAATGTGCTGGGATCGCTGGTCAGCGCGGACTCAGTGGACCAAAGGCCCTGTTTCCGCGCTGTATCTCTAAACTAAACTAAACTAAATATTAAATCATATTGATAAGTGAACCCAGAAGGTTAGTTCAAGATCATTTTGGGGAAAAATAAGGCAACAGAACATAACTTATGATCGGGTGATGAATAAATTTAAAGCTTGCATTGGAAAAATATCTTCGCTAAAATAATTGAGAAAATGAGAAAATATTCGGGAACAAGAGAACACCAGAAAAGTTACTTTAGAAATTGACAAGCAAAAATCTTTCTTGCAAAAGAAAGTCTAGGGTAAAAACTTGTTGAAATTAAAAAGCAATCATTTTTATTGACAGTTGGGCAATAAATATTAAACAATGTAAAGTCTTTAATATTTTTAGCTTGATGTAACAAAATAAACTTAAAGCCATTAAAAGGACCTTTAGTTTTGAAAATCCTGTGGGGGCGAAAAATACTTTGTTATTGGGAGTCTGATATTCTCTAGCCCTGAACCGCATTGACACAATTGTTTCTCTAACATGATCTTCTAGCGTTTCTTCGGAGTGCAACTGTCATGTTATAACAGAACTACCTGCTTTGTAGATGGATGTGTTCACTGGTTTATATGTAATAATAAGAGTGTAGTTTTGATATGTATTTTAATGCAAGAACTATAATCTGTTGCTGATAGTTAGTTTGCCATCACACGTTTCAAGCATTATTTACAGCAACATTTCTATATGTGAGAAAAAAGGAGAATGTTCATCATTTGTTTGATTGATTACGTTAGTCCTACTGCAACATCTATCTATATACTAAAACTCTCGTTTGTTTGTTTGTTTGTGACTGAACTTCAGCCAAAACTTTACAAGACATCAAGACTTTGTTAGGCCCACCTTGTTCACCGTCGTCGCTTTAATGGTAAGAATGGTAGTTTTATTGAAATTGGTGTTATATTTTTTAAGTTATTCACATTTTAAAGTTTTTAAAAACCAGCGCATGCACAGTTGGGGCTGGTCCTTACGTAATATGGCCGCCAGACCAGCGCCTACACTTACATAAGATGGCCACCGAGTGACTGCGCTTGCGCAGTTGTGGGTACGGTCGTCATTTTCGTTCAGCTCCCACTTCCCGCCAGACGCCCGTTTGGTTCCACGGCCTAAGTGGGGGGAACGTCACTGCCGCCGCCGCTCCAAACCCCGGGCGTCTTCTTCATGGCCGCCACCGCTGAGCTTCAGAGCCCAAGTCATCACCGCTGCCACCGTTGCAAACCCTGTGCGTCTCCTTCACTGATGGACCCGGAGAAGTCACTTAACCATTGCTGCGCCGCCGCCGCCACCGCTGCAAAGCCCGGGCGTCTCCGGCACCGCCTTCGCCGCCCCGCCTGGAACCCCCGGCACCCGCTCCCAACCACGGGCGTCTCCATCATAGCCGCCGTTGCTGCTTCTTCTTCCTGCTCTAAACCCCGGGCGTCTCCATCGCTGACGATGCCGGTCAGCCTCCAGCTCCGCTCAGAACCACCACCGCCGCACCTACCCCCGAGCGACTACTTCGCCGTTCAGCCTCAGAGCCGCCACCGAGCAGTTAAAGGTCAGACTAATTAGACCAAGTGGACCAGTGGCCCAAACCCATCCCACATTCGCGCAGCGCTCGACCCCCCTCCACTCCTCTCTCCCCCTCCTCTCTCCCCTTCCTCTCTCCCCGTCCTCTCTCCCCCTCCTCTCTCCCCTTCCTCTCTCCCCCCTCCTCTCTCCCCCTCCTCTCTCCCACCCTTCTCCATGCCCCCCTCCTCTCTCTGCCCTCCTATCCCCATGCCCTCCTCCTCCTATCCCCACCCCCTCCTCCTCCTCTCCCCCTCCTCATCCCCCTCCTCATTCCCCCCTCCTCCTCTCCCCCTCCTCACCCCCTCGTCATCCACCCGTCATCATTTCCCCTCATCCCCGCTCCTCATCCCCCCTCCCCATCCCCCCTCCTCCTCCTCGTCCCCCCCTCCTCATCCTCCCCCCTCCCTCCTCCTCTCCCCCTCCAACCTCCCCCCCTCCCTCCTCTCTCCCTCCCTCCTCTCCCCCTCCCTCCTTTCCCCCCACCTCCCCCTCCCTCCTCTCTCCCCTCCCTCCTCTCCCCCCTCCTCTCCCCCCTCCCTCCACCCACCCCCCTCCCTCCACCCCCCCTCCTCATCCCCCCTCCACCCTCCCTCCTCACCCACCCTCCTCATCCCCCTCCTCCCTCCTCATCCCCCCTATTCCCTCCTCATCCTCCCCCTCCCCACTCTCGCCCCTCTCCCCCCACCCTCTCCACCACCTCCCCCTCTCCACCCCCTCCCCCCCTCTCGCCCCCTCCTCTCTCCCTCCCTACTCTCCCCCTCCCTCCTATCCCCCCTCCCTCCTCTCCCCCTCCATCCTCTCCCCCTCCCTCCTCTCCCCCTCCCTCCTCTCCCCCTCCCTCCTCTCCCCCTCCCTCCTCTCCCCCTCCCTCCTCTCCCTCCCTCCCTCACCCCCCCTCATCCTCCCCCCTCATCATCCCCCCTCCTCATCCCCATCCTCATCCCACCCTCCTCATCTCCCTCCTTATCCCCCTTCCTCATCCCCCCTCCTCATCCCCCACTCCTCCCTCCTTATCTCCCCCTACTCCCTCCTCATCCTACCCCCTCCCTCCTCTCCCCCTCCTTGGCCCTATATTTTATTATTCAGATATTAAACTTTAATAAGTCCCCTTTCCACTTGTTGTGCCCATCAGCTGCCAATGTGCAGTAATACCTCCATGTTCAACGTCACAATGGAAACCCGATGGGCGGGAATGGCGGCGCCGCGGGGGAGGGGGGGAGTTAAGGGGTGATGGAGTGGGTGACTGGGGGGTGGGAGGGGATGGGGGGAGTGGGTGGGGAAGAAGAGGAGTTGAGGGGATGGAGTGAGGGAGGGGAGGGGAGGGTGCTAGACCAAAACAGAAAAAACACCATTTCAAAGAAAAATCACAGTTTTCAATGCGCTTTATTTATTTATTTATTTTAAGCCATTAATTTTAAAGAAAAAAAGTGTGGTTTTTTCCCCACATCACCATGGCAACCCAATGAGTTGTGGGCCCAATGGGTCCACTTGGTCTAGCAATAGTTAAACTACCAGGCAAGTATCCCGAGATCTGAACTATTTATCTGGAGATATGGATTTGAATCATATAATTAACTATATCTGGAGTAAAAAGGTGGTATTATTAATAATAACCGTGAAACAACTGGATCGGTTCACTTATGTCCAACAGGGACATAAATCTAACACCCTTATCTAATTTGCCCTATATTGCTTCAACCTAATGAAGTTGTTTATTTTTAACCGGCCGCCCTGTTTTGTGTAAATTAAGGATGAATAATAATTCTTACCTTGCCAGTGATGTCCACATCCCAACGAGCAATAATTTGGTCTGTATTTTACGCACTCAATGAGATACAGTCATTTTATTAAATAAAAACAATTGATAGAGTCATTACTCAACAACAGGTATAACAGATTGTGATTCAAATATCCATTGAGCTACTCATTAGAAAAATGTGATTGACATGGAGCATATGGACCATCAAAGTAAGTTTGATAATGTTTTCCAAAATAAGGTTGCCATCAAGATTAAAACTATAAAATAAAAGGAACAATAGCAGGAAAGCAAGGTATTGACTAAGTGAGTAGAAACAGAGGGTAGCAATATATGATTAGAGGACGTATACATTGGCATTCTTCAAGTGTCATTATTTTGACCACATCTTTTCCTAAAAGATATTAATGATTTGGATTTGGAAGCATGAGGCTCTATTTCTACATTTGTAGCTGGCACAAGCATTGAAACGCAGCCAGCGGCATTGCCGGATTAACCTATTAGCAAAAGTAGCATTTGCTCTGGGCCCTGCATTTTCGAGGGCCCCGCACTGAAGATTGAAGACTTTTTGAGGGCCCCGCTTCTTCAGATTGAAGACTTAAAAAAAAAACTAAAATACTTTATATCTGAGTGTTGTTTTGCACAAGCCAACCTTACCCTTCTCTCCCCACCCTCGCCCCAGCCCCACGACAGTGCCGACTGAGATTAAACGCCCCCCGTGATGCACGCCTCAGTTTGGGCACGGCGATCGGCGGGCGTGTCTCGGTACCCGGCGCTGTGCAGGCCGCTCCGTCCCACCGGTCGCTCCGCACCCCGTCCCGGCTCCGTGACGCTTCCGGTCCGGCCAGCACCGGATCTCCTGCGGCCACTCAGCCTCTTGCTCCTAGGGGGCCCGCCGATGAAGCCCCAGTCCACGCTGATGGGCTGTCCGGCCACCCCCGACCCGTTCAAACCCTCCATGGCCACCTGCGCCTCGTTGCAGCCTAGGTCTCGTACTCCACCAGAGCGAAGCCCTTGAGGTCACCGGTGCGCTGGTCCAGGTTGAGGTGCAGGTTCTTTATCTCACCGTACTCGGCAAACATCGTGGATGTTCTCCTCGGTGGCTTCCTTGTGGACCCCGGTCACAAACAGGATCTACCCCTCCACCGAGCGTTGAGGGCTTGGCACATCGCTGTTTTGCTCCACGGAGTCATAGTCTTCACGCAGCTTGCATCGAGTGCCTTCCTCTGAACCAAATCCTCGCGCCTTCCTCTTCTTCGCCTTCTCCTTCTGCTTGTGGATACCTTTGTCGCCCTCGTTGTCCATGGCGAAGTGCTCACCACCTGCCTCATGGAGGTCCAGCAGAAGATGGGTGACGTTGCCGGAGCTCCCGATGTCGGCCCCCACGCAGGGGGCTGCGAGCTTCCAATATCCACGCGGCCCGCACCGAAGTCTCCGAAGGCGAGTCGCAGCCAGCTCTGCAGATGGTAAGTCCAGTCCACGGGTTCTGTGAACCAGAGCCCAGGTGGTCCCAGGTGGAGGCCGCCAGCTCCAGGTGTTTGGCCGATGCTAGGAATCAGCAGGAACGGAGACATGTCCCAGAAAACAGAGGTCGGGTCTCCGTTCGGAAGAGACAATTTTACAATTCTGCCCCCCCCCCCCCCCCCCCACCACCACACATAGTACAAAACCACATCACATCTAAACACTACAATCACATCTAAACACTACAATCACATCTAAACACTACAATCAAGACAAAAAACAACAAAAAACACAAAAGACAAACGGACCGCGGGTAAGCCGTAACTGCCCTGGGCAGCGCCGCCAGATGGAACGCAGCGAAATAAGAAAAAAAACACGTGAAACTTCCCTCCTCGCCGCCACCGCTAACCCCGGGGATGCGGGACTTCTGATCAACAACCGCAACACTTGTGTTTGTTCTTATTTCACTGCATTAGAGGGAGACGGGGCCAGGGAGAAGAGTGGAGCAGCAGTGCAGATCTTGCTTGCTGTGGGAGAGAGAGGAGAGAGTGAGAGGGGAGAAAGAGAGAGGAGAGAGAGAGAGAGGGAGCAGCCCCCGCCAAGTGGCGGCGCTCCTTCACCAGATCACTGGGCGGCACGGACTTGGTGGGCCGAAAAGGCCTGTTTCCGGCTGTATATATATGATATGATATGATATGACCCTCTTACACCCTTCCCCTTCCCGCGCTCCCGCTCTCACCCGCTGTTCCCTCTGCTCCGACTCTCTCCCCCCCACTCTCTACCCCCCCACTCTCTACCCCCCCACTCTCTACCCCCCCACTCTCTACCCCCCCACTCTCTACCCCCCACTCTCTACCCCCCCACTCTCTACCCCCCCACTCTCTACCCCCCCACTCTCTACCCCCCCACTCTCTACCCCCCCACTCTCAACCCCCCACTCTCTACCCCCCCCACTCTCTACCCCCCCACTCTCTACCCCCCGTTCTCTACCCCCGTTCTCTACCCCCCATTCTCTACCCCCAATTCTCTACCCCCCATTCTCTCCCCCCCCACTCTCTCGTCCCCCCATTCTCTACCCCCCTCTCTACCCCCCCCTCTCTACCCCCCCCTCTCTACCCCCCCCACTCTCTATGCCCCCCACTCTCACCTCCCCACTCTCACTTCCACACTCTCACTTCCACACTCTCACTTCCACACTCTCACTTCCACACTCTCACCCCCCACTCTCTACCCCCACTCTCACCCCCCCCATCTCTCCCCCCCACTCTCTCTCTGTTCCTCTCTCTCTCCCCCTCTCTCTCTCTCCCCCTCTCTCTCTCTCCCCCTCTCTTTCTCTCCCCCTCTCTCCCTCTCTCCCCTCTCTCTCTCTCCCCCTCTCTCTCTCTCCCCCTCTCTGTCACCCCCTCTCTGTCACCCCTCTCTCTTTCCCCCCCACACTCTCTCTCCCCCCCTTACTCTCTCTCCTCCCCCCTTTCTACCCCTCTCTCTCTCTCCCCCAGTGGTGGTCACTGTATTTTTTCTGTTTTATAAATAATTGTATACCTACGGTATATATATATATATATATTCCAATATTTCAAGCTCTTTTTAAAAATTGAATATTATTTATTTGTTGCCATATAAACCTAATGTAAACTAACCTAATCTAACCTAACCTAGTTTAACCTTTCCTAATCTAATCTA
Source organism: Rhinoraja longicauda (assembly GCF_053455715.1). Taxonomy (NCBI): domain Eukaryota; kingdom Metazoa; phylum Chordata; class Chondrichthyes; order Rajiformes; family Arhynchobatidae; genus Rhinoraja; species Rhinoraja longicauda. The sequence goes on from NC_135967.1 coordinate 24,433,496, forward strand.
ACCTAGTCTAAACATTTTTGAGTTCATTAAATTTATAAAACTCACACTTCTTTATTTTTTCCTATGGCCCGCAAAAACGTGCCAAATATATTTTGTGGCCCTCATGCTGAAAAATTTGGAGGCCCCTGTTATAGAGGTATACAAAATCATGAGAGGAATAGATGGGTAGATGCACAGAGTCTTTTGCCCAGAGTAGGGAAATCGAGGGCCAGAGGACTTAGGTTCAAGGTGAAAGGGAAAGGATTTAATAGGAATCCTAGAGCTAACTTTTTCACACAAAGGGTGGTGGGTGTATGGAACAAATTGCCAAAGGAGGTAGTTGAGGCTGGGACTATCCCATCATTTAAAATACAGTTAGACAGTTACATGGATAGGACAGATTTGGAGGGATATGGACCAAGCGCAGGCAAGTGAGACTAGTGTAGCTGGGACAATGTTGGCCGGTGTGGGCGAGTTGGGCCGAGGGGCCTATTTCCACACTGTATCACTCTGACACATTCCTTACCAATTTTGTGCCTGAACATGAAAAATAGAACGTCAGGGTGCAAAAATGGAATAAGGTGTGCTCACCCTAGCCACATATCTCACAATGTCCAACCTAACTTCATCCAACAACTGCATTTGGTTTTTAATTTTCTACGTCACCGTCGTGATGGAAAGATTGACCAATGTTGTTAATATATAGTGTAAAAATTCTAGTGGCTCAAGAAACTGCAGATCCTGTAATCTTGATCAAAAACAAAATGCAAGAGGAACTCAGTGGGTCAAGCAGCATTTGCGGCTGGATTGATCAGATGACATTTTAGATTGGGGCGCTTTTTTCAGATTGGTGGTGGGGAGAGAAAGCTGGAAAAGAGCTCTGTTCCAGCTTTTTCCCACCTACTCCATCAGTCTGAAGAAGTGTCCCAATCCGAAACATCACCTGCCCATTCCCTCCACAGATTCTGCCTGAGCTGACTGAGTTCCTCCAGCACTTTGTTTTTTAATCCGAGAACTCATCTTACTTTGCTCGGGTTTATAAAGATTTCATATAAGTTTCAAATTTGGTATGCAAAACAATCACCAAGAAAATAAAATCACAATTCCATTTATGTTCCGGAGAAAGTTATATATAATCATAACAATATCAACTGTGATTTGCTCTTTCAAGCAAAATTAATTTTGTGGGGATAAATGTTTAATTATTATGGTTCTAAATTCAAAAAAGATTAAAACAGAAGCTCAGTTTTTATTGTCCTGTAACAAAACATTTCCATAAATCAGATTGATCCAATGTTAAAAAAAATCCCTGCATAACCAGTTAAAAATTAGTGAGATTAGAAAAACACAGCATCTTTTCTTGAAACATATGAACACTTGTTATAAACATACAATGAAAGTGTATGTATTCCATGCCAATATTCTTTTTGTTTTGAATGGACAACAGCCTGAAAGCATTGTAACCTGCCAAGTGAAAGCTCACAGAATTGAATGTGTTGGAGTTTCATACCCAATGTTAGGCTATATACATTTTACAGAAGAGTAAAATTATACATTGCACCTGATCCCATTGGTTTCCAAATAGGTGACATTGATTAAAATTGGCTTCACTCTGATTGATAGACTGAAACACCTGTGGTGTAATCCATTGCTGGCTTTTTTTTAAAAGTCGTTCCATACGTTTTCTCTGGATGACGGTTCTGGCTTCCATTGATCATTTGCGTAGGTGTGGAAGGTCTGGAGGGGGGGGGGGGGGGGGGGGCCTTAATGATTGTTCTCTATTGCACACAGTATTCTTTTTGCCTTTGCAATGGACTATTAACATTAGTTGGAGATTCTGTTCATTTTGGCAACATCATCTTTTGGCACTTGCAAGCGCGTTGTTCATTTATGGTGATGGCTGCAAGAACAAAATCCATTACTCCTTGGGAGAAGTTCAGAGATAACCAGAGTTAATAGCACAACAATGGCATTCAAGCTCATATTTGGCTGATTTTGCACAGGAGAAAAGGTGCTGGTGTGAGAGGATACCTTCTGCTTTGCTTGTTAATAGAGTTCATTGCCAGCATTATGTACTATAAATTAGTGATTTTAGAGTGTTTTAGCTGTTAGATGGATAATTACCAGCTACTCATTGATGCTCCAATTTGGCAGAATTCACATGTTCTATTTGCAACAGTACAACTCTTTGAGAACTTCCCGTGCCTCACAGATTTCCATTTCTGTCTCTTTGCAACTTATTTGTGCCTAAACATTGAGTCATAGAATCATGGAGCCATGCAGCTTGGAAACAGGGCCTTCTTTCCCGTGCCTACCAAGATGCAGGTGTGACTATCGACACGAGTCCCACCTGCCTGCGTATGCCCAATGTTCCTCCAAATCTTTCCTTTCCATGAAGATTTTATCCGTTTTTGAGCAAAATGCTATGTTCTAGTGTTGCAAAGTACAATGATTTGACACTTGAAGTCCAGATTACAGTAATAGTTGGAGTCTCAGAAAAAATCCTTAATGGCTGCTATTACCGGACACAGGAATCGAATGGATGGAAAGTTCACAAAGAAAAATAAGTGGCAATCAGCAAAAGTAATTGAAGATCTTTTTTCAGGAATTGCTTGGCAAATCATAATGCGGCCAAAACTTTGCAAATATGACACTAATCTAAAAGTCACAATTATTCCACTATGTAATTATTGAAGATATTCATGGATAATGTGTACCAAATAGAAGATTTACATCAAGCCACACACACACTGATTGCTACTGGTCTGAAAACAGTGCATCTGTTGTATTTGCAATTCAAGGTGGAATAAGCCAGACTGTTCCTGGTTTGATTGAGTTTGTTGCCGTAACCAAACATACAATTACTTAGACTTTGGAGATACAATGGGGAAACAGGCTCGTCAGCTCACCGAGATCACGCAGACCAGCGATCACCCCTTACACTAGCACTGTCCTACACACTAGGGCCAATTTACAATTTTATCAGCCAATTAACCTACAAACTTGTACGTCTTTGGAGTGGGAGGAAACTGGAGCAGCCAGAGAAAACCCACGCGATCACAGGGAAAAAGTCACAAACTCCGTACAGACAGCACCCATAGTCAGGATTATACCTGGATGTTTGGTGATGTATGGTAGCAACTCTACCGCTGTGCCATCTCCAATTGTCTCCAACTTATCCAGGAGCCCTCTGTCATGCAATTTTCATGCACTTCTAATCTATAAAAGAAATCAAGCAAATATTATTTGGAGCAGAACTATTCTGATCTTCACAGTGCCTGAAATTTTGACTGACACTAGCATAGGTGTATCTCACGTCTAAAATACCGAAGCAAAGATGCCACAAACTCACATGATATGGAAACGTAAAATAATTTGAAAGGCTGTGACAGTGTTTAATTCTGTTAATTATTGCGATCTGATGTTTTCTCTTTTAGTTGTAAGTACTAATCATTAAAAAAAGGTGGAAGACTGTGGATTAAATTAAAACATATTGTTAGCATAACAATGAATTCTACAGTCCCACTTTGCTCTGATGTAATGTTACAATCAAAATGTCATTTCCTCTCAGAGGCTAATTCAGATTAATTTGGTTCAATTTTTAATGTTATTTTAGTTCAATTTTTAACTATCTTTTTCATCCCCGATTTTCCATTTTTCCAAATGTATATCAAAATTGTCAAGAGTAAAGTGTGTTTAATTGTCATATGAACCTGGACCAGAAGAACAAAATTATTATCTGCTGCAGTTTTACATGTAGAAGTATGATAAACCAAGACCTTTTCGATTAGTTCTTCTGCTTTTGATTTTCTCAGAATGTGCATTCATTGTTTTCTGAATGTGAACAGAATAATATTCTAATGAAGTAGAGTTAATTATAACCCAGTAAACTAGTCCACTTTACATGGAAACAATGAAGGAAAGAATACTTTTTTTGTTCAGTCAGATGTACACTGCCAATTGCTCAGGCCAAGAAAATCCAGTCATATAACTTTACAGCTGAAATTTACCCACAGTTTAACTCATGTCAGCCAGCTGATCCTGATTGGAATCACCAATAAATCATATGTCATGTTAAGTTAATAAGAGTGTTTCTCGTTGTCTCCCTAAGCAAGTTTTCTATGATTTTGACTGTCTACTCAGCAGAAAATAAACAAATATTGTTCCCCGGATGCATTGCAATTTATTTAAGGATTAGCCCTTAAGGTTCAATCAAAATGACTACCATAAACATTAATTCCATCCAATATCAATGTGCAATGGCTGCAGTGTGTATCATCTGCAAAAGCATTGCTGTTACTCACTTAGACTATTCTGACAGCACTTCCCAAATATGTAACTTTAATTACCCAGATGTAAGTGGGAGCACTATCACCTGCAGTCTGTCTTCCAAGCTGCGCCCAATCCTGATCGGGAAGTATGTCCCTGATCATTCATCATCACTGCGTATATCCTGGGTAACCCACCTCACCGCACTGAATGACCACAGCAAATCAAGAGCATCGCTGCTTTATCTAGGGCAGTTACGAATGAGTTACAGTTTAGTTTATTGTCACGTGTACCGAGGTTCAGTGAAAAGCTTTTGTTTGAATGAGGAATAAATGGTGGCTAAATATTGGAAAATGACCAAGTAAGAAAACTAAGTATAAGAAAATAACTGCAGATGCTGGTACAAATCGAAGGTATTTATTCACAAAATGCTGGAGTACCTGCTGAGTTACACCAGCATTTTGTGAATAAGTCAAGTCAAGTCAAGTCAATTTTATTTGTATAGCACATTTAAAAACAACCCACGTTGACCAAAGTGCTGTACATTTGATTAGGTTCCAATAGAAAAAATAATGAAAACATACAGTAGTACGCAAACAGTAAGAAAACTAAAGTCACCCAACAGGATGGGATAGTTTATTGACCCAGAAAAACCTCAATTCCTCATCAACATTTCATATGACCCTCTGAGAGCCAATAATTTACATCTGGTTTGAAATTAATAATATATACCATTCACTTAAATCCTTTATAAACTATAGACAAAAATTACATAAAATAAGAAGTTATATGTTAATTTTTAAACAAAAACAATTGTTCCAATCCGTTAGGAACCAAAGGGAGTAAAGATAGCACAAGAGTTTTCAGATTTAAAAAAAAAAAGTCCCAAAGTATACAGATCTATTTAAAAGACTGAAAAAATTAAGGATTTTTTTGCCCGAAGAAGGGTCCTGATTTGAAACGTTGTCTGTTCATTTTCCTATGCATTTGCTTGCTTGCCTCATTGAATTCCTCCAGCAGTTTGTTTTTTTCGCTCACAAAGAAATGAAGACTCTGGGTAAGGAGAGAGAGAAGAGGAAAACAGTGTTATAAACATTTAGAAGTTTTAATATTTCTAGTCCTCAATTTAAATGATGTGAGTCAAATATTAATGGAAAAAGTAGTACTAATCATGTTTGAGTTTTGGGTTCTCTAAGTTCAAGAGACCTCATTAATGTTGCATCAGTTCGTCATTGAAAACTGTCTGTCACAATCTGTGCATTCTTACTGCACTGAGAAATGGCCACATTCATATTTGGCCAGTCCCATCAGATCACACTAATTTTAAGTGATAGCCATCATCTGTTAAAATTGTAACATTTCTGATGTGTTTTGTGATGAAAAGTACTTGCACCAAATGTCCTTGAGCAGATTGATGATATATGACACATTATTCAGAATTTATTCACTTTTTTTCTCACGATTGAACCTTTATGTTTTAAGCATCAGTCAGTAAATATAGTGGGATTCAAAACATGTGCCCAATCTACTCTGATTTCAAATCTCTTTGAGGTCCCATTGCTAAAACAAATGGCACCATGGATTGACTAACGTGTTCTGATTTAAGTCAGTAACCCCAACATAACAGGCTTTGAAGAGAAAAAGTGTTTATACTGTTTAACCCCTCTGAAGGGTTCTGAAACAGCACTACCATCTTCTTCAATCACTCATTATTATATTATGCAAGTATATTATTGCATATATATTATGTAATTAAGCAATTTTCCATTGTTTTCCCTGCTCTCCTCTTCCGAATCTTTACTCTTATACCATCCTGACAAATCCCTGGCTTTTAACTATCACTCTTTTACATAGTCACTACATGCAATGTCTCATCATAGCTCCAACAATAATCCTACATCCTAATGACATAAATTTTGTATTGGTCACCATAAATATTGTCAATATAATTGCACCCTGAGATTATATGGACTCATTTTTTTTTTTTTTTTTTTTTTTTTTTTTTTTTTTTTTTTTGAGGATCAGGACTTGGAGGAGTACACATCAACTGTACTTTGCTACATCAAAAACTGCGTTGACAATGTCACCGTCGACAAACGCATCCGGTTGTACCCCAATCAAAAACCCTGGATGACAAAGGATGTCAGGTCTCTCCTCAAGGACCGTAACACCGCCTTCAGGTCTAGTGACAGAGCTCTATACAGTGCTGCTAGAACCAACCTGAAGAGAGGCATCAAGGATGCCAAAGCGTCCTACAAGAGGAAGATTGAGGACCACTTTTCCAACAATGACCCACGGCGGGTATGGCAAGGCATCCAGCACATCACCAATTACAAGACCAGCAACCGCACGACTGCCGACGGCGACGCCTCGTTGGCTGAGGAACTTAACTGTTTCTTTGCTCGTTTCGAGGTGAAAGCTACAGTGGCAGACATTACACCCTCTCCAGCACCTGAGAGCAACACCTTCACTGTGCAGGAGTATGACGTTAAGCGAGTGCTCAGAGCAGTGAATCCCAGGAAAGCTGCAGGCCCCGATGGTGTGACGGGCAGAGTGCTGAGGGAATGTGCAGACCAATTATCTGAGGTCTTCACAAAAATCTTCAACCTGTCCCTTTTAAAATCCACCATCCCTCCCTGCCTGAAGTCCGCCATAATCATCCCACTGCCGAAAAAGCCTGTCATCAGCGGTCTTAACGACTACCGTCCGGTAGCACTCACACCGGTCATCACAAAGTGCTTCGAGAGACTGGTCCTGCAGCACATCAAAGCCAGCCTCCCACCCACCTTCGACCCATACCAGTTTGCCTACAGAGCAAATAGGTCTACAGGGGATGCCATCGACACTGCTCTTCACACTGCACTGACCCACCTTGAACACCAGGGGAGCTATGTGAGGATGCTCTTTCTCGACTTCAGCTCTGCCTTTAACACGGTCATCCCGAGCAGACTGGTCACCAAACTTTCCGACCTTGGATTTTCCCTAACCATCTGCAAATGGATCAAGGACTTCCTGACCAACCGCCCCCAGACAGTCAAAATAGGCCCTCACCTCTCCTCCACCATTACACTGAGCACCGGCTCACCACAGGGCTGTGTGTTGAGCCCCATCCTTTACTCCCTCTACACTCACGACTGCGCCCCCACCCATCCCACCAACACCATCATCAAGTTCGCGGATGACACGACTGTGGTTGGACTTATCTCAGAAGGAGATGAGACAGCCTATAGGGATGAAATCCAAAGGCTGGCAGCATGGTGTTCAGTGAACAATCTGGTCCTGAACTCCTCCAAAACAAAGGAACTTATAATTGACTTTAGAAAAACCAGTGGAGATTACGACCCACTCTACATCAATGGGGTCTGCGTGGAAAGGGTACCAGCTTTCAGGTTCCTGGGTACGCACATCGCAGAGGATCTCACCTGGTCTACCAACACCATCACCACAGTAAAGAAGGCACAGCAGAGACTCCACTTCCTGAGGATCCTCAGGAAAACCAACCTGCAGGAGAAGCTCATGTTGTCCTTCTATCGCTGCTCCATCGAGAGTGTGCTGGCATACTGTATAACCACATGGTATGCCAGCTGCTCAGAAAAGGACAGGAAGGCCCTTCAGAGGGTCATCACGACGGCCCAGAAAATCATCGGCTGCTCACTGCCCTCCCTGGAGCACCTGTTCAGCCTGCGCTGCCTCAGTAGAGCAGGCAAAATAATAAAAGATCCATCCCACCCCGGCCACCGTCTGTTTGTTCATCTGCCCTCTGGTCGACGTTTCAGGTCAATCAAATCCCGAACAAACAGACTTAAGAACAGTTTTTACCCCAGGGCCATACGAGAACTGAACACTACCTGTGCACTAGGCAACACCGTTAAAAAATCTTGTACTTAATTTAATTGTATTTATGTATTTATTTGTTTTTGCATTTATTGCATATATGTTTGTACGCACCGTCAGGATTGGCTGTTTTTTAATTTCATTGTACTCGTTGCAATGACAATAAATGAATATTATTATTATTATTTGCTGCTCTGATGTATTAAAACATTTGCTGCAAATTAAATAAATGAAATTATATTTTTTAATGATGCAAGACACCAATAGAGGCAATAATGGGTGTGTTGTCTCTTGCTGCTCTCATTTTTCCATTATTATACAAAATACCGACACTTCTTTTGGGAAGATCATCCTATCCTTTCAAAGTAGAAAATTAGAATACCTTGGGATTCCTGGCACTTAGATTTTTTTCACAGTCTCAATATAAAATGCAATGTAAATCACTATTAAACTTCTGAGTCTCAGTTACATCAATATCTGATGAAATTGGATATGATACTGGGGCAAATATCTCCAGTAGCTTATTACTTCTATGACCGCAGGAGTCTCAGCAGATGGTTGGGTGAATGATCATGTGGATGGGGTCAGTGACGGCCTCTCATCCCACAATGTCTGCGCTGAACATGATGCGAAGACCAACTCTATATCTGCCTGCTACATCCACATCCCTTCATTCCCTGCATATCCATATGCCTATCCAAAACCTCTTGCAAGCCACTGTCATATCTGTCTTCAGCTGATCTCTGGCAGTGCATTCCATGCACTCACCACCCACTGTGTAATAAAACCTCCGACACACATCTTCTCTAAACCTAGCCCCTCTCATCTTAAACAATAGACAATAGGTGCAGGAGTAGGCCATTCGGCCCTTCGAGCCAGCACCGCCATTCAATGTGATCATGACTGATCATTCTCAATCAGTACTCCGTTCCTGCCTTCTCCCCATACCCCCTGACTCCACTATCCTTAAGAGCTCTATCTAGCTCTCTCTTGAATGCATTCAGAGAATTGGCCTCCACTGCCTTCTGAGGCAGAGAATTCCACAGATTCACAACTCTCTGACTGAAAAAGTTTTTCCTCATCTCCGTTCTAAATGGCCTACCCCTTATTCTTAAACTGTGGCCCCTGGTTCTGGACTCCCCCAACCTATTCCCTGTAGTATTTGATCATGATACAGTACGATACGATACAATAAAACTTTATTCATCCCCAGAGGGAAATTGATCTGCCATTCTAGGAAAAGATTCTGACTGTCTACCCTATCTATGCCTTTCGTAATTATACATACTTCTTTCAGGTCGCCCTTCAACTTCTGGCGTTCCGAGAAAACAATCCGTCTGTACAAACTGTCCCTCTACCAAATACCTCCTAATCCAGGCATTATTCTGGTAAAAAAATCTGATAAACCTCCTTTACACCCTTAACAAAACCTCTACATCCTTCCTATGAAAGATAAGATTGCTGATATATAAAATATCAGTTTTCTGCATGTAACTTGTTGATTGATCTTGATTGATCAAACATCTTGATTAAACACACCTTTGTAAAAACAACAGTGGTGAATAATGTGGATGTGCAACTCTGCTATCAACAATATTTATCTGAACGATATGTGGAACATATAGAAAATAATCGATTCATGCTGTGTTAAAAATTTGACCGGCATTTGGTATGCAAATCAACTTTGAGCATTCAATGCAATTTCGTTTGGATGGTTGCCAGAGAAATTAGTGCATGATTAGTGCATGATAGGTGCTCTTCTTCCATCGGGCAAAAGGTATAGAAGTGCGGAAACGCACATCTCCAGATTCATGGACATTTTTTTCCCAGCTGTTATCAGGCAACTGAACCATCCTGCCACAACCAGAGCGCAATCCTGAACTACTATCTACCTCATCAGGAACCCTCAGACTCTCTTTGATCAGACTTTACTGGCTTCAATTTGAGCTAAACGTTATTCCCTTATCATGTATCTGTAGACTGTGATCAGCTCGATTGTAATCATGTATTGTCTTTCCACTGGCTGGTTAGTACTCAACAAAAGCTTTTAACTGTACACGTGACAATAAACTAAACTGAACTGATGTTCCATGTTCCTGAGACGGGGGTCCATTGCTGGCAAATATCATTAGTTACCTTAGGTCTTCCATGCTCCCTGTCGATATCAAAAACCTAATCAATCCAGGCTCCAACTCATAACCAACACTTTGATTTCTAATGTCCTCCCCACCCATCCATTCTAACCCCACAAAGCACCATCTTCGGAACAGTCTGCCACTACCATATTACTCCACCAAGAGGGGTTGCAAACACTGGCCCTCTCTTGTCCCCTTTCCCCGGACAAGAATCCAGACCTTGGCACTGTATGTCCATTGTGTACTTTTCAAAATGTAAAGCAAAAATTAGCATAGAAGTGCTCAGCACCTTAGATTTCAAGTGTTACTTATGTAGCACTTCAATGCATACATTCAATGGAATTCAATACAATGCATCAATGGGTCTGTGATTGAAATAACTATTGGCGGTAATGAGTGTAAACCAACCCATGTATCAGAGCACACACACACCTCTCCCTGCGACATTGTATTAAAATAATGCAGGCACATGTGGGATTACTGTGCTGGGGACCAGCAAAGAAAAAAAAATGAGGCTGCTTTTTTTGGAATATATGATAGCATGCGATTATTGTGCCCATGAGGAGAAGGAACATTTCCATTCTGTGATATGGGAACATTTGCGAGATGCTCAGGAGAGATGAAGGCACATTTTCTTAGCAGTCGTCGAGGGGGTTTATGATATTTTCTTCTTGTATAACTCGAATAAATCAAAGAGCAAAAGGGGGATGGGAAATGTTGGAACAATACTGAATACTGCCTCTATCACAAATTGTATTAGCAACATATTCTGGAGCAACAAAACTGTTGGTTTTGTTTTTAAACATGTAAACATGATATTCCATGTCAACAATATCATTCGGTCATGTGAAGAATGAAAATGACAGCATGGCATTTGAGGAAGCCAGAATGTTATGCTATCAATCTCTCACACACTGATGTCAGAGGAAACAAAAGCAGAAATACTGAAAACAAGTGCCATGTCAGGTGGCACAGAAATGTTAACAGTTGGAATTTTGAATGAGGATCTTTGCCCTTGGGGTGAACATCACAGGGTGTCACCATGGAATGTGCACATGCAGTGATACAAAATGTGGACACAACCAACTGCATTTGGTGCTCCCGATGTGGCCTCTTTTACATCAACGCAGACTAGGCGATGTTTTGCAGAACATCCATACCCACTCCAACTAAGCATGCTGGATCTCGCGATGGCAAACCATTTCAATTCCCACACCCATTCCCATACTGACCTTTCTGTCTTTGGGCTCCTTCATTGTCAGTAGTGAGGTCAAAGGCAAACTGGAGGAACAGCACTTCATATTCCGCTTGGATAGATTACAACCTAACGCTAAGAAAATTGAATTCCCTAATTTGAGGTAACACCCCTCCCCCATTTATTTTATTATTTTCTCTTATTTCCTGCCCCGTCCTCTCTCTCCTGTGGCCTTCACCTTTCCCCCTTCCCCCCACCCCAACGCACACCTATTTCTCCCATTATCCCCAGTACTCAATAGATCATATAAACATATTTTTTTTAAGTTAAAAAAGAAGGGTGACACAGTGGCGCAGCGGTAGAGTTACTGCCTTACATCGTTTGCAATGCCGGAGACCCGGGTTTGATCCCAACTATGGGTGCTGTCTGTACAGAGTTTGTACATTCTCCTCATGACCGCGCGGGTTTTCTCTGAGATCTTCGGTTTCCTCCCACACTCCAAAGATATGCAGGTTTGTAGGTTAATTGGCTTGGTGTAAGTATAAATTGTCCCTAGTGGGTGTAGGATAATGTTAATGTGCGGGGATCGCTGGTCGGTGTGGACCCGCTGGGCCGAATGGCCTGGTTCTATGCTAGACCTCTAAACTAAACTAAACAAAATGAAAAATATATATATACAGTGCAAAAAACAAAGCAAAGCCCCAAGTTCCCAGTGCAACCAATGAAATTTGTAGGCCAGAGTTTAGTGGGAGTTTGTGGTGTTCAATATGAATTGTGATGGTCGCTTTGAAGAAGCTGTTTCTGAACCAATGGTAGGAGTGAGATGAGAATGTGACCGGGTATCTGATGATGCTGGCCAACGTTTTGAGGCAGCAACTCCTGTAGACTCCTTTGATGATGGGGAGGTCAGTACTCGTGATAGACTGAGCAGTATTCACCACTTTTTAGAATCAAATTCATTCCCGGGCATTCAAGTTGCCAAACCAGGTTGTAATGCAACCAGTCAATATGCTCTCCACTGTACACCTGCAGAAGTTCAAGAGAGTATTCGACACCAAGCTGTGGTTTGCTTCATCAGTAAAATATTCTAAAGGAAGTTCATGGCCCAATGCTGCACATCCACACATCACCGCAGCCATTTTGTTTGCATAAAACACAGAATTCTCTCATGACCACAGAAGCTGCCTAACCTGCTATTTTCCTACGCTTTAGGCATTGCCTCTAAAAGTTATTGCTTCTTGTTACTAGCGGAGGATGTATAACTTTGGCTCCATTTGGCATCTATTTCCATACAATTTATGCTGCTGCTCTCTCTCTCCTGTAATCAGGTGCAGAAGTTCAATGAACGTAATGAAAAAAAATAATAGGCAGCACTACTCAAATTTAAAAGGGAACTGGGTTGCGCGTTTGCTTTTTATTGCCGTGACCCTTTATGCAGTTTCTATTTCAGAACAGAGCAGTGGGATTTCTGCCCTATTCCTTGAAGTTTGAAAGATGTAGTGAGCTTGTTTAAATGAAAGCATTTTCAGCTAACATCAAAAATAGAAATCATTTTAATACATACATATTAAGAACACATGCAGGAGAACAAATAAAACCAGAAAATGTTGGAAATATTCATCAGTTCAAGCAGTCTTTGAAGAGAGAACGAGGCATAAATGGCCTTTGGCCTTACTTGATGAAAGAATTAATTTAACAGTGGGACGGCATTGGTGCTGCGAAATAGTTTGGTCTAAGGTTCTCTCTCCAGTTATTACTTCTAATCTAGACACAAGGAACTGCTTGCAGATACTGGTTTGCAAAAAGAGCACAAATTGTTGGAGTGACTCAGTAGGTCAAGCAACATCTTGGGAACATGGATAGGTGATGATCCGGATTGGGACCCTACTTCAGGCTGATTCCAGTAGGGAAGAGAAAGCTGGAGAAGAGGTGGGGTGGGATGAAGCCTAGCAAGTGATAGGATGATACTGGAAAGGGGAGGGGAGGTTCATTGGAAGATGGTTGGGCAAAGGCCAGAGATGAAAGTAGAATAAAGGTTGTAAGATGAGGAGAAAAGAGGAATGAAATGCAAAGTGAGAGGATGGGATATAGGTGGATGATGATGGGGGGGGAGGGGAAATGAGGGGCACATTAATGGGAGAAATGCATGTCCTCCAGTATAGGGGACAGGGAAGGAAGGGCAGAAAAAAATTGGAGTGGGGTGGTGATATCTAGAATTGGAGAATTCAATGTTCATACCATTGGGTTGTAAGTTACCCAAGTGGAATATGAGGAGCTGTTCCTTCAATTTGCATGTGGCATCACTCTGTCACCCAGGACAAAAAGTTTGTTATGGGAATGGGAAGGAGAGTTAAAATAGTTAGCAAACGGGAGATCCAACTGGCTTTGGTGCACCGAGCACAAGAGTTCAGCAAAATGGCCACGTAGTCTATGATTGGCCTCATCGATGTAATGGAGGCCACACTATGAGTACCTCTGGTTAGAGGAGGTGTTTATGAACATCTATCTCACCTGGAGGGGTTGCTAGGTCCCTGGATGGATGAGAGAGAGGAGTGTATTATTAGGTGTTACATCTCCACAGGTCGCAGGGAAAAGTACCCATGGGGATAGTTTGGATGGGAAGGGATATCTGCTTCCATACTCCTGCTGGACCAGACTAATTCGGGAGGAGCCAACGTCCAACAAAAGCAGCCCACATTTCTGATATGAGTCCGTTGAGGATTAAAATGGCTCTCAGCATGTTTTTGGCCAGATTGGACAAGTGAATGAATTCCCATGGTTTTTATTGCTCGTCCAGTTTACAGAATCTATTGTAAATAAGGACCAGAGTTCTGATTTTTATAGTTTGGCTATAAATGAGCCTTGGACATGTATTTCAATCCTATTTTTTTTAAAATGCAGACAACTTTACAATCTACTGAATTATGATCTGCAATTTTAGAATAAGGTAAAGATCTCTGTGCCTATGAACTGCTTATGGGCACAGCACCATTCTCCAAGCAGTAAATAATTTGCTCATCACTATGCTGCCATAGAATCAGCAAAATGTTTAATGTTAATCTTTTCTTCAGTATTCAGATCCTTGAGATGTATTTTCAACTTAGGTGGTAATTTTTCACTCTACTGCAAGCCAGAAGGGCCTCATAAAACCAAACTAAGCTCCTTCACTGCAGTGTGTGTCTACACACAGATACAAAACCTATCTATTTCTGTCATAAAATGCATGTTGGTGCTGCACTGTTAATTATCCTGCTAATTAATGGGACACATTTAAAGCCTTTCCACTCCATCTCCCCTGACTCAATAATGTCATTTTGTGAGTTATTTGCCCTTAGCTTATTGCTTTCAACAAATCTTGTTTGTTCGTGCTGATGCAGTTTGAAGATATGAAAACTTACTTGATATCATTTTCTTGGGTAGAATTTTAATATATAAACTTTAATTTTGTTGTTGGGAAATTACTTCTTCAACAGGTCAGCAAGAAATATCTTCACCTTTGTACTTGGGGACACATTATTAATATAGGGTCATATTTGCATTTCTGATCAAATAAAATATACATGACGCACTGCTAGAATTTAACAAATCTAAATGATAGATTTCCATTGTTATGTTCACTTTGATGGTAGTTGCAAACATTCTGGTCAAAATGAAAGGGCAGGAGTAGCCATTAGATTTCATAGAATCATGGAACCATAGAAAGCCCATCATAGGCCTAATGCACATATCCCAACCATCATGTTTATATACACTAAACCCTCTTTCCTGCATTAATTTCATAACTTTCCATGCCTTGCCCATTCAATACCTATCCAGATGTTTTGTAAATGTCACTGTTGCCATCCCCACCATCCCATCTGGCAATTCATTCCAGGTAACAACTGCACTTTGTGTGAGAATTTCATCCCTCAGCTCTCCTTTGAACCTCCTCCCTCTCATATTAATCCTATGCCCTCTCTTGTTAAGCATGGAAACAGACTCTGGCTATACACTCTGGCTATCTCTGTGCCTCTCATGATGTTGTACACTTCTATCATGTCGCCTCTCAAATTATTTTGCTCCAGGCAAAACAGACCCAGCGTATCCAACCTCCACTTATAAATCAAGCTTCCTAATCCAGCCAGCATCCTTGTGAATCTTTTCTGCCCCCTCTCTAATTTTAATCACATCTTTATTATATTGCGGTGACCAGATCTGCACAGAACACTCCGTGCAGCCTAACCCAACATTAATGCAGAAATGAAGGGAGCAGATGTAAATGTTAGATGTAATTTGGTTTGTTACATCTTTATACAATTCTTATTCAATCATGGGTATAATACAAAATGATATTTCTGCTTTTCTTCACTATTGCTTTTCCAATTAAGTGCTTCTTGCGTGTCTCACTCTTGATAAAGCGCCTATAATAAGCTGTGGCCCCAGCATCACAACTTGGGACATGTTCTGTTCTGAGATGAATTTGTTCAGCAAGTGACACCTCAGATGTGCCCTCTATGTTTTTCTCCTCACACTGCTGCATGATATGATATCTCTAATCATGGCATCTCCATGCAGGAATGAAAATCTGCCACATTTCCTACTTTTGTCAGGCTACATGAAACCTGGGAATTTTAGATTTCCCACATGTCTAACTCATCAGACTGAAAATGCATGAATAAATCAGTTTGCTTTTTTAAAAAAATCCTGCTACTTTTTCTCCTCATCCCAAAATCAAAATCATTACACAGACCGATTTCTTCTATTGGCTATTTTTTTTTTTTTTTTTTGGAGAGGTGTGGGGAGGGATGGGGTGGCGGGAAGTATGTAACACATATTATTCAGTCAGAATTGATTTTACTGTTTGTTCTATTACGTTGAGTTTGTTGATTTTTTTTAACCAAAAATCCATCTTCTGCTGACCAAATCCACTAGCTTTGCATTTTTATTGCTCTACAAATCTATTTATTTTTTAAATAATAATGGGAATGCAGAGAACAGGGCTTTTATTGCGGGTAAGTGTTGACTTTTTTTTAAAATCTGGATTCTCCCATAGCTCTCAGCCTTGCTGCCAGACCACAGTGAGAAATCTGCTTTGGGCCCTTCTCCAATTCCTATTCACTGATGGCCAGACTGTCAGAGAGCATATCAATAATTTCTCAATAAATAATGTAAGAAGGCAAGGTTTAAACTCAATGCTACCAATGCTAGAAATCTGGAATGATAGCAGATGATGCTGAAAATATACAGCAGGTCAGAGAACTGCTGTGGATTGAAATGAAGTCAGTGTTTCAAACCAATGACCTCTCATTAGAGCTTCTCCCCACAGCTGCTGTTTGGCCTATTGAATATTTCTGTGGGTTTTTTTGTTTTTAATTCAAGGTATCGTCCCATCATGGAGCCATAAGGAACTGCAGATGCTACAATTGTTCACAGTGCTGACAAAGTACTGGAGTAAAACCCCTGTCCCACTTAGGCGATTTTTTAGGCGACCACAGGTGACTAGGCTGTTGCCATATGGTCGCTGGTCATATGGTTGCCATACGATCTGTATGGTCGTGGGTAGTCTCCAAAGAGTCGTAGCGTCTTTCTGGTCGCCGCTGGATTTTGAGAATGTTGATAAATTTTCGGCGACAGTGGGTTTGACGCCAATGAGCTTAGCTTGTCGTCTCCTGACATAGGTGCTGTCGTAGGTTGTCGCCAGGTGACATAGGTTGACGCTGGTGTTGACTTTGGTGAATTCCATTGGCGACTACCTACGTCAACCGGCGACAGGTACCAGCATCAAAACCGGAGGCCAAAATGACGTGAATTGTCTTCAGTTGTCCTCAGTTATTGTCGACAGGGTTGTAGCTTGTCATGGGTGGATGTAGGTTGTCTTCGGTTGTTGTAGATTGTCGCCTGTGTGGTCGTAGGTTGTCGTAGGTGCGGTCGTAGGTGGACATCGTATACGCGGCGATTGAGTCGACGGTTGTCGGTAGCTTGACATCGACTAGGTGGTAGGTTGTTGTAGCTTATCGTAGATATTGTCATAGGGGGGGTCCAGTCGCCAGTTTTTCGGTGACCTGCTACGACTTTGACAGTCGCCGGCAGTCGGCTAAAAAATCGCCTAAGTGGGACAGGCCCTTAACTTAGCTGGTCAAGCAGCATCCCTGGATGACATGGATAGGTGGCATTTCGGGTCGGGACCCTTCTTCTGACTGAATCTACCAATTGCTGCAATGTAATGTTTAACATATGAGGCAATTGAAATATATCAGACTGCAGGTGGGGCCTGGACGCAATACGTTGCCTATCCATGCCTTCCAGAGATGCTGCTTGACCCGCTAAGTTAATCCAGCAATCTTTCTCCATGCCTGCTGTCGGTCACTGGCCAAATATGCTTCTCTTTGTGTCCAGACAGGGAGCTTTCCCTCCAGTGTTAACTCTTATACAAAACTTTCCATGCAGTGGTAGTTCTTAAGTTTGTTTCCATGTAATTACTTTCACCATACTTGCACGCACCAATCCGACAGAAGTTAAACTCACACGGAAAATAATTTGTGTTTTCCCCCTTTGTTATAGTTATAACGTAATCTTGATTTAATGATGAAAAGCTGGGAGAAATCATTAATTTATCTCGCTTCATGTGTGAGTTGATGTTACGCAGGCGGTGGCACAGCATGTTGATGGGCTGGCGTGCTGTGCCTCAGGCTTCTGGGACTCGTGCTTCACAGCTGAAATTCCCACACGTCCCTCTCTATCGTCAAAAACAGTTGGGAGCACGGAAAAATCAGATAAGATATTGACTAATATATTTCCTTCCTCCCACAAATGTATCCTTGCATTTGAGACATTGATTTCATTTGAATTTTGCAACCGTTTTGCACGCCAGCATTGGCAAGACGTGGGAGTTGATCACTGCCCACTGTTCTTAAATGTTGCAAACGCTCATTATTTCCAACTTATCATAACAACACGTCCTGTCCTGTAAGCTGAGCAAACTGCATATGTTTTGTTCACAGCATTGTTGCCAATCAACTATCATGCACAATGTCAACAATGTTGTGCACCATCTATGCATGTACAATACAATACAATACAATACAATATATCTTTATTGCCATTGTACAGGGGTACAACGAGATTGGGAATGTGCCGCCCATACGATGCAATAATTTAATTAGCTAGTCAGTATTAATTTAAACAACCCAATGAAACAAATTGTAACAGTTTTAAAACAGAATAAAGTGCAAGTAGATCTGTGCCAGATCACTGTGCGATGTGACCATCCGGCTCGGCAGGACCGGTTCATAGCAGCTATGGCCCTGGGGATGAAGCTGTTCCTGAGTCTGGAGGTGCGGGCGTAGAAGGCCGCCTGATGGAAGGAGTTCGAACAGACTGTTGCAGGGGTGCGAAGAGTCTTTGTGGATGCTGGTGGCTTTTCTGAGGCATCGTGTGTTGTAGATGCCCTCCAAGGCTGGTAGCTGTGTTCCGATGGTCCTCTGAGCTCTATGGACTACCCGCTGAAGAGCTTTCCTCCCTGCCTCCGTGCAGCTGAGTTACCACACAGGGATGCCATGTGTTAGGATGATCTCTATGGTGCAGCGGTAGAATGTCGTCAGCAGCTGTTGGGGTAGACCAGACTTCTTCAGTGTTCTTAGGTAGAACAGTCGTTGCTGTGCCTTCTTGACCAGCGCAGCAGTGTTATTGGACCATGTTAGGTCCTCCGAAATGTGAGTGCCCAGAAACTTGAAGCTGGACACTCTCTCCACACTGTCCCCGTTGATAAAGATCGGGGCGTATTCCCCGTTATGTGACCTACGGAAGTTGATGATCAGCTCCTTGGTCTTGGTGGTATTTAGGGACAAGTTGTTATCGGAGCACCAGTCCGCCAGGTTCTGCACCTCCGCTCTGTATTTTGTTTCATCACCGTTGGTGATCAGCCCGATCACCGTTGTGTCATCTGCAAACTTGACAATGGTGTTGGTGTCGAATGCAGGAACACAGTCGTGTGTGAAGAGGGAGTAGAGCATGGGACTCAGAACACAGCCCTGTGGTGTGCCGGTACTCAGGGTGATAGTGGAGGACAGATGCGGGTCCATTCTCACTGCCTGCGGTCGCTCCAGCAGGAAGTCCAGGATCCAGTCGCATAACGACGAGCTGAGGCCTAGCTGGTGGAGTTTGGTGATGAGCTTGTTGAAGGCAGAGCTATAGTCAATGAATTGCATCCTCACGTATGTGCCCTGTCTCTCCAGGTGAGTCAGGACAGTGTGAAGAGCCAGAGAGATGGCGTCCTCTGTGGATCTATTTGCCCTGTATGCAAATTGATGTCGGTCCAGTGAGTCAGGGATGCTGGATTTGATGTGTGAGAGGACCAGCCTTCCAAAGCACTTCATGACTATTGGAGTTAGGGCAACCGAACTGTAGTTGTTCAGGTTGGTGATCTTTGCATTTTTCGGCACCAGCATTATGGTAGCCGACTTCAGGCACTTGGGGACCGTAGCCAGAGATAGTGACAGGTTAAAGATGAATACCTCAGTGAACTGAGGTGAATACCTGGTGAATACCTCAGCCAACTGTTCAGCACAGTCCTTAGGTACCCTTCCTTGAACTCCATCCGGGCCTGCACCCTTGCGTGGGTTGACCCTTTGCAGAGCTCGTTGTACTTCCTGTGTGCTCAGTTGCAAGACCAGTCCCTGAGCCTCGACTGGGGTTCTTCCACTCAAGGTGGTGTTGCCAGTTTCAAAGCCGGCAAAAAAGGTGTTTAGCTCGTTGGTTAGTGTCATATTGCTGTGGGGACAGGCAGGGCTGCTCTTGTAGCCTGTGATCTTTTCACTGGCTACAAAGATCTTTTCTCAGACACAAGATCTTTTCTCAGCTTGCTGTACAACAAGAGAGCTAATGAAGGAAATCAGGTAGAACACAAAAGGAGGGTTAGGGGTGGGGAAATATTACCATCAAAGGAAACTGTTGGCTGTTGGGAGGATTGGATCTAGACTTGGGATGAAAGGGATATGAAGTGAGATGATAGCTTAAGGGAAGTGACAACATTTTGAGAGTGGAGCAAAGAAAGGACATTTGGGGTGTAGCCAATGAGAATTTGATGCACAGTCAGGAGATGATCATGTGTTGCAGTAAAATATGGATAAGATTTTGAATACACAGTGCCTCAACCCCCACTCCTGGCAGCACCCTCACCATCCTCTGTGTAAAAACATTGTCCCATATATCTATATACTAAAACTTGTTTGATTGTTCCTGAACCACTGTCAAAACGGTACACAATAACGCAACAATTTTAGGCCCACCTTACTCACCGTCATGTTAATGGAAGAAGTTTCATTGAAATCGGTGTTATATTTTTAAAGTTATTCACATTTTAAAGTTTAAATCTATCTCCTAGGGAGGGAGGGGGGAGGAGGGAGGATAAGGGGGGTTGAGGGGGACGTAGTGGGGGGAAGGGGATGGTGGGAGGGGAAGGGAGAAAAGAAGGAGGGGAGGGGGAGGGGAGGGGAGAGGGAGGGGAGGAAGGAGGGAGGGGGAAGGGGAGGGGAGGGAAGGGGGGACGGGGGACGGGTGGAGGGGGAGGCGGAGAGGCGTGGGGGAGGGGGAGGGGGAGGGGAGGGGGAGGGGAGGAGGAGAGGGTGCTGCACCAATGCAGGAGGGGTTTGGACCCAATGGGTCCACTTGGTCTAGTCTCCTATAAACCTTGCCCCTCTCATTTTAAAGCTGCCCTCTAGTATTTGATTTTTCCATCCTGGGAAAAGATTCTGACTGTCTACCCTATCTATGCTAAAGTTACTTAACATGTCAAACTACTTAACAATTTGACAATTAGACAATAAGTCTGTTCTGCAGGTCAGCTGTGCTGCTGTGAAAATACTGGTCCTTCTTTGTTTAGCATTTGTGGCTTCAGGACTCACACAAAAAAAACTGAATGCAAAGTCTGAATTAACACTCACATCTTTTATCTTTTGTCTTAAATGTCAAACTGGCTTTTACTGGCCCCTTGGGTACAAGTAAAATATAATGTGGCATGATCTTGGGGGAGCAGAGGCATTTTCCATGTTTTTAATATTCATCCCACAATATTAAAATAGATGTTAATATCTTAATGCATTTAGCCTGCTGTATCTGGGACCTGACAGTTTGCAATTTGGGATCTTTCTTTCCACAGAACACTAACGGCAATACTTCATAGATACTTCATTAGTTCCAAAGCAATTTGGGACATCCTAAGGTAATGAAATGTGCCGTAAATCCTTTATTTATTGCATCCAGCAACAGCCTAAAGAGAAAGTCATTTGTTTGACAAAGCAAATTTTCATTTCATTCCTTGTAGGTTGCCCATTATATCCTAGCTGCATGGCAGCAGATTTTTCAATTAAAATGATACATCAGGCCAGTTTGTTCCATTATCCACGGCAAACATGGTATCGTAAAATGAATTGCAAATGTTACACCACAGTTCATAACAGGGGTAAACATTACACAGGTCAATTGTAGGCTGGTCAAGTCAAATGCAAAGTGAAGGGAGCACAGAATGTTGTCTGGCAGAGAAATCCAGATCATGGACCAAGCCTGCCATGAGGTCAGGAATCAAGTGATCTTGATGAAATATTTTGTTGTCTGTCTTTCCAAGTGATCATTAATCCTCTTCATCAAAATGTTTTGTAAAATTGTTTCTTCCCTACCACTGATGTAAGACTCCTTGGTCTATGATTACCAGGCTTTTCCTTACTGCTTGCTAATTATGTTATCAGCCATCCAGTCATCAGTTTAGCCTTTCTTTGTCACCAGTACTCACTCACCTTGTCTCAGCACCTTCTCATATATGCCAAAGAGATGCGTTGCCTGCACATTTATTTGTTTACATCCTGGCATCCATAATCACAGGATGGCACAATGGCACACCGGTAGGGTTGCTGCCTTATAGCGCCAGGGACCTGGGTTTGATCCTGACTATGGGTGCTGTCTTTACGGAGTTTTACGTTCTCCCCGTGACCTGCGTGGGTTATCTCCAGGTACTCCGGTTTCCTCCCACACTCCAAAGAAGTAAAGGTTTGTAGGTTAGTTGGCTTCAGTAAAATTGTAAATTGTCCTTAGTGTGTAGGATAGTGCTCGTATACGGGGTGATCGCTAGTCAGTGCAGACTCAATAGGCCAAAGGGGCTGTTTCCGCGCTAATCTCTAAACTAAGTCAGTGGATATTTTTAATGCAGAGATAGACAAATTCTTGATTACAATGGGTGTCAAGGGTTCTGGGGAGAAGGCAGGAAAATGGGATTAGGAGGCAGAGATCAGTCATGATTGAATGGCGGAGTAGACTCAATGTGCCAAATAGCCTAATTCTACTCCTATACCTTGTGAACTTGGAAAATTAAACTAAGCTAAACTAAACACTGTTTTCCTACAGCTGAAGCAGCATTATATCTGTTGTACATCCTACTTAAGTACTGCCTTTGGTGTTCCTGGTGTAGTCTCCTCTCTTTTGGATAAACCAAATGTAGATTGGCTGATTGCTTGGCTGAACGACCACCCAGAGCTTCCAGTTGCCTGTCACTTTAATTCTCCATTTCACCCACTCTCACTTTTATGCCTTTGATCTTCTGCCATATACAGCATTCAGTGTATTTTTCTACCATTCTCATGATTTCTATTTTATTCTACCTTTTTGTAGCTCCTCTAGATCCATGCCTTTCATTATTTACTTCACCCTCTTTCAATGGGTACCATCTCTACATATGAAATAATCTCTTCTCTCCCCCCTTTATTTGCAACTGAAAACATGTACTATTTCCAATTTTTCCAGTTTGGATGAAAAATCATTAATCTGAAAACCTAAAACTTTTACTTTCCATAAATGCTGCTTGACATATTTGTAATTTCTGGCATTTTCTATATTATTTCAGATTTCCCACTTCTATTGTATTTTGCTTTTGCAACTCTTCCACTTCCCAATGGTTATTTGTCATCAACATATATTAATGACTTGGACTTGTGTATTCAGGGTCTAATTTTAAATTTTACATTTGACTTGAAACTGCAAATGTAGCTAAGATTTCCAGTGCCTCATTTTGTAGCTTTTTGTTAACTCTATTTAATTGCCCGATGGCTTGTTCAATGAGATATGTTTTGGTCTCTAAATTCAGTTTTGGTCTCCAAATTTAAGGAAGGATATTCTTGCTATTGAGGGCGTGCAGCATAGGTTTACTAGGTTAATTCCCGGAATGGCGGGACTGTCATATGTTGAAAGACTGGAGCGACTAGGCTTGTATACACTGGAATTTAGAAGGATGAGAGGGGATCTTATCGAAATGTATAAGATTATTAAGGGATTGGATACGTTAGAGGCAGGAAACATGTTCCCAATATTGGGGGAGTCCAGAACCTGGGGTCACAGTTTAAGAATACGGGGTAGGCCATTTAGAACGGAGATGAAGAAAAACTTTTTCAGTCAGAGAGTTGTGAATCTGGAATTCTCTGCCTCAAAAGGCAGTGGAGGCCAATTCTCTGAATGCATTCAAGAGAGAGCTAGATAGAGCTCTTAAGGATAGTGGAGTCAGGTGGTATGGGGAGAAGGCAGGAACGGGGTACTGATTGAGAATGATCAGCCATGATCACATTGAATGGTGGTGCTGGCTTGAAGGGCCGAATGGTCTACTCCTGCACCTATTGTCTATTGTCTATTGTCTATTGAGATATCTTTGATATTTTCAAATTTTAAAACTGCTATGTGATTGGAAGTTAAGGTCAAATCAAAGAGGTGTGGGTTTGGCTGGTCGGGCAGCTGCCCGATCCACTGAATTAGTGTTTTTTCTTTTGTAAACCAGCATCCACAGTTCCTTGTTTCTTGGATAGGAATTTGTGTTTGGCCTTTTAATCCCACATTTTTTATCCATTCATTATGTTGGGGTTTTTTCTCTCTCTTCATTTTGTTTTCAAAATGTAATTTATCTTTGAAGTAAGTATGGTAACTGACACTGGCTGATTCAGGCTCTGCAAGGCTCAATAAGAATTTTCTGATCTGATTGAGTAAAGAAGTGCACCAGACGTCTGTAGGAAAGAACTGCAGATGCTGGCTTAAATCGAAGGTAACAAAATGCTGGAGTAACTCAGCGGGACAAGCAGCATCTCTGGAGAGAAGGAATGGGTGACGTTTCGGGTCGAGAACCTTTTTCAGACTGCACAGATGTCTGACTGGGTCTCACCGATTCTATTTTCCAAATAGAAGGTGCAGTGTTCAAATAGATTTTTAATCTTCACAAAAGTAGTAAATGGGCAAATGTAATGGATGGCTGGCACCAATCATTCACCAGTGACTGCAAAATCAAGGCTATTATTTCTTCAAGCATGGGAATACCAATGCCCTACAAGCAGTTGCTGTCTGAGAAACATATAAGGAACAACATCACCTAGTAATAAAGAACACCATCTAGCAATATTTAAAAGAAGGACTTGGATTTATATTATACTTTTCATGACTTCAAGATCTCCCAAAGCACTTTATAACCATTCAAGTACTATTGCAGTGTAATCTCTCTTGTAATACAGGAAAACTTCAATTTATTTTTTGTTTCTTTCCCTCTCAATGCCCAGCTTGTATTCTCACCACATGGAAAGTTGGGACTCCTAAAATGTTGATTTATATTTAAAATAAGCTGACAAAATTGTCACCTTTCTGTTTGTTGTGTTTTTCTCTTGTATAATAGTAAAAAAACAACAGCAGAGACAGCATTCACTGTGTCAACAAAGATGAACAAAACCATCCAATCCCTGCAGTTAGAATGATAATCAATGTGGTGAAGGTTGGGGAAAATAGGATTAAAATGACTGTGTTGAGAGATGTGTTTATGTATTGTACACTTCTGTCATTTCTATTGATACAATTCATTCTCAGCACATCTACACGCTGTGCACAAAACCTGAACACAGAGCAAAGAAGTACTACGAGCTGGAGTTATTTTTTAGATAACCATCAAAGTGCATGCTACCCAATTTTTATATTTTAGTCTACTTTTTTGTAGATTCACTGGTAAATATATTTGATATTAATAAGAATTTTTCTACCATTACTAAAGTCAGTCAGTACCATTTGATGACTGAACATTTAAATTTTGTTTTCACGATAATACTTTATCTATCTATCTATCTATCTATCTATCTATCTATCTATCTATCTATCTATCTATCTATCTATCTATCTATCTATCTATCTATCTATCTATCTATCTATCTATCTATCTATCTATCTATCTATCTATCTATCTATCTATCTATCTATCTATCTATCTATCTATCTATCTATCTATCTGTCTATCTGTCTATCTGTCTATCTGTCTGTCTGTCTGTCTGTCTGTCTGTCTGTCTGTCTGTCTGTCTGTCTGTCTGTCTGTCTGTCTATCTATCTATCTATCTATTAAAAACTCTAATTTGTTTGTTTGTTTGTTCCTGAACTACAGCCAAAACGGTACACAATAGCATGACAATTTTAGGCCCACCTTACTCACCGTCATCGCTTTGGTGCTAATGGAAGAAGTTACATTGAAATTGAAGGGGGAGGGGGAGGGGGAGGGGGAGGGGGAGGTGGTGGGGTGTTAGGGGGGATTGGGGAGGGGGAGTGTGGAGAGGGGATGGGGAGGAGGGGAGGGAGGGGAAGGGATGGGGGAACGGGTGAAGGGAATGTGGGACGGGTAAAGGTTAGTGGGAGGGGAGGAGGGGGTGTTGCACCAATGCAGGAGTGGTTTGGACCCAATGGGTCCACTTGGTCTAGTTCTAAATAAAAACCACAAAGCTCTAGTGTGACTCAGCGGTTCAGGCAGCATCTCTGGAGGAATGGATAGGCAATATTTCAGACTGATTGTGGTTGGGAGGAGATAGCTGGACAAGAGTGGTGGCGGATCAAAGCCTGGCATGTGATAGGTGGATACAGGTGGGGGGGGATTTAATTGGCAGATGGGTGGACAAAGGCGAGAGATGAAAAAGACATAAGAGTGTCAGATAAGGAAGGAAAAAGAGTGAAATGCAAAGCCAGAAGAAGGGATGTGGATCGAAGGAAATGGGGTGGAAGGGGCGTAAGGAGGACAGATAGTGGGATAAATGGGTGTGCACTAGGGTAGGACCCAGCGAAGAGATGGGGAATGTAGGTAGGGATGTGTGAAACCTAAAATTGGAGAATTCAATATTCATACCATTGAGTTTTAAGCTACCCATGTGGAATATGAGGTTCTATGCTTCCAGTTTGCATGTGGCCTCACGGTGGCAGTAGCAGAGACCCAGGACAAAAGTGTCAGTCTAAAAATGGGAAGGGGAGTTAAAATGTTTATCAACTGTGAGATCCTACAGGCCTTGACGGACAGAGTGTACGTGTTCGACAAAATAGTTGTCTAGTCTACGCTTGGTCTCCCTGATGTAAAGGAGGCCACATCAGGAGCATCAAATTCAGTAGATAAGGTTAGTGGAGGATATGTGAACCTCGATGAAAACTTCCTTTTCCTTCTCCCCCTTATTGCAATCAATCTGACAAAGGGTCCCAAGCCAAACTTTCACCTATCCATGTCCTCCAGAGATGCTTCCAGCTGAGTTACTCCAATACTTTGTGTTTTATTTATAAAATCAGCTTCCGCAGTTCCTTGTATCTCCATGTTATTGATTAATCGTATTTTTACTGATATTTTTTAAATTCTGCTCTAGATTCTTGAATTAATTTCTATAAAATGAAAATTTGCGACTGTCCACATGTAAAAGGATTGCTGGATTACTTCTACATTGCAAGTTTTTAAACAATGTAAGCACCTGATAGAACTCTACCACATTTGTTACTGTAAGGGCAATAGCATTTGCTTAAACTAGGACTACTGTTACAAACACAATTGACAAATGTACAACACTACTTTTTTCATTGAAATACCATGTACAACATTCATGTGGTGAAAAATGATGTATGAGCTGACACCTTACAATGGATTGTTGCATATGTCAGTCAGTAACTGTTCAATTTCAGCACAAGAAGGTTGACAGCAACTGGCTGTGGATACATTGTTGGGGGGCAGAGAGATTTGTGACCAGTACTACAGATTCTGTAGCTTACTGGACATAACAAGTTACAGACATCTATTATTGACTAACTGTACATCATATATGTAAACACAAGAGGATGAGGAGCAACAAGTCATGGAATGCAGGATTTGTGGTCTTTGGATGAGAAACATGCTCTGGAATGCCCTGAATGTATTTATTTGTGTTTTTCCCCTCCAGCAAAAATGGAAATTATAAGCCTAGCCTCTTGGTTAGGCTTGGAGAATGGGTATTCTTGCCAACTGTTGTGGCAACAGGCCATATCCTGGTCAATGGGAATCCAAGGTGAGCTAGTCAATTGGATTCAACATTGGCTTGGAGGAAAGAGTCAAAGTATAGTTTTGGAGGGTTGGTGCTCTGATTGGACCCCCTTGGAGTGCCACAGGAGTCGGTGGTGCATCCACTGTTGTTTGGTTATCTTCATTAACAATTTGGGTGACAATGTAGTTAACATTGTTCGTAGATTTGCAAATGATACCAAATTGGTGATAGAGTGGACAATGAAGAAGGATATCTAAGTTTACAATAGGATCTAGGTCAATTGGGTACACAGGCCATGAAATATCAAATGTAATTTAACTCTTCTGTATGCACTTTAGTACGTCAAACCATAGCAGGGCATGCACTGCAAATGGTAAAGCCCTGGAAAGTGTTGTAGAACAGAAATATTTAAGAGTGCGGGTGAACAGTTCCCTGGAAGTGTTGTCAGGTACACAGTATGGTCAAGAAGGCATTTGGCATGCTTGGCTTTATTGGAAAGGGTATTGAGTGCATCATGACACAGTTGTACGCATTGGTGAGGCCTCACTCAGTGTATTGTGTGCAGTGTTGGTCACATAGCTACTGGAAGGATGTCATTAAGTTTTAAAGAGTGCAGAAAAGAAATCATCAGGATATTACCTGGAGTTTTGGGCTTGAGTTATAAGAAAGAGATGGAAAGGCTAAAACTTTTTTCTGTGGAGTGTCGGAGGCTGAGAAATGTCCTTTTGCAAACAAACAAAATCATGAGGGGCATAGATTACATAAACACTCTGTCTTTTTCCCTGGGCAGAGGATTGTAAAAGTAGAGGGCAGAGGCTTAAGGTGAGAGGGGAGAGATTTAAGAGGGATCTCAAGGGCAGCTTTTTCACTCAGAACATACCTGGATTAGGCTGCCAGATGAAGCTATTGAAGCGGAAACAATTATGTCTTTTAAAAGACTATCTGTGCATTGCTACCGCAGGCCAAGTGCTCCTCACATAAGTTATTGATTCAGTTAACACACGCTGCTTTACAGCATGTGTATAACACGAATCCCTCACTCTTGTTGTTTGCTCACTGTTTCCCAGAATACTGAACCTTTTTGTTATTACATCTTTTAAGTATGGACTGAAACCATGAGACTTTTCTTACTCTGCCATCTCCGAATCATCAACACCACACAACTTAGTCCATGGGCAAATCCTGATATCAATTCAGGTGGCACAGTAAAGTTGCGGCCTTACAGTGCTTACAGCGCTAGAGACCAGGGTTCGATCCCGGCTACGGGTGCTCTCTGTACGGAGTTTGTACGTTCTCCCCATGACCACGTGGGTTTTCTCCGAGATCTTCAGTTTCCTCCCACATTCCAAAGACGTACAGGTTTGTAGGTTAATTGGCTTTGTATAACTGTAAAGATTGTTCCTAGTGTGTGTAGGACAGTGTTATAATGTGCGGGGATCGCTGGTCGGTGTGGACTCGGTGGGCCAAAGGGCCTGTTTCCGTGCAGTATCTCTAAACTAAACTAAACTAAATAATTTGTTAATAATTATGATTGATGGGCATTTTCTTATTTATATCATCTTTTCCTTTTTTTTGCAGTTACCACAAACTTTGAAGCTGATTTCTCAATTCCTATCACCCACACTCCAAATCCATTTCTACTTTCCAGAGATGCTGTCTGTCCAAGCTGAGTTACTCCAGCTTTTTGTGTCTATCTTCAGTTTAAACCAGCATCTGCGGTTCCTTCCTGCACATTTTGTCTGCTCCACTGCAAAATTTGCTGAAGGTATGTCTACTTTACGATAATTCTGCAACATCCTCTCTCGCTGCTCCCTCTCTGTGATTCCTCCTGCTCTTCGACTACATGACCACATTTTAACCTAAATTCGCTGCCATGGCCTCCTCCAAATTATGAATTATGTTCAAGGCTTGCACAAAACTGCACTCAATTTCTAGCTGCTGTAGAACTTCCATCTGATAGTGACTAATGTGGTGTACCAGAGATAATAATGATTGGTTAAATTGTCTGCTTGATCTGTGCAGATCGACCTTCCTTGACTTTAAGGAAGATGCGGTAAGGATGAGAGACAGAAAAGAGCAATGCTGAGAATGAGGACCAGAGATTAAAAGTGGATGTGAGAACATGAAATGAGGGACCAAAGACAAAGTAGTTGATTTATTGAAAGCATAGATGAACAGAGCATACGTATCTCCCCACAGATGGAGATCGAATGCAAAAGGGATCAAGACGGACATGGATAAATGGCTTTTGCAGGAAGTACCCAAAGATTATCATTCTAACCGTGCTTAAATCAAAGAGAATGAAGAGGTCAAATGTGATTTCAAGGTTGATGGGCTGGCTGGGTTTGAAATGGGCAATGGTGCTCTAATTGTCACATGTGCGAAGTGCTAACACACAATGATTCTTTTCTTACAAACAGTCCAGTTGAGCATTATGTGGAAAAAGCTAGCAGAAGGTGGCAACACAATTAGATAAAGAGGTAAAGAAGGATGATGGTATGCTTGCCTTGATTGAATAGGGCACTGAGTGTTGGAGTCAGGAAGTCATGATGCAGCTTTGTAGGACTTTGGTTAAACTAATTTTGGAGTATCGCATTCAGTTCATTATAGGAAGGACGTGGAGGCTTTGGAGAGGGTACAAAAGTGGTTTACTAGAAAGCTGGCTGGATTAGAGGGTATCACCTATAAAGGAAGGTTGGACAAACTTAGAAAACTTGGACAAACCCATTCTTTGTTGGAGGCTGAGGGGAGACCTGATAGAAGTACAGTAAACCCTCGTTTTTACGGATTTTGGTTATAGTGGACAGACCTATCGACAGGCCGCGTCTGCCGACACTGGCACTTGGCCACACCTGTCACCGCCATAGACACCGCCTGCAATATATTAAGATCATGGAGCTTTGTTGCTTAAGGCAGGTAAGCCTTTGCTTTAATGTTTCAGCTGAACAAAGGCACCTCTTGCTCACCCTAAATTTTATTGTTGGGTCTGTACACATGAAGTGCCATATGTTACACTCAGTTATAGCAAACAATCAGCAATAAGGGACACCATCCTCCTTGCTATGGTCTGTTATAACAAGGGTTTACTGTACATTAAATTATGAGAGGCATAGATGGGGTAGATATTCAAACATTTATCCCAGGATGAAAATGTCAAAGACTAGAAGGCAGAGTTTCAAGGTGCTAAGTGCAAAATTAGATGAGATGTGTGGAGAAACGTTTTTTTTTTACACTGAGGGTGATCAGTGCCAGGAACAAGCACACACATGTGGTGATGCCCCTCTACATCGAGGACCTGGGGTGGAGGGTACTGTAACCTGTTTCTCTCGCGGTTCATAGACTCGCCAGCTGCCTACCACTTTTGCGGGCTGGAAGAGTCTGTGTACCACGTGTACATGGAGTGTGTGAGTCTGTGTTCCACCTGTACATGGAGTGTGTGAGTCTGGGTTCCACGTGTATATGGAGCGTGTGAGGTTGCAGCCCCTGTTCCAATAATTAAAGGGGCTGCTCTGCTCCTTGCCTTCTGGATGCACTTCACACCAACCATCCTCATCTTTGGACTGTGCATAGGGGAGAGGGTAAGGCTGAAGCTGTCCTGGTTGGGTTGCTCCTAGGCCTGACCAAGCTGGCCATCCATGAGTCACGGCGCCAGGCGGAAGAGGACTTAGGCCCAAGCCGGCTACCTGCCCCTTTTCCGGGGTTACGTCCGCGCCCGCTGTCCACAGGCACCCTGGGGGATTTTCGGGACCGCTGAGCACCGCGGGGGGTGAAGGTGTCCTCAGTAAGGATGGGGAAATTGTAATTTGAGAATATTTGTTTTGCTTGTATTGTGGTGGTCGGTTTGTTTTGAATAATTTAGTATTGTACATATTAACATATTATTGTAAACAGGTGAATAAATTATTTTTGGTTCAAAATAAAAGGTGGCCATGTTGGAAGCAGATATGATATCAGTTGTTTAAGAGGTTATTTAGATAGGCATATGGATATGCAGGAAATGGGGGGACATGGAGGCAAAGAAAATAAATTTAACTTGTCATCATGTTCGTCAGAGACATTGTGGCTGAAGGGCCTGTTCTTGTGATAGGTGCTATGTTCTAAGAAACATAAATGAGTGAATGGTTAGGAGACCATTGTGGAGGGAACATGAGGATTGGTGATGTAGGTTGGGAGCACAAGGTAAGGGACCTTGGACAATACCAAGGCTGAGAAATAACTGCCTTTGTGGAACTTACATATTTACATATTCTCCTGAAGAGGAAATCACTGAGAACACGTTTGCAGTATTTGGCTGGATGAAGGTTTTTTAAATGAGTGGAAGCACGGGTGTAACAGGTTGAAGTATTCACAGGAGGAGAAATAATCTGGCCAGAAGAGCCACGCAGTCATTGTGATGGATTGTGTTGTGCAAGTGGCAGAAGGTGATGCCAAGTGAGGAGCTTTAATGTTAATAATGAATGTGTTTAATTATATTATTATGCGTGAATGCTTTCTTACATTCTTTCTTTCAAGGTGAGATCTCAATAATTTCTTCCAAACGAGTTAGAAAAGGCATTATCTCTTTCATTCTAGATTTGTTTAAATGTCAGTAGAACGAAGCCATATATATTTTAATGCAGAGTTATGTTTTCAACTGGTCCCAAATAATATTACTTCACAAACAAGCCAATTAAGGTCAGGATTCAAAATATGTGTGACGTCAGTGTGGAACTAATAAAACTAATTTATTGATCTTTCTTCAATAATTGAATTTAAAAATACACCATATTCTGTTCACATTGTATGTCTGTATTCTTCTGTCTGACCTGTCATCTGGCATTTAAAGTCAAATACAGAATGTAATAATCTTTCATGCATGCTATATATTTTCATGGTGCACCTCAGCAACAGAACACTGTGGACAACCTCTTGCAATGTCTTGTTTGAACTTGTTTGTTTTGCACTAATGTCTTCCTTTTGCAGTCTATTTTACATTTGATTGTCTTGTATATATTATGTATAATTCATGTGTAAATTATGTACTGAGCTGTCTGAGTTTGCATGTTTATAATGCAGCTGCAAGCAAGATTGTCATTGAACTTGTACCTCACTGTACTTGCATATAACAGTAAACTCAACTTTACATAGCAAAGTAGCACAGCATACAGTTTAGAAGATGCTCATTCAACCCAGTTAGTGCTGTGTCTTTGAGAGAGCTACATAATTAATTCCAGCCCCTTCACTTTCTCCATGAGTATATCTAATGCTTGAACTATCTTCCAACCCCCATACAAATCATGCAATCCAGAAGTCAACAGCCACAATGAAAATTAATATTTACTTATTACCTCAGATCCATTTGATAATCAGGTTAAATCTGTGACTGCCATATACTGAAATTTCTACCACACAAAACATTAGCTCTTTATTGGGTCAGGCAGCATCTCAGGAAAGAAGGAATGGGTGACGTTTTGGGTCGAGACCCTTCTTCAGTCTGAAGAAGGGAGAAGGGTCTCAACCCAAAACATCACCCATTCCTTCTCTTCTGAGATGCTGCCTGACCCGATGAGTTACTCCAGCATTTTGTGTCTACCTTCGATTTGAACCAGCATCTGCAGTTATATTCCTACACAGTAGCTCTTTATTACTCATTCTTGATTTAGAAGACTTACATAATGTTCCACTGAAAATCTCTGAAAAATCTCTATTCCAAGGAGAACAAATTTAAATTCCAGGTATCTTTTTACACAACAGTTTCCTCATTGCAGTTATCAATTGAGTTATTTCTTCCCTCTGCACACCAAGACTTTGATGTTGCTGCCTCTGCTTTTGGCTGCAATCGGACACTACTCTTTGCAGAAGTGTATTAAAATTTTACAGTGTAACTTTCATGCTTTTGAACTCTATCCCTATTTGTCATTTTGTCATGCCAGGAATCCAACCTACCATTTTAACTGTTTCTTAATCTGTCTAATCGCCTTCAAAGTTTTGTGTATATGCGCTATCTCTGTTTCTGTACCCCATTTAAAATAAATTCAATGAGATAGAACTTGCAAAGAGTTACACGATTCAGCGCACCAGGTCTGTACTAATCAACCACACAATTACACTAATCCTACATCAATCCCAATTTTATTTTTCCTACATTCTCATCAACTATCCTCAGATTCCACCAATCACGTACACTATGGGCAATTTACAGTGGCCAATTAATGTAACAGCCTGCAAATTTTTAAGACATGGGAGTAAGTTGGAGCGCCTTGAGGAAACCAATGAGGTCGCAGGGAGAATATGTAAGCTTCATATTGGCAGCACTTGGGTCCTGGATCATCCCTTTAATGTATTTCAATGGCCAGGCACTTGCCCAGTTCACGACTATCAGCACACTGCTGAATCTGTTACTAAACTTACCACAGAATTTGGTAATGTGATATATTTTAATTACTAATAATGCAAACTGTGGCTTGTTATTATTTCTCAAACTGAAATCAAATCACTCCCTTACACTTTTCATCAAACCGTTTTACATGGCTCAGAAAATAATTGTGATGGCTAAATGGAATAATCTCTGTATACTCAACAAATCACTCTACTCTATTATTTTTGGTACCTTTTTCTTCACTCATTCAGTCTTGAAGTAGATTAAATTTGTTTATTCATCCATGATATTCTCTTCAATGTTGCTTTCTTCTGCTGGTAGAAATAAATTAATTCTACATTATCTTGACACTACGTTAAGTGTTAAAAAAAAATCATTATTTCTGAGTCCAAATTAAAGAATTTATTATCGCTATTCAGGAGGAAACAATAAATTATGGAGTAGTTACAAGGTTGTTCATCTAGCATTGTGTATTCTTTCTGTTGAGTGCTTATGGTTCCTGAGTGATAAAATAATCTCATAAAACAAAATAATTCATGATTTGCTCTCTCACCACATAAATAGTCATTCTGCTGATGCCAAAATGGAACTAATCAGGACTGTGGATCAAGGTATGGAATGAAAAGTAGGTCTTCACTGCAATAAAAGGTCATCTCCACATATCTGTTATCATTCTCTCAATATTTTCCAATTTTCATTAGCATATTCAGGTCAAAAATCATAATGTGATAGAAAATGTATGCCACTGGAGGCCATTCGGCCCAATGTATCATTCCTGTCAAAAAAAGAGTTACTGGCGGCCTTGCTCGAGACTGACTTTGAGCTCCACCACGGGGCCGTGAACTTACCATCGAACCCTGCGATCCCTTGGCCGGGATCGACACTCCAACCACGGCCTGCGGATTTCACCATCGAGGAGCTCCCAGTCTCGGGTAGAGACCGATGTCAGGAAGCTCCAAAGTTGCAAGAGGTTCGACTAGCCCTGACCTGGGGTCCTATCGCCCGGCGCCGGAAGCTGAGATCCCCCCCGATGCAGGAGCACGATCGCCTCGGCGCGGAGGACCTGACCGCCAGCTATGGGAGCCAAGATCGTCCCGTCAATGGAAGGCTCGAGATCCCCGACCACAGAAGAACAAAGAAGGGAAGAGATTTAACCTGTTTTTCGCCTTCCATCACAGTGAGGAATGTGGAGGAGTCACTGTAGTGGATGTTTATGTTAAAATGTATTTTGTGTGTTTTGTTTTGTTGCTTTTTATTGGTGTGAATGTATGGCAAATCAAATTTCTCGTAAGTTGCTAATAAAGTACAGTATGATTATGATGATTATGATTATGATGACATTTTGTGTCATGGTATATCCACAATTCTTTTCAGATCTATTGCAAATGGAATGAAAAGATTAAAGAACATTTATCGAGGAACATCTCCAGTGCAAATTATGATCTGTAATATGAAAGTGAAAGAAAAGATAGTTTATAAAAAGAAATCTAATAGCATTATGAAATTCCAAAAGTAGGCTAAATTATTTACCCAGTTTCCAGCAGGGAGCCGAATAAAGCAGCAGCAGGAATGTTTAAAGAGTAACAATTGATTGGCTCATTGAGAAGCCAATAAGAAGTTCAGCAAACTACGTGGCCATTTTGGGAGAGGCTGTGTGTTGAGATGCAAGTGCTCTGTGTGAGGGTAAGTGTGGAGCTTTGACTTAAGAAGGTGATACCAAGATAAGGTTAAGTCTTTCTTCTTGTATCCTTCTCCTTTGGTCTTTGTGCAGTTGGATAGCAGTTAGGGCAACTTGTGTATGTTTCTTGCAGGACATGGGAAGTCAGGGAAATTTCCATTGTCCTTGAGGACTACATATGGGTAAATGCATCCAGTTACAGCTCCTGGCTGACTGCATGAGGTATCTGGAACTGCAGCTGGGCAATGTCAGGATCATCTGTGAGTTTGGGGGGGGATTCATAAATGGGAGTTCCAGCAAGATCACCACAACCACGATGCTGGAAGAAAGTAGATGGATGAGCTCCAGGAAGGGAAAATATAGTAGGCAGAGAATGCAGGAGAGGGTAGAGAACGCCTATTCTCCTTGAAAACGCATGTCCATTTGGATATTTTTGTGGGATGACTCCATAAGAGATAGCAGCAGCAGCCACCAGGCCTGTTGCACCATCTAGCTCTGAGGCCCATGTGGTAGGCTCAAGTCAGACAGAGCTATAATAATGGGAGACACAATAATTAGGGCGACAAACAGGCGATTTTGTGCCTGTGATCGGGAAACTAGGATAGTGTGTTGCCTCCTTGGTGCCAGGGTCCAGGATGTCTCAAAGCGGCTGCAGAACATTCTAAAGCTGACGGTGAGCAGCCGTTGTTCCATATCCCTTCATTCCCTGCATAAGTCGGTGCCTGTCCAAAAGTCTCTTAAATGCCAATATCGTACTGGTTTCCACCTCCACCGCTGGCAATGCATTCCTGCCAATCACCACACCCTGTGTAACAAAAAAAGCCTGTGCATCTACTTTAAACTTTGTCTCTCCCACCTTTAACCCATGTCCTCTAATATTTTCTATTTCCATCTGGGGAAATGGTTCTGACTGACAATAGACAATAGACAATAGGTGCAGGAGTAGGCCATTCAGTCCTTCGAGCCAGCACCGCCATTCAATGCGATCATGGCTGATCACTCTCAATCAGTACCCCGTTCCTGCCTTCTCCCCATACCCCCTCACTCCGCAATCCTTAAGAGCTCTATCCAGCTCTCTCTTGAAAGCATCCAACAAACTGGCCTCCACTGCCTTCTGAGGCAGAGAATTCCACACCTTCACCACTCTCTGACTGAAAAAGTTTTTCCTCATCTCCGTTCTAAATGGCCTACCCCTTATTCTTAAACTGTGGCCCCTTGTTCTGGACTCCCCCAACATTGGGAACATGTTTCCTGCCTCTAATGTGTCCAATCCCCTAATTATCTTATATGTTTCAATAAGATCCCCCCTCATCCTTCTAAATTCCAGTGTATACAAGCCTAATTGCTCCAGCCTTTCAACATACGACAGTCCCGCCATTCCGGGAATCAACCTAGTGAACCTACGCTGCATGCCCTCAATAGCAAGAATATCCTTCCTCAAATTTGGAGACCAAAACTGCACACAGTACTCCAGGTGCGGTCTCACCAGGGCCCGGTACAACTGTAGAAGGACCTCTTTGCTCCTATACTCAACTCCTCTTGTTACGAAGGCCAACATTCCATTGGCTTTCTTCACTGCCTGCTGTACCTGCATGCTTCCTTTCAGTGACTGATGCACTAGGACACCCAGATCTCGTTGAACATCCCCTCTTCCTAACTTGACACCATTCAGATAATAATCAGCCTTTCTATTCTTACTTCCAAAGTGAATAACCTCACACTTATCTACATTAAACTGCATCTGCCATGTATCCGCCCACTCACACAACCTGTCCAAGTCACCCTGCAGCCTTATTGCATCTTCCTCACAATTCACACTACCCCCCAGCTTAGTATCATCTGCAAATTTGCTAATGGTACTTTTAATCCCTTCATCTAAGTCATTAATGTATATCGTAAATAGCTGTGGTCCCAGCACCGAACCTTGCGGTACCCCACTGGTCACTGCCTGCCATTCCGAAAGGGACCCATTTATCCCCACTCTTTGCTTTCTGTCTGTCAACCAATTTTCTATCCATGTCAGTACCCTACCCCCAATACCATGTGCTCTAATTTTGCCCACTAATCTCCTATGTGGGACCTTGTCGAAGGCTTTCTGAAAGTCGAGGTACACCACATCCACTGACTCTCCCCTGTCAATTTTCCTAGTTACATCCTCAAAAAATTCCAGTAGATTTGTCAAGCATGATTTCCCCTTCGTAAATCCATGCTGACTCGGAATGATCCTGTTACTGCTATCCAAATGCTCAGCAATTTCGTCTTTTATAAATTGACTCCAGCATCTTCCCCACCACTGATGTCAGACTAACTGGTCTATAATTACCTGTTTTCTCTCTCCCTCCTTTCTTAAAAAGTGGGATAACATTTGCTATCCTCCAATCCACAGGAACTGATCCTGAATCTATAGAACATTGAAAAATGATCTCCAATGCTTCCACTATTTCTAGAGCCACCTCCTTAAGTACCCTGGGATGCAGACCATCAGGCCCTGGGGATTTATCAGCCTTCAGTCCCATCAGTCTACCCAAAACCATTTCCTGCCTAATGTGGATTTCCTTCAGTTCCTCCATCACCCTAGGTTCTCCGGCCCCTAGAACATTTGGGAGATTGTGTGTATCCTCCTCAGTAAACACAGATCCAAAGTAACGGTTTAACTCGTCTGCCATTTCTTTGTTCCCCATAATAAATTCCCCTGCTTCTGTCTTCAAGGGACCCACATTTGCCTTGACTATTTTTTTCCTCTTCACGTACCTAAAAAAACTTTTGCTATCCTCCTTTATATTATTGGCTAGTTTACCCTCGTACCTCATCTTTTCTCCCCGTATTGCCTTTTTAGTTAACTTTTGTTGCTCTTTAAAAGAGTCCCAATCCTCTGTCTTCCCACTCTTCTTTGCTATGTTATACTTCCTCTCCTTAATTTTTATGCTGTCCTTGACTTCCCTTGTCAGCCACAGGTGTCTCTTACTCCCCTTAGAGTCTTTCCGTCTCTTTGGGATAAATTGATCCTGCAACCTCTGCATTATTCCCAGGAATACCTGCCATTGCTGTTCTACCGTCTTCCCTGCTAGGGCCTCCTTCCAGTCAATTTTGGCCAGCTCCTGTCTCATGCCTCTGTAATCCCCTTTGCTATACTGTAATACCGACACTTCCGATTTTCCCTTCTGCCTTTCCATTTGCAGTATACCCTATCAAATAATAATTAAACATTTCCAATTATGCCATTAAAAACATCACAGCCAGCATAGCTAATCAATAATGATTAACATTGTAATCTTGTGATTTTTCTTCCTAACCATTTCTATCTGTGATGAATGGGATTACCAAGTAGTAGAGGGCATTATTTCAAATTAATTTTAAAGAAGGATGTCAATGAGGAGATGAAACTACTGTGGCAGAGGAAAATAGGGAGGGCAATCCAAACAATCCCAATAATGATGTGGCCAGATGGCAAAGTGTCAGATGAGGAAAAACTGCAAAGAACTCAAAACCAAAAAATAGCTTTAAAAAAAAAATTAGTTTGCGATCCAATTTAGGCCTATAAAAAGAGGAGTGAAGTTAATTTAGGCATGTTTAACGGTAGTAAATGACATGAGACTAAACAGAAGATCAATGGAGGAACAGTTGTGCCTTGAAGTGAAATGTGCAGCGATCAGAGTTGATACTTTCACTACTATGATCTCTCAGTTCCAGTTCCACTGATGGGATGAATGTCTTCTTTTTCCTACCTTGTTGAATTTTATTTCTAATAATAGGTACCTGTTGCACTAAGCTGTTCACAATTTGATGCAAGTTTATAACATTGCTCAGTAATTACAGTAAAAGCTTGAATTTCAGGTACTTCAAGAACCAATCATCCAGACTGTGGATATTGGGTTAGAAGGCACTGCATGTAATGCGAATGGGAGCAATATCTGCGAAGAGCTCTAGTTAAAAAAAGTATGTGTAGATAACACAATGGCAGATAATGTTTAACGCAGGATCTAATTTGAATTCGGAAAAAAAGCTAAAATGGGGCATTAAATATATAGAGGTTAGGTCCAGTGGTAGTGCTAAGTGATTATTGGTGCTCGCCAACACACATTGCTAAAAAGCTAGCGAACAAATAAGAAGCATAACCAAAAGAAATGTTGGTTAAAATTATGCCTTAAAGAGATTAGAGTGTGACAGTGATACATCAGCTGATGGGACTTTGGTCACATTCAGGCTGCAATTCTGTTCAGTTTTGGAATGCACCTTTAAAATAATATATTAACTTTACAATTGTTAACACAGTGGTATTAGACCTGAAACTGATTAATTAAGAACAAGTTGCAGAAACATGATTTGTATTTTCTTGAGCATTGAAGAATGAACTGTGGCTAAATACTGCATGTGAAATAAAAAGGAATTCAGTCAGATATCTTTGGAGAAAATATATGTTCCTGCAGGAGTAGCCTCAAAAACAGAGCTACATCAGAATGAAAGCTTGTCATTTCGGAATAAAAGTTTTAATTTTAATTCAAATGGTAGCAGAAATGCCACATTTTCTTTCTGAAAATATTACATCTGATGGGTCACATGAAAATTTAAATATTGTGGTCAACAGCATTTGAATGAAGACAAGTACAAAGAGAGGAATAGATGAGTCATATTGAATGGCAGAGCAGACTTGATACCGAAATGCCTGCATGTGACTTTGGTAGATATTTTTCATCAGTAACAAGGTCACGTGCTGCTGAGGAAATGAAAGTTTAATGTTGCCACGGAGCACATTGACTGCCAAGCAAATGATAACAAAGTATTTCTGCAGGATAGTCAGTACCTTTGATGGGAGCTGTGATACAACTCCAAAGTGAAAAGCCATGGACTGGGTTCCCAGACAAACCACGGAATGAGCAGTGCTGCCAGGATAAACCATTGTTCTCTAAGTAGTCTGTTAAAAGCATACTTTCATGCCATCTTGCCAAGCTTATTGATTAATATTATTATTTTGCTCGACTTGGTCAGTCATTGAGTCATACAGCATGGCAACAGGTCCTTTGGCCCAAGTTGCCCACACCAACCAACATGCCCATCTATACTAATCCCACCTGCCTGTGTTTCGCCCATATGCCTCTCAACCTATCCTATCCATGTACCTGTCTAAATGTTTCTTAACTGTTGTGATAATATCCGCCTCAACTACCTCCTCCGGCAGCCCGTTCCATACACCTACCACCCTTTGTGTAAAAAAAGTTACCCCTCAGATTGTAATTAAAACTTTCCCCTCTCACATTAAACATATGTCCTCTGGTTCTCGATTCCCCTACTCCACCCTATTTGACCACTGTCTACCTGTGATGCCACTTTCAAGGAACTATGTACCTGCACCCCTAGATCCCTCTGCTCCACAACACTCTCCAGAGCCCCAATATTCACTGAGTAGGTCCTGCCCATGTTTGACTTCCCAAAATGCAACACATCACAGTTCTCAGTATTAAATTCCATCAACCATTCCTCAGCCCACCTGCCCAACTGATTAAGATCCTGCTGCAATTTTTAACAAACCCCTTCACTATCTACTATACCACCCACTTTTGTGTCATTTGCAAACTTGCTAATCATACCAGGAATGCTCTCATCCAAATCATTAATATAGATGACAAACAGCACTGAACCCTGAGGCATACCACTATTCACAGGCCTCCAATGTAAATAGCAACCATCCACCTAGTCTGCTTCCATCCAGAAAGCCAATTTTCTATCCATTCAGCTATCTCTCCTTGGATCCAATGTGCTCTAACCTTCCAGAGCAGCCCACTGTACCTAACATTGGTGTTTCTATTATTTAAATTGATATATTTACATTGATTTTCTTTGGAAGAAGAATATTCATAATTATATCTAATTTGTAATACTTGAAATCCAATTATATTTAAAGGTAATCCATGTTGACCAAATTAAGTCAAAGCGCCTTACAGCATTAATTACAAATGTTAATTAAGTCTTTATGTTGTTTGCTGAAAACATTGTTGATTTATCTTTGGGGAAAGTAAAATGACTGACCTTGACAGTAAGAGGGAATGAAGTTAACAACTTACAAGTGTTAAAGCATGTGTGTAAATTATTTATTAATGTTTGAAGGAGGCAATACTGATAACTAGGTTATTGCGCCACATCATTCTACATCCAGCCCACTGCTCAGACTTGTTCTGCTCATTTACTTGTGTAGTTGTGAGTCCATTCACTTTGTGTATCACCCCCTATGAAGTTAGATGTTGAAGCACAATGAAGGTCCACCATGACCAGACAGGTGCACTTCAAGTTCCAGTCTCTTAACAACTTGACAGGGAACCCTTTCCACATGTTAGGTCATTAGATCATAAGTGATAGGAGTGGAATTAGGCCATTCAGCCCATGTCTGCTCTGACATGGCTGATCTATCTCTCTCATTCTCATTTTCCTGCCTTCTCCCCATAACCTCTGACACCTGTACAAATCAAGAATCTATCTATCTCTGCCTTAAAAAATATCCACTGATAGCCTCCACAGCCTTCTGTGGCAAAAAAAATCCACAGATTCACCACCCTCTGACTACAGAAATTTCTCCTCACCTCCTTCCTAAAAGAACATCCTTTAATTCTGAGGCTCTGACCTCTAGTCCTAGACTCTTCCACTAGCGGAAACATCCTCTCCACAACCACCATATCCAAGCCTTTTGCTACTCTGTGTGTTTCAATGAGATCCCCCTCATTCTTCTGAACTTCAGCGAGTACAGGACCAGTGCTGACAAATGCTCATCATAGGTTAACCTACTGATTCCTGGGATCATTCTCATAAACCTCCTCTGGATCCTCTCCAGAGCCAGCTCATCCTTCCTCAGATATGGTGCCCAAAATTGCTCACAATTTTCCAAATGCGGCCTAGCCAGCACCTTAGAGCCTCAGTATTACATCTCTGTTTTTGTATATAAGCCCTCTTGAAATAAATGTTATCATTTATTTATTAGTCTGTAAAGCTTTGTAAGTTTTCAATGTCTTGAAAGTGCAGAGACAGTTTGAAAAAAACATTAAAAGTAGATTGATTATAAGAAAAAAACAGCAGGTTAAATCACAAGTAAATAATTAAATATGTTAAAATATAATAAAATGTTCCAAAAATAAATCTGAACCTTCCTTTCCCTTCCTTAGCATCAGGCTGCAAAATCTCTGAAACAAACAGCTGATATGGTTGGCACAGGATAGCAGAGAAAAATTCACCAGTATAATGTCAGCATGATTGGCCTTCATCATTGAACTTGTTGGAGCAGTATGGTTGTCATTCCATTCCTGTCACACTATCTAAGGGGCTGGAAATATCTGAAACAGATTTGACTGAGCAACTGAACACTACCTTGATTTGGCCCAATGTTTTTACTGAAATCCAATTTCAAAGCAAGATCGGTTTTGGAGTAGTGCAGGAAATAGTTATCTCAAAGCCTCGCAGGTCCAACTTCACCTTCCAGTTTGTGTGTTTTTCCCTGCGAACAATGAGATTTCCCCCAATGCTTCATTTTCTTCCATATCCCAAAGCCGTGATGACTGGCAGGTTAATTGGCCACTGTAAATTGTCCATAGTGAGTGTAGTTGGTGGGAATGTTGGGGATGATCTTCATGGGCTTGCAAGGGAGAATGGGTTATAGGAAAAAATGAGGGGGAATTAGCTTGGTGAGATTTTTCTGAGAGGTAACATAAGCATGGTGGATGAATGGTCTTGTTGCTTGGAAATATGGTGATAATCTTTTTCAAGTGAACATTATTTTTAATCATATTTTGGCTTGTGTATCAGATTACTTCAATTTCAATTACTTTCACATTTATCTTGGATAATGTGTCGATATAATGCAGCTTGTTTGCAGTAATTATATCTTGTGATAGTTTTTCTGCCAAATTTTAAGATGTTTGTAACTGGAGATGATGCATGTAGTTATTGATTTATGCAAATTATTTAACTATCAATAAACTATCTCTGATATATTGGAGATAAATGAAAAAGTTATTGTTGTTCAA
The DNA here is from genome assembly GCF_053455715.1 of Rhinoraja longicauda. NCBI lineage: Eukaryota > Metazoa > Chordata > Chondrichthyes > Rajiformes > Arhynchobatidae > Rhinoraja > Rhinoraja longicauda. The sequence continues at coordinate 24,477,245 of NC_135967.1, forward strand.
ATGTAATAAAATTTGCTAAATTACAACATCAATTTTCACTGTTGGGAGATGGTCATCTAATTCACTCATAATTCCAGTAGCATCACTTTTGCCAACAGTAAGACTCCTCATTCTTGATTTGGGACAAATTGTTAAGATTCTGGAAGAGTCACTTCCTAGCAACAACCTGTATTGTCGAGAGTCATGCTGTGCGGTCATGATGTTGTCACAGTGTTCATGCACATCATGCTTTTCTAGATGCCTGTCTTAAAAATTTCATTGTACCTTCATGTCTTTATTCACTTCATTCTCGAACAGTATTGTGGATGAAAATTAAATTAATTTTTCACGATTGTTAAATTGCTTGGTTTGCTCCTAAATGAAAAATCCAAGTAAGTCTGCCATGTAATGATGTGGGAATTTATGCTTGACTAAAATTTGATGTTTTCACTGCTGAAGCTAGGAGTGAAATACAAGTCACAGTTACTTCCACCCAGCTGCATTTTTATGCACAGATGGACATTATCAATGTGAGGTTAGGTGCCCATTACTGTCAAGCAATTATCACCTCCACCAGAGCAAATGTATTTTCTGTGGAATATTATTGCATTGCTACATTCTACTGCTGTTGCAAAGGCACATATGTAGAGACATTCACTGTGGAGAATAAAGGCTCCATTAAACTCATTTCCATGGCTTTATTTACATAGTTATTATCCCAATGGAAATATATTCTTTCAAACTAATCCATGCATGTTGTGAGTTATTGAAATATGATGCTATCACTTCTTGCTTTTACATATTTATGTTGTTTTCAAATAGTGAAGGTGATGAGTTGCTGCATATTCTATTGAGTGCAAACATTGGGCACGGATCACATTATTTTCTGAGCTTCATTTTTTTCCTTGCACCCAACTGAGTTGATTTGTACATTCTTGTTGATGTTCCCAAATTTGGCTATGCTTATGGCCCATTTTATTCCCCAGTGACTGCCCTCAGACTTACTTACCTACTTATTAATTCAACCACAACTAATGTTAATACAGAAATACGAATTTCTGTTTGCCTTGCTACTTTTCCCCTTCTATTTAAAGTCTTCTCTAAATATTATATTATAAGAAATAGAAGCAGAATTAGGCCACTTATCTTGTGACTGATCTGGCATTTGATATCATGGGCACAGGTCACATGATATCAAATATCTTTCACCACAGTACCACGTTCCATCATTAACCCTGTATCCTAGTTGATTCCATTAATACATGCAAATGTATTGACCTTTTTCATAAATGCACTCAGCAATTGAGCCTCCATGGTGTTCACTAGTAGGAAACCCCAATGAGGTTTTCATGAGTGGAATTCAATGCAAAATAATTTCCCATCTCACTAATCTCCAACAGAGACAATTGACAAAATAATTTCCCATCTCACTAATCTCCAACAGAGACAATGGAAACATATTACACAGGAGTTTAAACTATCTCTGTTTTGGGATCTTTTTGATGTTGTGGAAGTTTAACTTTGTACTTTTCGTTGTATGGCATAACGACATAGCTGTAAGAGCTGCAGTCTCATAGCTCCAGTGGCCCACATTGGGTCTGGAACCCAGTGCTTTCTGTTTGCACATTTTACCTGTGACTATACTATTCTCTCCCAGGTGCTCTGTTTCTCCCACAGAGGTATACATTGGTAGGTTAATTGGCCAAGTAATATAGCGTTAGTGTGTGAGTGAGTGTAGAATCTTGGCGGAATGAATGGGAATATGGAGAGAATCAACTGAGATGAGCATAGGATTTGTGCAAATGGGTGCTTGATGCAGGGACTTGGTGGGCCAACAGGTTTATTTTCATGCTGTTTAATTCCATAACAAGGTGATTTATTTTAACTTGTCCAGTGAAATGCACAGAAATGCCAATGATATCAAATGGAGCTGACCTTAACAAAGCTGTAATGGTTAATTTTGTGATAGCCATAATTACTTTCATGCACAATTCAGTAATTTATCATTACAGCCTTCCTATTATGAACCCTTTTAAAATTAATGGAAGAAAACCTAGACTATAGCAACTGGTGGCTTGGAAGCTGAATAGGCTGCTTAAAGTTTATATAAAATTACCTGAACTAAACACCAATTATAGTGAAGGCAAATCAAACAATAGGGAAGTGGATAACATATTAAAGTAGGCTAAAATGTGGGGATTGCTAATAAAAGTGAAATAATGCCAGATACATATTTCTCTGTTTGTGCTGCTGCAAGTTAAAATGTCAATGTTCCATTTCAGGGCATATGACAATAAAATACTTGACTTGACTAGATACAAAATGGATTAGCAGATATATGAAAAGGAACTTGAAGAAAAATTCAAGAATGAAAGAGTGGAATAAAACCGAAATGGAGGCAGGAGTACTGATCTTATTATAAACCTTTACATTGCAATACAGCAGGTTCATAATAAGATCAGAACCAGGAGTAGACCATTCAAACCCTTGCATCAGTCAAGACTCTTTCTTAAGGCTAATGGAATCAAGGGATATGGGGAGAAAGCAGGAACAGGGTACTGATTCTGGATGATCAGCCATGTTCATATTGAATGTCGGTGCTGGCTCGAAGGGCTGAATGGCCCACTCCTGTCCCCATTTTCTATGTTTCTGTGTTTCTTTACTTAAATATGACTTTATTGCACTGGTCCATTTCCTTGATCCTATTAACATTCAGATATCTTATAAGTTCAGCCATCATCGGTGGGGAACTAAAAGGCTTCATTCCCCTCTTGGTGATGTTGAGCTCGCGTTCCCGGTCAGTTGGTGTGACTCTGTGCCGACTCTGATTATTATCAACCAACTGACCGGGAACACGAACTCGACAGTGACACCCTTTCTTTCTTGACTGGTATGAATGGCCATTCACTTATTTGAGACTGATTCAGGATCATTACAGCCATGGTAATCATTAATATTGCTTCTACCACTTCAAGGCAAATATAAATTTTGTACATTTCAATGAAAAAAATCTCATTGTTCTGAACTCAGAAGTTTGCTTACGCTCAGTCTGTGTATCAATCTCTGGCTATGCACTGTCATCTTGAGCTGGAGAACACGACTTGATGTTGTTTGGTGACTCAATAGTTGGTTGACATTCACCTCAGGAATAAATTCATCATAATATATCCTTTCCATAATGATTCCTATGATTTTGTTTAATATGTACTCATCTGATTTTATTTGCAACATGTACTGTACTAGATATTGTTTCAGACAACAGATGAAATACATTGCCTCAAACATGCGCACCTGGTCCTGAGACACAATGTTTAAATTGTTTCTGCCACCATTGCACACAATCTCACAAAAATGCATTGTAACTCTTTAATTTTCTGTTTACTGCAACACAAGTATAGATGGCCCCCGTTCAGGTATGGAAATTTGCCCATACAAAATTCGCAAATAACTACCCAAAAATGTGAGATCTGGAGTAACACTCACTCATTGCTTTCATGTGGGGATTTTTTTTTTCTGTTTTCTTTCTTCAATACAGATTTCTTGACACAAGCACAGATGGTGTGACTTATCACATTATGGCATATCACAATACAGTTCTGTTTCTAGGGATGCAACCCTTCTATCAAGCAGGGGTCAGCATAGCATCCTGTCTAACCATTGGGAATGTGCAAAAATGAGAACCAGAAAATTATTGCTTTGTTTCCAATAAAAGCTAAAATGAACTCTTTGGAATTATGAAGTCAGCCAAGACATGACTGATGTGGTAACTCAGTAGTATTGCTCTGCATGCATTCAAACAGTAAACAATGGCATTATTGATCTGAATTCTTAACAGTCATTTAGTGAATACACAAAACACTAGACCAAAGTGTTCATATTAATGATAGCCATATATTCTGAATGTATCTGTCTAAAAATACAGCTTTTAAGAGCATCAGGGATAATGATGATTTATTTTCTCACGTAACCTTAATCTGTTAATTTATCAAGCTTTCTGTTATAGGAAGGCAGTATTTCTGCATTTAAAGTTGGTCCATTCTCTTAAAGTATGCTTGGCGGCTCATTTCAGAAATATATTTTGCTGAGTCCACGTGGTTGTGAATGGAAAGTTGTCAAGTTGTAGAGTGAGAATTGTGTGTTTGCTCTTCATGTTGGAGGCTTTTTGATATTGCATCAGCAATGGCATCCTACTTCATTGTGACAACATTGCCTCTTTCAAAAATGTAGAAAGGTTAAGAGTGTTTTATTGTCATATGTAGCACAACGCACAATGAAGTTCTTACTTGCAGCAGCAGAACAAGTTTGTAAGCATAATGCCCCATTGATAATCCAATAAACAAATATTTTAAAAAAACAAAAATTGACAAAGTTGTTGTTCATTTAGAGCCCAGGATTTCTAATCATGATTTCATGATCAGTAAAGAGGACAGTTGGTCTTTACACAAGGAACTAGTAAAATGTATTTACACTGAACATAATTTCTACTTTTTCCTCCTCAGCTTGAATAAAGTTTACTTGCTTTTCTTGAGAGTACAATATGCAAATCCAATCAGCTTTTCCTGGCCCTTATTGCTGAGGCCAATGCCTTGAATTGTTGATTTGGTGTGTACATCAGCTGTGTCATTGTATCTGCACAGTTGCTTTCACAAGTGACATTTGAAAATCCATATGGACACTGAATACAATGTTCCAATTAAATCTGTTTTTTGAGTAATCCTCGCTCAACTGCATTGATCATCCAGTGTAGTCATCTACAATAGTAACTCAAGAAGCTGGCCATTTTAACATACCATGTAGTATATTTGCAGGAGTACATTTAGAACACAATAGGTTTGAAACTGATCGTTCCTTGCTATGGGCCTCTGAACTTCTTATCTGGTATCAGGTACGGGTGTCAGGGGTTATGGGGAAAAGGCAGGAGAATGGGATTAGGAGGGAAAGATAGATCAGCCATGATTAAATGGCAGTGGATGATGGCTGAATGGCCTAATTCTGCTCCCATCACATGATCTTATGATCTTATCATGCCTATTCTCACCCTTCATATCATGATCTGCTGGCTGTGTCTAAATTGGTACCAACTGGGTATTGATCAGAATTATGATTTTTTTATTTCATTGCTTCACATCTTGGTGATCTATCGTGTAGATACCATACCAGCCAAAGTCTGTCATGTGTGCAGTAATCCAGATTCTGTGCAAATTCTCTGAGGTTTCTTGCCCCATCCCTGCTCCTATATAACCTCATCTATTGTATCCCCTGTTCTAGGTGTCAACTTCTGTATATCTGCAAGACCAAGCGCAGGCTCGACAATCGTTTCACTAAACACCTCCGCTCAGTCCATCTTAACCTACCTGATCTCCCGGTTGCTCAGCACTTTAACTCACCCTCCCATTCCCAATCTGACCTTTCTGTCCTGGGCCTCCTCCACTGTCAGTGAGGCACAGCACAGATTGGAAGAACTGCACCTCGTATTTTGCTTGGGTAGCTTACACCCCAGACTACATTCTTACACCCAGCTTACACCCCAGACTACATTTCCCACCAGACTACATTCTATCTCTGTACCGCCCACTCCCCTGACATCAGTCTGAAGAAGGGTCTCGACCCAAAACATCACCCATTCCTTCTCTCCAGAGATGCTGCCTGTCCCACTGAGTTACTCCAGCATTTTGTGTCTACCCTACATATGTTATCTTGTTTTCACATTTTCATGGCACTGATTTTTTTTTCCCTGGCAAGTACAGCACTTGCTGTTATTAATGCATGAGCACTTGATTATATGAAAGATATTTACCCCAGACTCCCCCTCCCATTCCCACACTGACCTTTCTGTCCTGGGCCTCCTCCACTGTCAGAGTGAGGCCCAGTGCAAATTGAAGGATGTGCACCTCATATTTTGCTTGGGCAGCTTACAACCCAGCGGTATGAAGATTGACTTCTCTAACTTCAAGAAACCCTTGCTTTCCCTCTCTCTCCATCCCTCCCCCTTCCTAGTTCTTTGGCCAGTCTGACTGTCCCCCCGATTAAATTTTATTTCTATATGCTTCGTTGTCACCTTCTCCTAGCTAACAATGATCTATTCTACATTTTCTTTGATCCCCATCTCCTTTGGTCTCGTTCTCACACCTTATTCTTACATATCTCTGTCTCCCTTGCACTTAACTCTCAGTCTGACGAAAGGTCTCGACCCAAAACGTCACCCATTCCTTCTATCCAGAGATACTGCCTGTCTCGCTGAGCTACTTCAGCGTTTTGTGTCTATCAAATTGAAACTTTTGTCGTTTGTGACTGATGAAATGTCTTGGTATTTCGAGCTGCCATCTCCATTGAAGTTGCAATTCTGTTAGTAAATTGAGGTGAGGCTTTTGTGCATAACAGCTCAGACCAGATCCTTTTCTCATTCAAGCTATCCACAAAACTGTCTCTTATCACATGACTGAAAACCTCAGAAATTTTTCCCTTCCCTTAACAGGTCTTTAATTTCCTCCCATGTCTCTAATCACTTGCTTTTGCTCCCATTTTCCATTTGCAGAACGTGTAAAAGTGTAATAAAATCTCTAAAATTGCTGTTGATGCTGATCCATGTTGGAAATGGAGATTCTTAATGCCAATTGTAATGTATTTGCAGAGGAATGCAGGAGCATGCTCCAGGTACAAGATTATTTTAGAAGCCTTCAGGCATTTCAGAACAAAGTGCATGTTTTAACACAGAGTAATGACAACAACCTAACTCTGGTGCTTACATTATAGCAAAATCATAATTTTACTAAGTTGTAACCTATTCACATTATTACAGTGAAATTCTTAATCACATTTAATATTGTGGTAGTGGCATGCCAGCTGATTTCCCAGATGATCAGATATTATTTTATTCTGCCCATCACACATTTAATTCACTTTTTATATAAATAATACACAATGGAATAATACATTTTCAATGCTCTCTCGCTTTAAAAGGAATATGGGAAATGCAGACCTTGTGAAGAAAGCATGGAAACAGGACTGGGTCAGTTTCAAGGGAGCAAAACAACATAACTAGGTTTGTTTACAGAGCTCAAGATCTGGAGCCTGGAGAGTGGCCAGGCAACCCAGCAAGAATCATGTGGGGGAACAAAAGGTAATGAATGATCCCTTTCAAAAAGCACAATTTTGAGCAGCTGCACCTGTCCACTTGCCTCATTCCTTTCTTTCACTAGAGCCAAATATTGAACCATTGGGATTTCCAAAAGTAGGAAGGCATGTTAATGTCATACGACATGGAAACAGGCCCTTCAGACCAACTCGTCCATGGCAAGAAGGATGCCCCATCTAAGCTAGGTCCCATTTGCCTGCATTTGATCCACATCCCTCCAAACTTTTTGCATTCAAAAAGTACCTGTTCAAATGTCTTTTAAATGTTGTTGTTCAACCTGGCTCACCTACTTCCTCTGGCAGCTCATTCCAGATTAAATCTTTCCAATTAAATCTTTCCACATTCCCCTCCAACCTAGGTCGTCTGGTTCTTGATTCGCTTACCAATGGCATTCACTCTTTCGATTACCCCCATGAGATTATATATCTCCATAAGATTACCCCTTAGCTTCCTGTGCTCCAAGGAATAATGTCCTAGCCTGCACAATTTCTCCCTATAGCTCAATACATTCTTGTAAATCTTCTCTGCACTCTTTCCAGTTTAATGACATCCTTCCTATGGCAAGGTGACCAAAACTGATCACATTACTCCAAATGTAGCCTCACTTATGTCTTATAAAATTGTTACAGCACATCCCCACTTCTCTACTCTAGATCCTGACCAATGATGGGCTGATGTACCAAAAGCCTTCTTTACCACTCTATTTACCTGTGATAACACTTAAGGGATTGTCCATCTGTACTCTTAGATTTCTATGACATTCCCAGGGCCCAACCATTCACTGTGAAGGTCCTGCCTGGGTTTGACATCCCAAAATGGAACACCTCACCTCACACTTACCTGCATTGAACTCCATTAGCCATTGTTCCTTTCGCACATTTGATCGTTCCTACTGTAATTTTTGAAAACCATTTTCACTGTCCACCATACCACCTACTTTAGTGTCATCTGCAAACTTAATAATCATGCCTTGCATATACTCATCTAAACTATTGATATAAACCACAAACAACAATGGCTCCAGCACTGATCCCTGAGGCACACTGCTGTTCACAGGCTGAAAAATAACCTTCCACCACTGCCTTTTGTTTCCTTCCATGAAGCCAATACTGTATCCAGGCAGCTAGCTCTCTCTGGAAGCCATGCGATCTGACCTTCCATGGCAGCCTACCATATCAAAGGCATTGCTAGTTCATGTAGACAATGTGTACGGTCTTGCCCTCATCAACCTTCTTGGTTACTTCTTCAAAACCTCAATTAAATTTGTGAGATATGATTTCCCATGTACAGAATTATGCTGTCCGTCCTTAATCAGCCTCTGTCAATCCATTTGCACATGTATCGTATCCCCAAGTATCCTCCCCAGTAACCTACCGAGCACAAATATTTGGCTCACTGGCCTATTGTTCCCAGGATTTCCCTTGCAGCCCTTCCTCAATAGTGACAGACTATTATCTACAGTCCAGTCATCCAACATCTCACCTATGTCTAACAATGATTCCGAAATCTCCATCTGTTCTCCTGTAATTTATTTTGTACCATTCCCCACAGTGAACTTGGATATATCTGACCAAGCCCAGGTGATTTATCTACCTTCATCTGTCTTAGAACGTCCAGCATTTCCTCGGCCATAATACAGACAAAAGATATCTCCATTAACTGTTCCAAGTTCCCCAGTCTTCAAGTCTTTCTCCACTGTAAAAAAACAGAGCAGAAATATGCATTGATGACCTCGCTCATCTCCTGTGGCTCAACAAATAGCTTTGGTTTCTGAGGGGCCCTATTTTCTTTCATTGTGCTCTTTCCCTTAATATACATATCTTTGGATTCTCCTTAACCTTGTTTACAAGAGCTATCTCTTGTTCTCTTTTTGCCCACCTGATTTCCTTCTTCCTCAGTCCCTTAAACTCCTCCAGGGATACAGTTGATCCCAACTGCCTATACCTAACCCACGCCTCCTGCTTTTTCGTGCCCAGACCCTCAATTTCTCTCATCATCCAGGCTTCCTTACGTTCACCTGCCTTGCCCTTCACTTTAACAGGAACATGCATGCTTTCAACTCTCGCCATCACATTTTCAAAAGCATCACATTTTCTGGACATCCCTTCGCCCGCAAACAAACCTACTGAATTAACTTGTGTAAGTTCCAGTCTCGTACCATCAAAGTTGACCTGCCCAAATTTAGAACTATCTTGAGGGCCTTATCCATAATAATTTTAAAGCTAATGGAACTGTGGTCACTGGTTCCAAAAACTCAACCACCAACAATATAGTCTCTTGCCCTTCCTAATTTCTCACATGTAGGGAGGGCCCTCTATATATTGGCTAAGGAAACTTTCCTGAACACATTTCAAAAAAATTCCAACCTGTCCAACCCCCTTTGGCACTTTGGTAGTCCTAGTCAATAATTGGTAAAGTTAAAATCCCCTACCATGACAATCGTATTAGTCTTGCAACTGCCTGTAATCTCCCAGCATATTTGTTCTTTTAATTCCCACTGACTATTTGGGAGCCTATAGTATACTCCCAACAAGGTGATCATCTGCATTTTATTTCTCAGCTCCACTTATTCAGCTTCACTGGACGAACCATCAACTGGACGAACAGAGATGCTGTCAGACCCACTGAGTTACTTCAACTTTTTGTGTCTATCTTTGGTTTAAGCCAGCATCTGCAGTTTCTTCCTACACGAATCATCAGTAATGTCATCTCGGACGATTGCCACGACATTCTCTCAAATCAATCAAGAACCCCCCCCCCCCCCCCCACCTTCTCTATCTCCCCCTAGCGTCTGTAACCTGGAATGTTTAGCTACCAGTCCTTTCCTTCCTTTAGTCAGGTTTCTGTTATGGCTATAATGTCCAATCACAAGTAACTACCCCATGCCAGGAGTGCACCCGCATCAGCCGCATTTTCCTCCTCTTGCCCTCAGTAGCACATGGCACCAGGGAAATCCAGAGATTACCATCCTCAAGATCCTGCTTGTTATTCCTTAGCTTAACTCCCTGAATTCACTCTGCAGATCATCATCTTTTTTTCTACCTATGGACCCCAGCACTCTATGCCCAACTCACTTTCCTGGTGGTCACCCATCTGTTTTCTGCCCATATCCGAGGCATAACCACCTCACTGTGACTCTTGGATATGACCTCGCCGTCTCCCGGGTTATCCTGAGGTTGCCCAGCCTAACATCGCTGGTGCGGCTCGGCCGCGGGACTTTACATCGCCCGGTGCAGCTCGGCCGCGGGACTTAACATCGCCCGGTGCGGCTCGGCCACGGGACTTAGCTGCGCAAGGCTTGGTCGCGGGGCCTTCCATCGCCCGGCTCGGCCACGAGACGTTTCAGCACCCGGTGCGACTCGGCCGCGGAGACTTCCATCCCCTTGCGAGGACTGTGCGGGTCGGTCGGGGACGAGCTGTCTGTCCGTGGGCATGGGGAAGAGAGTGGAAGTTTTGTTGCCTCCATCACAGTGAGGGGGTGTTTGGAGTCACTGTGATGGACGTTTGTGTTGGGGTTATGTGTCTTGTGTTCTTTTTTTGTATGACTGCTATGTAGTTTCGTTCGGTACCTCGGTACCGAATGACAAATAAAGCTCTGTTATACTGTAATGTTATACTGTTATTTGTACAGTGTACATGACATTTGGCTGCTCTCCCTCCCCCTTGGGAATGTTCTGCTGCCGTTCAGAGAAATCCTGGGCCTTGGCACCTGGGACGAAACACACCAAGCTGGAGTCTCTTTCACTGCCACAGAATCTCCCCTCTGTCCCCCTACTTAACGAGTCTTCTATTACTATCACTCAGCCTGACTTCACCTTTCTTCGCTGTGCCTCAGAGGCATGCTCATTGCCACAGGTCTGACAGCTGCTGCTCATCCCCCCCAATAGTATCCAAAGGGGAATATCTGTTGCTGAGGGGATTGCAGGGGACCCCAGCACTCTATGCCCAACTCACTTTCCTGGTGGTCACCCATCTGTTTTCTGCCCATATCCGAGGCATAACCACCTCACTGTGACTCTTGGATATGACCTCTGTCTCCCGGATTATCCTGAGGTTGCCCAGCTGCTTCTCCATTAACCTAACGTGCTCTGCAAGGAGCACCAGGTGGATGCTCCTCCCACTGGTGTAGTCCCCAGAGACACTGGAAGTCTCCCTGACTTCCCAGATGCTGCAGGAGGAGCATACCACTGCTCTAACTGCCATCTTTACTGCACTAGATCAAGGAAGATTAATGAAAGAAAGGACAAAAAAACACACAAACCGCACCTTATCCTGCCATCACCCTTCTTGCTGAAGCCTCCTGAGCCAAAGACTCTCACTTAACCTCCACACAGCACTTGCACTTGAACATGACTGTACTGAACACAACCGCTCCACTTGTGTCTACCTTCCCTTTTATACACCCATTCTGATCAGTCACTCCAGGATGATAACTGCTTTCAGCTTCTCCAACTGAAACACAACAGCTCATTAACTGGCTCGATTATCAGAGTTTTATTGTAAGTATAAATGCCACTCAGTAATGAAATGGAAATCAATGCTAAAATATTTTGTGTAAAGTACTCTGGTTGCCATGAGCAATCTTGTGGTAGGAAAATCTATCGGATTAACGAGATATTCTCCTGTAATGTTATCATAATGTTGCTGGATACCACATTCGTGTGTGTCAACAGGATTTCTTGCTGCAGTAAAATTATCGCAAGACAGTCCAACGCATTACATTTAATATAGATATTTAACTCAAAAGAGAGTGCTCACAAATGCATCCCCATCTGGTAGCATTAAACATGCTATCAAGTCGTTTCAGCGCATTTAATCCAAAGGAATGGATTTTAAAGGTGGATCATGATACACTGATACTTTTATAGTAGTACTTTAAATTAAGGAAAAATTTCTTGGCAAGAATATTTGCAAAATACAGAGAAGGCACAAAGTATTCTTTAAACATAAACTAATTTAAGAAATTAATGTCTGGATTAATGAATACTTTAAATGCCCATTGTTCTATATTTGACACTTTTCTTTAAATATTTTTAACCATCACTGAAATATAAACCCGTGCCAATGTCTAGAATATTCTGTCCACAAGGTCAATGTCACTGCTGAGCTTCAGAATCATGTTAGACCTTTAGTTTGCCCTAGGCCAGACCTCACAGTTCACTGCTCACCGCAGCATTGGTGCTGCTTTCCAGGCAAATTGGCTTGCTTTATATTGTCGTTAGCTTGGATGATGGTGCACTGTGTACATGCAGGATTGCCAACACTGCCGACCTCCATATGGAGTGTTGGAGTAACTCGGCGGGTCAAGTAGCACCTTTGGAGAACTTGAATAGGTGTCATTTCAGGTCGGGACTCTTCTTCAGTTTGACTGATGTCCACATGGGTCAGGTTGGTATATGCTATATCTGTAAGTGAGGTTTGGGACCCACGTGAAACCTGAAACCTTTGAGTCATGAGGGCTTCTATTCACCAAGTATCGGCATGGTTGACAGAGAGGAACATCTCCATGGTCAATATCAAGCACCTTGCAAGTTTATACATGGGTTTCATTCTGCAGGTTCAATGAATATTAATGAATAAGGGTTGGACCTTGCAATTTAGTTTCTAGTCCTGTATGACCTCCAGCCATTGCAACTAATACCACCATGGTGCAAAGACTCTGGAGGGAGCTATGACTTGCCTCCTGAAGATGATGCTTTGTTGTTTGTAGCACTCCAATATTACCCTCTAATGCTTGCTACGAGGAGGAGCAGTGGGAAACACTGGCAGAGGAATATTGGAATGATGAAAGGAGATGGACACGCCGTATGCAAACGAATAAACTGAACGTGAGGCTGTGCAGAAGGGAGGCTTTACATAGACATGTATGCTATAAGCATTTAATAGACTATAGAATCTTATACCAGCCTAGTCATTAATGTACGTCATTATTGCTATATGTCACTCATCTGCAATAGTCTTCCATTCCCACCAGTATGTGACAGAAACTATCAAAAGATATTCCTAAAATTGTGTTTTTATCACGGCAACCAAGTTTTATCTTTACTTATGTGGAGCCCATGTTAAAGTACTTGCAAATGACTGTCAGGTTCACAGTTGCAGATCACAGCACAACTTGGAGGATCAGAAAGATTTACTTGCCTCATGACCTTGTCAAAATGCCAAGGTATCTTCACATCATTCTGGGCCTTTTGTACCCATTGTTTTTAATACCACTCTCGAACAGAGTTGAATTACTCATGACCAATAGTTCCTTCCATTAAGCTTCTTTCAGACATTGCTGATGTTTATTTTCAATCCCTCGCAAGCTCCCGAAACTCAGCCATTAGGTTCTCAGTCCTTCTTCCACCTGAATTGCTAGTTTACTGCATAACTGAATTATTCATCTAACATACATTGTACATTCTTGTTTCCTTCTTGGATTTTATTCTTCGGCCAATGCTGATACATTCTCCTTGAAGTGCAGAATCAATATTCCTCCTACCAAGGCCTTTAGTTGTAATCTGAGCCGCACTGCACCACAGAAGTAGCTGGCTGTGGCCAGACAGGGCAAGAATGCATAAAACCCAAGATGAACCAATATAAAAGGGATCATGGGACTGTATCTTAAAGACAGTTCATGGCCTTCACACATAACATTTTCCCAATGTGCCGTGAGAGGTTATGATAAGAATTTTTAAACCAGGTAGTGAGCTGAAGAAATAGTGAACGAGCTATTCCTCCAGAGACACAAACTGATTGGAGTTTACACTGATGCTTGAATTTTAACAGAATAATCAGACTACACGATAAAATGTGATTGTTACTATAATTTGTTTTTTGTCTTTGAACCTCTATGGTCTGGTTGTCCACAAGATTTGCAAATCCATGGAGAAGTAGCAAACATGATTCAACAAGTCTGATTCACCCAAAGTCCAGGGAAAGTCACTGCTGGTGTAGAACCTGTCAAAATTATGAACTTTACATTTTTCCCTTCAAAAGATTTTGGCCTGATATCATTTCCTTGGCATTTCCTTGCAATAAATTAGGATAATTAATTGCCACAGGAGCAAGATGGAACCTTCTGCTAACAAACAGCCAAGGTTACAATACCAATGGTACAGTCAAGAGAGAGGGGATAGCACCAATTATATTGCGATCAGTGTGATTTTTATATGTGCAGCCTGGGACAAGTATCCCAACAAGCTCTGGGAAGATGCTGCTCACTCGAGAGGGAGAGAGGGACAGAAATGCTGGGGCAATGTAAACAGAGAAGCAGTGGAAAAAATGGTCCACATGATCAGCAATAGGTGAGAGCTTAGCTGTAGATAGCTTCTGGGTATGTGGTAGGATCTTGAGGAAACCATGCAGAAAAGATGTCTCGGGGAAGAGCCATTTTGCAAAGGGACTACACGATGAGAAGGAAAATATGAACAGGCAACATAATTAAGAAGTCTCTAGCCTGAGAAGGAAAGATCATGTGTTGTTAATTCAGCCCTTGAATGGGTGTAAATAAAGGTTAAATTGTACTAATAAACCTTGGCTTAGGGGTGGCATAGTGATGCGCTGGTAGAGCTGTTGCCTCATATGGCTGGAGACTGGGTTCATTCCTGACCTCAGATGCTATCTGTGTGTAGTTTGTACATTCTCCCTGTGACCGTGTGGGTTGTAGTTTGTACATTCTCCCTGTGACCATGTGGGTTGCTTCTGCGTGCTCTGGTTTCCTCATACATCCCATAGATTTGCGGGTGTGTACATTAATGTGGCCTCAGTAAATTGCCTCAAGTGCGTAAGGAGTAGATACGAGAGTCGGATAACAAAGAACTAGTGTGAATGGGTGATCAATGGTCGGTTTTCATGCTGTATCTCTAAACTAAACTAGAGTCATTTGTTCGACACGTCAGTTGATACCCTGAGACAATAGAGTCAAGACCAGTTATAAAGAAAAGTTGCAGATAAATGTGTCAAGGCACTTGTAACTGCAGACAGGATTGATCACTTATGCATGTGGAATGGGCTCCTCCAAGTCAGGACCAATTAAGCTTTAAATCATCTAGAATTAAAGAGAACTGCAGTGAAAGAATGAATGAATAAATAAGTTTATTGGCCAAGTATGTGCATATACAAAGAATGTGCCTTGGTGCTCTGCTCACAAATGACAACACAAACATACAGTTCACAATTAAGAATAACGCATAAGCACATCAAAACAATAAGGATACAACATTATGGTCTGAACATGTGGGTGAAAATAAACCAGAGCAAAAAAGAGACTACAGACCTTGGTTATTGAGTAGAACTACTACTCATGGAAAAAAAAGCTGTTTTTTATGTCTGGCTGTGGCTGCTTTGACAGTCCAGAGTCGCTTTCCAGAGGGAACTGCTTCAAAGATTTTGTGGCCAGGGTGAAAGGGGTCAAAGATGATCTTGCCCGCTTGCTTCCTGGCCCTTGCAGTGTACAATTCGTCAATGGGAGGAAGGTTGCAGCCAACAACCTTCTCAGCTGTGCGAACGATCCGTTGCAGCCTCCGGATGTCGTGCTTGGTGGCTGAGCCAAACCAAACCATGGTGAAGCTGAGGACTGACTCAATGATAGCAGTATAGAATTGGACCATCATTGCCTGTGGTAGATTGTGCTTCCTCAGTTGCCGCAGGAGGTACATCCTCTGTGGGGCCTTTTTTGACTGTGGAGTCAATGGTAGCCCCCCATTTAAGGTCCCTGGAGATGATGGTTCCAAGGAACTTAAATGACTCCACAGATGTGACTGGTGTTGTTGATGGTGAGTGGGGGGAGGGGAGGGGAGGGGGAGCTCTTCGAAAGTCTACAATCAGTTCCACTGTTAAGAGCATTGAGCAGGTTGTTGCGATGGCACCAGGACGTGAATAATATTTAAGGTGACAGAGATTTCCAGATTAGTATTCTATATAGAATTATTAAACACAATAAACTATTCAAAGAACATGAAGTTTCCATAAGATTTGATCAGTTTTACAGTCTCTAAAATCTCAGGCTAAAGTAGCAGAAGAGAGGGGAAGTATGGAGTCATAGAGTGATACAGTGTGGAAACAGGCCCTTCGGCCCAACTTGCCCACACTGGCCTACATATCCCAGCTACACTAGTCCCACCTGCCATGTTTGGTCCATATCCCTCCAAACCTGTCCTATCCATGTACCTGTCTAACTGTTTCTTAAATGTTGGGATGATCCCTGCCTCAACCACCTTCTCTGGCAGCTTGTTCCATACACCCACCTCCCTTTGTGTGAAAAAGTTACCCCTCGGATTCCTATGAAATCTTTTCCCCTTCACCTTGCCAACTACAAAACCATTTGAAATATTAAGCCTACACTAATTTATTTTAAGTGCAATCTAATTGTTCCTGTTCCTTGCTTCCTATCCCGTTACACTGCGCTATTTTATTCCCTTCAAATATTCACTCTGTTTTTGGGAGTCATGATTGAAACTGCTACCAATCTCCTTTTAGTAGTGAAATCCAGACATTTATCCAAGCTCCTGAGAGCATATACCGGGCCCTGGTGAGACCGCACCTGGAGTACTGTGTGCAGTTTTGGTCTCCAAATTTGAGGAAGGATATTCTTGCTATTGAGGGCGTGCAGCACAGGTTCACTAGGTTAATTCCCGGAATGGGGGGCTGTCGTATGTTGAAAGGCTGGAGCAATTAGGCTTGTATACACTGGAATTTAGAAGGATGAGGGGGGATCTTATTGAAACATATAAGATAATTAGGGGATTGGACACATTAGAGGCAGGAAACATGTTCCCAATGTTGGGGGAGTCCAGAACAAGGGGCCACAGTTTAAGAATAAGGGGTAGGCCATTTAGAACAGAGATGAGGAAGAACTTTTTCAGTCAGAGAGTGGTGAAGGTGTGGAATTCTCTGCCTCAGAAGGCAGTGGAGGCCAGTTCGTTGGATGCTTTCAAGAGAGAGCTGGATAGAGCTCTTAAGGATAGCGGAGTGAGGGGGTATGGGGTGAAGGCAGGAACGGGGGGTACTGATTGAGAGTGATCAGCCATGATCGCATTGAATGGCGGTGCTGGCTCGAAGGGCTGAATGGCCTACTCCTGCACCTATTGTCTATTGTCTATTGTCTATAAGACCGCTGCATTGATCATGGAATATAAACAACTCGGGTTTGCTCATCTGTGGTTCCCAAACATGGAGTTATGTTATCTGAGATCGTTGAAAGATTTATCCCTAGAATATAAAATAATAAAAACAATCACTGATAGTTCTGATAGCATGCAGTTCCATTTGACATGAGTAGTTAAGCAGAAAGGTTTGGATGAAAAAAATGATTGGCATAACAGGACCAGTGGGCCTTTATACACACTTTGAAAAATGACACTGACATATCTTGTTTTATTAGCCTTGAATTAGGCCTTTGTGTTTATAAGGCTTTATTAGTTTAGATTTAACACAAGTAGATTTATTGAAGAAGTATTTAGATCCATTGTGCAGTCTGTTGGCAAGTCTAAATGTTATATACCAGTGCAACAATCTTAGTGTTTGCCAGAAATTTCATCTGAAATGTTTTTGTGGGTCTCGCAGCCAGTATAAATTATGGTCTGAAAAAATAAGCAGTTCAAAATCTGGCTTACACCAGCAATAAAAATATAAAGCAGAGCTCAGGGGACAGAGCGATATTCTCTTGGCAATTGAGCTAAATATCATTGGCTACACAAGTGTATAATAGTTATTTGATTGTGTACTAACAAAATGTCAGATTTAAGTAGAGCAGCACAAAAAGCTTCCCTTTGGTTTTAGGATTAGAATCAAAGTATGTCATGAAAATAAATTTTGCCCAAAAGGATTTAATTAGAAAGAGACCATAGTCTTGCTGGTCACAATGCACTTTGCAATAGAATTCTTAATGGATGCATTTCCAACTTTATTCTCAGCATAGGATAAGCAGAAATATGCACACATCCATTTCTGATGTACTGTACATAGAATCATGGAACTGTATATGCTTTATGGCAAGGGAGAATATAAGAACCTAAGAAATAGATGTAAGGGCAAGTTGCCTGACCCATCCCGTCCATTCAATAAAATAATGGATGATCTTTCAAAATAGCATCACTTTCCTTGATCCACTATTCCTTAATGTACAGCAATCTATTCATTTACCATGAATTGCTCAGTAATTGAGCTGTTAGGGTCATTGTTATCTGGGTAGAAAATTGCAAAGATACCATATTCTCTGGCTAAAGAAATGTCTTCTCTTTTCTGTCCTGAATTAATTTATCACGAGACTGTGACCTCCTGGTTCGGTCAATGGAAACCCCATCCCAACATCTCCCTTGTCAAGCCAAGAAAACATTTGGTATATTTCAGTGAGATCATCTCTCATCATTCCACACTCTAAACAGTATAAATCCAATCTGCTTAATCTCTTCTCAAAAGGACAATTGCCCCACTGCGCAGGAATCAATCTGGTCAAATTTCATCACACTACCTCTACTGCAAATATATCCTTCCTAAATCCCCAAAATAAAAAAAAAGGTTAATCTGCAAATCGAATCGGTAGTAAAGAAAGCAAATTCAATGCGAGCATTTATATCGAGAGAGCTTGTATACAAAAACAGGAATGTAATGCTGAGGCTCTCTAAGGCTCTGGACAGACTGCATTTGGAACAATGTGAGCAGTTTTGGGCACCATATCTGAGGAAGGATGTGCTGGCTCAGGAGAGGGTCCAGAGGAGGTTTATAAGAATGATCCCAGGAGTAAGTAGGTTGACATATGATGAGCTTTTGACAGCACTGGGACTGTACTCGCTGGAGTTTAGAAGTATGAGGGGGGACCTCATTAAAATGTACAGAACAGTGAAAGGCTTGGATAGAGTGCATGTGGAGAGGTCATTTCCACTAGTGGGAGAGTCTAGGACTAGAGACCATAGCCTCAGAATTAAAGGATGTTCTTGTAGGAAGGAGATGAGGAGGAATTTCTTGAGTCAGATGGTGGTGAATCTGTGGAATTATTTGCAACAAAAGGCTGTGGAGGCCAAGTCAGTGGATATATTTAAGGCAGAGATCGATAGAATCTTGATTAGTACGGATGTCTGAGGTTATGGGGAGAAGCTAGGAGAATGGGGTTAGGAGGGAGGGATAGATCAGCCATGATTGAATGGCGGAGTAGACTTGATGGGCCAAATAGCCTAATTCTGCTCCTATCACTTAGGATCTCATGATCTTATAATCTTTGATTGTACATGATATCCAAGCTGATATCTCACCAGGGTCTATTATAATTTTAGTAAAACATCTTTGCTCTTCTACTCAAATCCAATTATCAATGATTCATTTGTGAGCATAAAGTCTCTCTGGACACTGATATTTTTCAGTCTCTCATTAAAATAATGTGCCTTTCTATTGCATCAGCAAAGTAAATGACCTCTAGTTTTTCCACGTTATATTTCATCTGCCAGACTACAGTCGTAGAATCACAGTCATTGAGCTATACAGCAGGGAAACACGCCCTTTGGTCCACCTCATATATGTGACTACATTAACCAACCAAGCTCGTCCCACCTGCCTGTGCCTGGCCCATATTTGAGGCCCACCTGGACAATCCCGAGATCGTCAGAGTCTCCTCTTCGGGGACAAGGCCGGGTCACTGGGACAAGCCTCGGATCACCATCACCTCCTCTTAAAGACCAAGACTGAGCCACCGGGATAGGCCGCACATCACCAGCATTTCCTCACTTCCCCACAGACGAACTGTGTGCAGCCTCAAACGGACCTGGACCTTCTCATCACTATCGTCCTTCACTATTAATAAACCATTTCACATGAGTTCATCCTACCACAAATGTGTCATTGTTGTCATGGTCAAACTGGCGTCATCCCTGATGCCATGGGTCCCATTCAAATAATAGGGAAGAATGACCTACAATTGATTGATGTGTTGTCAAGGTTTGCATTTACATTTTTATATTAAAGCGTGTATTACTGATTTAATTAACTAAATTTAGCTTTATGCATTTTCTAAATTCAATGATTATTTTCCTATTTTTAATAATACCAGGTTTTTTTTTCAATTCTCTGCTTAGTGTGTTGCTATCAGAAGGCAATCAGGATTCACAAAAGGCAGCACTTGGGTTCTACCATCTGCAACTGAGTTGCTGCCAATTGTCCACTACACCTTGCAGGAGGTCTTTGGTGGTTGTGCATTGAAAGCTCGCAATAATTTGAAGGTTATGCTGCTTCAGTAACTGAATCAATGTGATTCAGCCTCAATATTATTTCTTCCTGCCCTGTGATTTTTTTCAGGGTCAGTATACTTGGTATTATTCCTAAGAAGCACAAGCTTCAAGGTTTTTCCTTTGATCTGAACCGTTATTGATGTTGTCATTTTTCCTGTGCTATGGTTAATGAAAAAATTAAACTGTCTATGCCAAGTGAAATATTTCCCAGATATATTGGAGAGTACATTTTAACATGCTTATTTACATTTCAATGGTGTTGGCATTGTTTTCTTAAACATTGAATATATCTGTGTCTAGAAATTACAGTTCAGCTTCTTTTGACATGCTAAATATGCATAGCAGGTTGCAGTGATTCCCATTCACATCTCCCACAAAAATCTGACAAATATTGGGCAGAAATACAGCAATAGTATTTTGGACACAATTCATGTGGTACAATAGGATCAAGGTGGTATTTGCGTGTGGAGCTCACAGTTGCCTACATATCAATGCCATGCTGACCACTGGGAAACAAGTCGAAGCCTAAAGAACTCTGCGCGGCATGGTGGCACAGTGGTAGAGTTGCTGTCTTACAGCGCTTGCAGCGCCGGAGACCCAGGTTCAATCACGACTACGGGTGCTGTCTGTACGGAGTTTGTACGTTCCCCCCGTGACCACTTGAGTTTTGGCCGAGTCCTTCGGTTTGCTCCCACACTCCAAAGACGTACAGGTTTGTAGATTAATTGGATTGGTATATGTGTAAATTGCCCCAGTGTGTGTAGGATAACATTAATGTGCGAGGACCGCTGGTCAGTGCAGACTCGAGGGCCAAAGGGTCTGTTTACGTGCTGTATCTCTAAACTAAATAAACTAAACTCTTCCCCATGTCCATAGCAGTACAGCTGCAGAAACATCCATGGAGGTGAGAAAAGAAGATGTGAGGGAAAGCTGCAAATGCCATCCCAAATGTGAATTGATGCCCAGACTGATTCCTGTGCATAAGTGGACCCTTGCTTCTGTGAGGTGCAAACTGATCTGTCTGGCAGACCTGCCAATAACCTGTTCTATTGTGCCTAAGTTGGAGATAATGAGATCATAGAGGGGCACACTTTGAAACTTTTACATATGAATCAATCAAAGGCAGGCAGAGGAAGTGTGTGAAGTATTAATGTCATATTAGGAACCTTTTATTGCTATATACATAACTGTTTGCCAATTATGTATATACTTTTTTGTTTTATACCGTTGGGGATGATACAAAAATAGGAGGGACATATAGAATAGCAGAATCTGCAGAAGGACTTGGACAGTTTGGGAGAGTGGGCAAATAAGTGGCAGATGGAATACAGCATAGAAAAAAAGTGTGGTCATGCGCTTTGGTAGTATGAATAAAGGCATAGACTGTTTTCTAAATGGAGAAATGATTCAGAAATTGGAGGTGCAAAGGGTCTTGGGAGTGCTGGTGCATAATTCCCTAAAGGTTAATTTGCAAGTTCAATCGGTAGTAAGGAAGGTAAATGCAACGTGAGCATTTATTTTGAGAGGACTAGAATATAAAAACAGGGATGTGATGCATAGACTGATCTGACCACATTTGGAGTATTATGAGCAGTTTTAGGCCCCATATCTGAGGAAGGATGTGCTGGCATTGGAGAGGGTCCAGATGAGGTTTACGAAAATGATCCTGGGGATAATTGGGCTAACATATGAACGTTTGATGGCACAGGACCTGTACTTGCTGGAGTTTGAAAGCATGAGGGGAGGGCCTCATTGAAACTTACTGAATAGCAAAAGGCTTGGACAGATTGGATGTGGAGTGAATCCTTCCACTACTGGGAGAGTCTAGGACCAGAGGGCACAGCCTCAGGATGTAAGGGCGTACCTTCACAAAGGAGATGGGAAGGTATTTCTTTAGTCAGAGAGTGATGAATCTGTGAAATTCATTGCTACAGATGTATGTGTAGGCCAAGTCGTTGGGTATTTTTAAAGTGGAGATTGGCAGGTTCTTGAATAGTAAGGGTATCAAACATTATGGGGAGAAGGCAGGTGATCACATTGAGAGGAAGAATTGATCAACCATGATTGAATGGCAGAGTAGATATGATGGGCCGAATGGCCTAATTCTGCTCCTTTGATAGGAATTTATGAACGCGTAACTAATCCATGAAGTTCATAGGTCATTTGTTGTGCATTGAGGCCCAACTTGGCACAGTGATCAAGGGATGGCCACATTGCGCAAACATAAGACACCCAATGCCCTGCCCAATTTCTGAAAGACTCAGAGACAATAATTAGTACAATAAGAGGTATGAAATTCATACCGGGGGGTCCAATTTCTAGGCACATTAAAACCCGGTCCTTTTTAGATGTTGCAGAAATATCAAAATTCTAATGTGCTTCTTTGCCACTTTCATTTCACTGCACATCGAGTATGTGTATGTGACAAATAAATTTGACTTGACTTGACTTGACTTGGTGAAAATGTACAACACTGCTTGACTTTGACCTTCACTTCTTGGCTTTGAAAAATTGCTTTCCATATAAATTGACATTGTTAAGAACTTGTGTTGAAGCTTTTAAAGGGTCCCAACTCCAAAACAATGCCATTTCCTCTCAAATGCTCTTATACTTGCTGTGTATTTCCAGCAGTTTCCGTTTCCATGGAAAGGATAATGATTTTTCAAATCAGCAATTGCAGTACAACGTTTTAGCAGCTTCTTTCATTTCATGTTTAAAAGAACTTTAGTGCCATTTTGTCTAATCCAAGAAGCTGACCTGTGGTATACATTTCTAGTAATGCAGTTAGGAATCGATATATCAAGCAGGACAGTGAGGATTACTAAAAGGGTTTGTCAAACAAGTGACATAAATATTTAAGAGGTGTGAGTTTAGGCATTTGAATCCACTAAAATTGGATTAGTGAGTCATAGTTGTTCATACTTATACCCTTTGGTCTTTCATGATACACAACTTTGGAAAGTTAGTATTGCAAACATATCTATTACTCGTGGTATTTGAATACCACTGTTTGGTTAGCTACTAGGGTTGGGTAATTTAACCAGAGGATACCATTTAATGATATTGCGGAAGCAATTCATGGTACACCGACTGCACTCAGTATGCTGCTCATCTCAATATTACAAAAAGGAGATGGTGGAGGTCTTAAAATGCATAATGGAAAATAAACTTCGGGGGTCGGTCGGGCCTGAAGCCAACAATAGGTCAGGCAGCATCACTGGAGAACATGAATAGGTGTCAGTTCGGGTTGGGACCCTTCTTCAGACTGATTATAGTGGGAGGGGATGAGTAGCGAAAGTTGGAAGAGAAGTGGGGGGGTGGGGGGGGGGGGGGGTGGGGGGGGGGGGGAGGGCAAAGCAAACAGGAGGAACAGTACCTCACATTCCGCTTAGAGAGCCTGCAGCCTAACAGTGCAAACATTGAATTGTCCAATTTTAGGAAACTAACCTACATACACCCCATTTCTCATCCCCCCCCCTTATTTTTCCTCCCTTTTGTTCCCTGTCCTCCTGGATTCACACCCATTTTTCCCCTCCCCTGCCCTCTTCCACTTATATTGACAATAGTAGACAATAGGTGCAGGAGTAAGCCATTCTGCCCTTCGAGCCAGCACCACCATTCAATGCGAAATTCCTCCCTCTGGCTTTACAATTCATAGCTCTTCTAATCTTATCTCATACTTTATGTCTCCACATCTTTGCCATTGTCAAACAATCCTCTCCCCCTCACTTATATCCACCTAAACCACTAGCAAGACTTTGTGCTACCCCCAGAATCTCTTACAGCTTTCTCTCTCTCCCCCCCTCCCCCCTCACCCCCTCCCTCCCCCCTCCCCCCTCACCCCCTCCCTCTCCCCCTCCCCCCCTCACCCCCTCCCTCCCCCCTCACCCACTCCCTCCCCCCTCCCCCACTCCCTCCCCCCTCCCCCCCCCCAATGCTGCCTGAACCCCTCCAGCACTTTATGGGGTTTTTTTTGTAAACCAACATCTGCAGTTCTTTGCATCGCTAATGCATTGTTTAGCATGAATAAGATGAGATTCTGTGATCTCACTGAAATCAGTTTAGGATCAGGTTAGTTAATTATAATATTGCTTTTCTGTTTGTAGTGTTAGGATTCATAAGCAATTTCTCAGGATTGTTTGGGGAAGATCCTATTTAACATTGATTCAGTTTGATTAATCTGACTTTGTCCGGGATCATTTTAAGCACTATTCAATAATAATAATTTATATCTGATCTACACAGGTTAATCTTTATTTCCTAAAATCAGACAAATTACAATTTTAAGTGAAAATGCTATGTCTAATCTACACATGTGGATTCCCAGCTTCCACCTTGTGGATTAGTTGTTATATTAATTAATTAGAAACCAATGCAAGCCAATGCAACATATGCCAGAGGATGTAGTTGAGGTGGGTACAGTAACATTTAAAAGACATTTGGGCAGGTACATAGGTAGGAAATGTTTAGAGGGATATGGGCCAAACATGAGCAAATAGAACCAATTTATATGGGGCATCTTGGTCAAATGGGCCAGAAAAAACCCACACAGGTCACGGGGAGAATGTACAAACTCCATGCAGACAAGCACCCATCGTCTGGATCAAACCTGGGTCTCTGGTGCTGTAAGCCAGTAGCTCTACCGCTATGACACCATGACGGTTTATCCACAAGAAGATAAACAATCTAATCCATGTAATTGGAGCACCAAAGCATTTCTCTCAGTCATCAGCAATTCTTTAGATGATGTCCTCAACATTATTATCATGCAACATTTATAATATAATTACACTTTTTTTCATACAAAGCCAAAAGTCTTATGTAGATAAGACATTTGTTTAATTAGGGTGGCACCAAGATTCTCAGCGCCTTATTACAAATGTCAATCTAAAGCCAGTCAAAATAAGTGAATTACAGAGGTGCAAAGATCTGCTCACAACCCCAGGCAGCAACCAAGGAGCCTTAGTCACATGCAAGTCAATGAAGATCAAAGACAAAGCTTTTAGTTGCTGCAAATGCCTTAACGCAAAGGATATTACCAGTAGTAGTTAGAAGCCAATCATTAATTCCCACAGATATTCCTGCAGCATTTTCTATAAGCAATGTCTAAAAGCAACTTCACCTTCTGCAATAATGATCTCCCAATCCTGTATAAGAAGGAACTGCAGATGCTGGTTTAAACCGAAGATAGACACAAAAAGCTAGAGTAACTCAGCGGGACAGGTAACATCTCTGGAGAGAAGGGAAGAAGGAACTGCAGATGCTGATTTAACCCGAAGATAGACACAAAAGACTGGAGTCTGAAGAAGGGTCTCGACCCGAAACGTCACCCATTCCTTCTCTCCAGAGATGCTGCCAGTCCCGCTGAGTTACTCCAGCTTTTTGTGTCTATCCCAATCCTGAATACTGTGTAATCAGTTGCACAGTATTCAGTTCCACTCACTGTTCTGGTGAAGTAATATTTCTATATGAAGTTAGACCTGGACAGCTTTCAGCCTTGGCCGATAAGAATTTGGGTATTTGGGTTTGTCCCAATCATTAGTCGATGGCTGGCTCCAAAAGAGTTTAACCACCTCTCCTTCGTGTTTAATAACATTATCTTCACCACCACCAAACACGAGGGTTATTGTTGATTGGAAACACAATTGGGTCTAATGTAAAAGCACTATGAAGAAACAAGAGCAGGACAGAAAGTTAGTATTGCATGAATAGTTATTCATTATCTGCCTCTCTTGATCTTTCTTTTATCTATCAGTCACTATTTTAATGAAGTTTGGAAATCTCTACTGGCCTAGATGGTGGAGCCACAATGCTCAAGGTGTTATAAATCATTCAAGAAAAATCAACTGCTTATCATCTTTTTTTTTAAATCAGTTCCTGCCCTCTTGCTTAAGTATTCATTCCCTACATCACTTTTACACAATGACTGCAGTATTTATCATCTACAGGATACACTGTAGGATGCTTCTTTGGTAGGATGACTCAAATCCACGTTCTCCAGCACCTAGGTCAGCTGGATCACAGTGCTCCGCCAAGACACATGTCTTCTCCATCCATTCATCAATTCCAATAGCAGCTAGAGATAATTGAAGCCACCACAAAGTCTCAGCCATACCATGAATGAATAAACACATCAACCTAATTTGGAAAGATTGAATTTACACTGCAAGCTTTTAAATATCTGACCTGCTGATTTACATCCTGTTAAATAATTGCTTATTTGCATGGAGAACCAGAAAAAAAAAGTTTAATTGTTTAACTCAGATCATCTGACCCATTAGAGTTATGATCAGAGTAATGTTACCCAAGGGAAAGTGGATAGAATATCATCCTTTTTTCTGCAAGTTTACCATCATTGTGATAGTCAGTTAAATCCACCGTCAAAAATCTACTGAAGTAAACAGGAGATCAGCTACAAGTACAAGTCCCATGATTTAAGCCATGACACTACGACAGGCAGGTATCTTCCCTGTTTAGTTAACAGTAACTGTGCCATCACTCCAAACACCAATTAGAAAAGGACCGCTTACAATGTATTACACCTGCCGAAAATTTCTGAACAGTTCAATACGGTGTTTGCGATTTGTTGAGATGCAATTGCCTTAATTGCTTAATCCCCTGTATTTACTGATTTTAAAGCACCACTTAGTTTAGGCGAACTCAGGTCTTCTTGCAGCTTCAATCATCCCTTCACACCTCGTTAAAGTGTGATTACCTGAGTGATGAGAAACTTAGTTTAATTTGAATCAATGACAATGATGCTAACAAATTACAAGAGGCAGATGGAAGATGCAGTCTTGAGCCACACTGCACAAATTTGATATAGGAAAATAACTGCAGATGCTGGTACAAATCGAAGGTATCACAAAATGCTGGAGTAACTCAGTGGGTCAGGCAGCATCTCAGGAGAGAAGGAATGGATGACGTTTTGGATCGAGGCCCTTATTCAGACAAATGTGATTGTTATTTATTCACAAAATGCTGGAGTAACTCAGCAGGTCAGGCAGCATCTCAGGAGAGAAGGAATGGGTGATGTTTCGGGTCGAGACCCTTCTTCAGACTGAACATGTGATTGTTAGATCTGTACCTCAAGGTTTCCTGCTACCTGCAAGAGAAAAGATCCTGATGGCCAGACACAACATAATATTATATTACCATCCAGTATTAATTCAAATATATTGTGTTAACGCTGATATGCTCATTGTAGGTAGTGTCACATTGATTGTGCCAAGGAGATCTCATACATTTCCCTTTTCAATAACTCTAAGTAATTCAGATTTGGAGCATTGAGACTTTTTCCTGCATACCCCATACCCACGATGGAAAAATCAGACTGTATTCCAGTATCTTGCACTATCGCTCTGCTTACACATGCAAAGCTAACAGCAAAACTCTTGCAATAAATTAATCAGTTCATAAGTTATAGGAGCAGAATTAGACCATTTGGCCCACCAAATTTACCCCGCACTTCAATCAAGGCTGCTCTATTTTTCTCTCTCACCCCAATCTGCCTTCTCCACATAACCTCTGACACCCGTACTAATCAACAATCTGTCAATCTCCGTCTTAAAAGTATCCATTGAATTGGCTTCCGCAGCCTTCTTTGGCAATGAATTGCACAGATTTGTCACTCTCTGACTAAAGAAATTCTTCTCCACATCCACTCTATCCAGGCCTTTCACTATTCAGTAAGTTTCAATTAGGTCTCCCCCCCCCCCTCCCCCCATTCTTCTAAACTCCAGCAAATACAGGAGTACAGGCCCAGTGCCGTCAAATGCTTCTCATATGTTAATCCAGTCATCCCTGGGATCATTCTGCTAAACCTCCTCTGGGCTCTCTCCAACACCAGCACATCCTTCCCCAGACATGGTCATAACTTGCTCACAATACTCCAAATGCGGTCTGACCAGTGTCTTACAAAGCCTCAAAATTTCATTGCCAATCATGAGATAAGTATGCTCTGTTTTGGAAATCTGCACCTGGCCAGATTAAAGACACAAAAAGCTGGAGTAACTCAGCAGGACAGCAGACAGCATCTCTGGAGGGAAACAATGGATGACGTTTTGGGTCGAGACCCTTCTTCAGACGTCTCGACCCGAAACATCACCCATTCCTTCTCTCAACAGATGCTATCTGTCCTGTTAAATTACTCCAGATTTTTGTGTCTATCTTCGGTTTAAACCAGCATCTGCAGATCCTTCCCACACATACGATAGATGTTAAATACTTTTAGTTACTTTTTCATTTAACATGGCTTATATGAAAATAACCTTTCAACTAAAAAAAAAATCTTATTTTATTTTGGACAAATAGAGAGATAATTTGATACCTTGCTCTGTCAGGCCGTAAATTTGGAATTAAAGTTCAATTTGTGTTTACAAGCTGTAAAAGCCATGTCCATATCTTCAGTGAAAAGAGAAAACATGGTTTCGGAGGAAGCATTGGATAAAGTTTCTTGCATTTACTAAACTGGAAAAGCTTGTTGGTCATTAAAATATTTGAAACCAGTTTTAAACTAAATGTAAATAGATTAATCTAAAAATAAATTTGTATTTAGTTCTTCATTGTAATAATAATATCATTAGTGTTTATATATTTTAATGTGGGTGTTTCACAAACACTTGCTGCTTGACTGGATAGTAGCAGCCTGTGGAGCTGGGGTCGAATTAGGTTGGGCTTGTAAAAGGCGGGAATGGCAAGAGGGGCATGTATGATAGCAGAGGGGGTAACACTGCATGGGTCTCAATTGGGAAGCTCCAACTCCTCCGCCTTTCTTGGAGTAAGGAATGAGCCATTGATGAGTGGTTCCAAACCTCTGTGATCAGCAAAATCAGAATCACAGATCAAAGTGTTTGCAAATTGCAGTTATCAGTTCACAGAAAACCTCAGCCTGTATCACGTGGTGCTGGCAACAAAGATTTTAAAAAGTAAAGATATCAGGGGCTGAATTATAAACCACACCCATGACATCCCGGGGGAACATTTCAAATTATGCATTATTCATTATAGGTTATAAGTTGCAATGTTTTGATCCATCTTGGTACAAAGTGATTATTAGAGGCTACATACCCATTTATAAGGTTATCATGTGTGTGAACTAAACTGGGGAGATGATCCTTGCTCAAGGAAATTCCCCTCCAAATTTGTAAATGGGAAGGACTTCTACAGGAAACACGCACAAATAATTTCCGATGCATGATTAATTAAATCATAAAACAGGGTACAAATGGGTCCAATTTCTGGGCAATCATTCTGAAATTTACGAGTTTCTTTTCGATATCGTCAAGGTTAAAACTGATATAAAACTCGTAGACATCATTGGAGTAAGAATGAAATTAGGTTCAATCAATGTGTAGAGAAAGCTTAATGATGATTGTCATGATTGTTACAATTATGATAATTATGATTGTTTTCCAATTATTTCAATTTTCACAGTTTCTTTATAGAGATTGACATTATATTGTTCACAAAATATTATTTCTTTATACAATTCAAACTGAAAATGTTGATGCCATGTTGAAAGCTGACTGCTATTATGTCATTAACAAATAATTTTAGAATGATAAGAAATGTGACTTTAATGGCACCTTTGATTTGTTACCATAAAACTTTGACGGTAATTGAAGTATGCACTGGGAAATAATTTATATTGGAATGACAGTAAAACTGTCAGTATTCATCAATATTATTGACAGCTTTTGGCATCTGTACATAGATAGTTAGAGGTGGAAATATGGAAATGGCTATGAGTGATACTTTGTTCCACCAATATCTGTTGTAATTTTCACAATGAAAAACATCAGTCAGTGAACAAGTATGTCTAATTATTATGCAGTTACCATAAAAACATTTGAAAATATCAAAGCGATTGAAAACTAAACATAGTGCAAACCAGTTTTTAATCTCAAATACATAACTAGTGCTCCACATCATCTAAGACCCTGATTTAAAATAATCTACACAAATTTTGAAAATAATAAAACTTTTTAAAGTTGGTTTATAATACTTTAGTTAAAAGTTTGACCATGCATCTATGTCCCAATCTTTATTTAGCTTCCTGCAAAATAATTCACAACCAGTGATTTTTTTAATCGTGGTTTGTCGTCTGTGATAATATTTCAATGTGATCAGACTGGCTGTTGACAATTGCATCAAAGAGTGTCAGATTTATAATGACATCAAAATCAGAGTAAATCCACATGCTAGATCTTGTAAACTTCTATGGCACATTCTTTGAGGTCAGAAGTAAATGTCATGATTTGTGGTCGGCTCCAAAATTTGGCTCTCATTTTTAGTCTAGTTTACTTTGAATGCATCAGTCGAAACATTTCCAAGTCTTTATGTAGATGCTTTTCTTTAGAAGGCTTTGAAGTGATTAACTTCATGTTGAGGTTCTGACAAATTCTACCTGAGATCTAAATCTGTCACTTCCCTGACATTGTTCCCTTCTTTGTTTCTCGAACCTGATTTAAGGAGCAGGGAGACCCTTTTTCGGATCTCAGAAACTACAAAAGGTGATTCTCGTCTCGCAGTCAGCTGCTTCTTTCTTTTTGGTGGAACAAGCTACTGACACAAATCTTTCTCACACTTACCTATAACCTGACTGAACAGAATTTAAAGATCAAGTATTGTGACACAAACATTGTTTTTGCTGTACCTGGTGTGGAAATATGTCACTCTGGAATAAAAGCGAGACTTTTACAACTTGGTCAAAGAACTTAACAACAAAAGGAAAAAGAGCAAGAGGAGGCCATCCTGTCTGTAAATGCACCCCCATTTATTGATCCTCTACCTCAGAACCATTTTCCAACTCTATCCCGGTGACCCTCAATTCCCTTCGCGTCCAGAAATCTATTGATCACTGTTCCGAATGTGCACAACTGAACAGTCCTCTGGATAAAATATTCCAAAGGTTCACTGTCTTCTGAGAGGAAAGGTTTCTCCTTTTCACTCAGTCCTAAATGGCCTAACCCTTATTCTCAAACTGAATCCCATTGTCAGTGAAAATTGATAAGGAATGTGACTTTTAAAGTTAGTGTGGTAGCAAATCATGGGCAAATCAGTGGCACAGATGTTGCAGCACCAGGGACCTGGGTTCAATCCTGACTTTGGGGGCTGGGTTTCTGAAGAATCTGCACGTTCTACCTGTGACTGCGTGGGTTTTCTCCAGGTGCTCCAGTTTTTGCCTACGTCCCAAAGATTTGTAGGTTAATTGGCTTCTGTAAATTGCCCCTAATGTGTAGGACATAGAACTAGTGTATGGATGATTGATCGTCGACTTGGGCCCTGTGGGCAAAGTGCCTGTTTCCACACTGTAACTCTAAACTAAGCTAAACTAAACGAAAGGTGCCATTAAAGTAACTTTATTTATCATTCTTGCCTAAAGATAACTTGAGCTTAATGAATTTTGTATATTTTAGTGAAGCCCAATCCCTTAACATTTAACAAACATTCTGCTTTTCTGGTCTGGGGACTTTAGTGAACTGCTTTGCAATTTTCAACATTGTATTCCATTTGCCACAATCTCTTTTATAGTTTATCCATATATCCTTAAATCCTCTTTACATCCTCTTCCCGTGTCAAAATCTACCTGATTTTGGAGCTATGACATTTTGCCCTCTCAATTGAATCCTTGATATAGATTGTGAATAGATTAGACCATTTTTTTCTGTGGAACAGACTGAGATGAGGAAAGAAAATTCACCCAGAAAGTAGTGGAATTCTCCGCCAAAGAAGGCAGTGGAGGCCAATTCACTGGATGTTTTCAAGAGAGAGTTAGGTATAGCTCTTCGGGCTAACAAAATCAAGGGATATGGAGAAAAAGCAGAAACAGGGTACTATTGCTGGATGATCATCCATGATCATATTGAATGGTGGTGCTGGCTCGAAGGGCCGAATGGCCTACTCCTACACCTACTTTCTATGTTTCTATTGTTTCTATGTCCCAACCCAGGGTGAACCCCCACCAGCCACAGGCTGCCAATTTATTGTTCTCATTCACCGGAAAACAATTCATTTGTTTCCATTATTTTTTTATGGCCCAATAGCTCATTGTCAATCAATATTTAATGTATTCAAGAGAGAGTCAGCTATAGCTCTTAGTGCTAATAGAATCAAGGAATATTGGGAGAAAGCAGGAATGGAGTACTGATTTTGGATGATCAGCCATGATCTTATTGAATGGCGGTGCTGTCTCGAAGGGCCGAATGGCCTACTGCACCTATTTTCTATGTTTCTATGTTTAATATAAAAATAAACCCCAAAAATCTAAACATATTTTGATGACTTCCATTTGTTCTATCATTGTTAACTAACTACCTGTGTGAGACCTTATCGAATGACTTTTAAAATCCTAATACCTATTGGTTCATTCTCACCTGTTCTACTCATCACGTCCTCAAAGAACTCCAGGACATAGGTCAAACATGACTTCTATTTTATGTCCATGCTTTCTCTGCGCAATCCTATTGTTCTTTCCAAGGTATTTTTTTTATTGTATCCTTCATTTCAGATTCCAACATTTCCTCTCCCACTGACATCAACTCAACCAGTCAATAGTTTAATCTTTTGTTCTTTTCCATTCTTAAATAATGAGGTCAAATCTGCTACCCTACAATCCCTAGGATCAATTCCAAAATCCATAGAATTTATAATATGATAATCTGTGTCCACTATCTCAAAGCCGTCTCCTTCAAAACCTTCAAATTCAAATCAATGGACCAATATACCTATACATATGGAGTTTGCAATGGATAAGGCATGTTATTAATTTAAAGCTTTTCCATTTATATTGGGTTTTAGCGAAGATAGGCAGGCAAGTAAGATTTTTGCTTCATGCTTTTGAGCTGGAACTCCTCATTACTGCTGAAATATAGGTAAGCGAGGACACACAGAAGCAATTACATGACAGCCAAATTGGAGACACATAAAAGTTTAATAAGAGATGATGAAAAAATCAATGTTGTATTGAATTAGTCATAAGTAACATGTCAAGAATTGGGTGATTTGTGAAGCAAGCTGCATTTGTAACACTGTCAACAAATAAAAAAGAAAAATTACTTTTAACAGATTCTCTTTGACGAGGAAATAGAAGTATGTATCGCTTAATTACGCCGGCCTGCTTGTTCCATGAATGTTTGAAGGTCTTTATACAGTTGATTGTAAGAATGACACCATCATTCCCTGGAGTGTGGAAAGTGAACATTTATGTTCTCGATCCAAATATAGAACTCTTTCACATGAGCCAATTTTCTTTGTTGTATTTTTTAAAAACTACTCCTGATTCAATGTTAGATGCATTATTCAAGGGAATATTGTATTTTTTGCAAAATATTTGAGGATTTGATCAAATTTGATGCACTTACATAAATATCAGTTTTGTTAAATGGATAACGTGAAATTTCAGATTGCTCGTCATCGTCGTGGCTATCCCTCAAGGTCGAGGATGATGGTGTATGTTCTGTTATTTTTATGAACTCTCAAGTGGCTTATGGGTCCAATCCTGGCTTTGAAAATTCTTCGGCATTCAGGGCAGGTAATTCCAGATGTCAGATCGGGCTTTGGTTGTTGCTGCCTCTCTTTCAGTTTACCTCTCTTTTCTTCTAATTCTGCACATCTGTTGGCTTCGAAGGTCGTTATTCCCTTTTGGATGATGGTTCGCCAGAGTTTCCTGTTCTTAGCATTGGTTTCCCAATTGTCGATGTCGATTTCACATTTCTTCATGCTGACTTTTAAGGTGTCTTTGAATCTCTTCTTTTGTCCGCTGTCCAGTATGTTGTCCAGGTTTCTGATGCATACAGGGAGTGTTGGAAACACCACTGCTTTGTACACTAACATTTTGGTGTCTGTTCGGATGTCATGATTTTGAAAGACTCTCGTTTGAAGACGTCCTAAAGCCGTTCCAGCACACTTAAGACGGTGTTGGATCTCGTCATCAAGGTCAACATTGGAGGAGAAATGACTTCCAAGGTATGGAAAGTGATCCATATTTTCCAGGGTTGTTTCACCAAGTTGAATTGACGGTTCTTTCCAATTTGTCTCAGTTGGTGACGATTGGTAGATAACCTGAGTCTTCTTGGAGTTGATGGTAAGTCCAAGTTTCCTGTATGCAATGTTGA
The DNA here is from genome assembly GCF_053455715.1 of Rhinoraja longicauda. Classification (NCBI taxonomy): domain Eukaryota; kingdom Metazoa; phylum Chordata; class Chondrichthyes; order Rajiformes; family Arhynchobatidae; genus Rhinoraja; species Rhinoraja longicauda. Next base: position 24,511,678 of record NC_135967.1, read on the forward strand.
AGGCAGTCAGGATCTGTTGCAGATGATTTTCAGATTGATACGCAGAGCATCAGTAATAATAGAACATGTTGTAATGAGTCAGGGTAGCTGGATGACCCTTTATTTAAAGGAATGGCAATTTCCATGAGAGTGACCAAGCATGACAATGAGGTGATTTATTACTCTCAGTGAATGCATTGAGAAAGCATATCCAAAGTAGAGGTTTACTTTCAAGCAAGTGCAATTCCACTATTGACATGTTGAATTTTTAAACTGTTGTGCAAACTGAATGCCCCAGAGTCTGAGGAAGGGCGCCGACCCGAAAGGGCACCTATCCATTTTCTCCAGAGATGTTGCCTGACCCGCTGAGTTCCTCCAGTATTCTATTTCTATCTTTGAATGTTCCAGACTTCTGCTACTATCATATCATATCATATATATACAGCCGGAAACAGGCCTTTTCGGCCCTCCAAGTCCGTGCCGCCCAGTGATCCCCGCACATTAACACTATCCTACACCCACTAGGGACAATTTTTACATTTACCCAGCCAATTAACCTACATACCTACATACTATGTTACATTGTTTTAAAACAGGCAGACTCCATGACCTTCCTGTCCAATAAAATTATAATAGGTATATAAATCAATTCACAGAGAACAACATGTATTTGAAACAACTGTTTAGAAAGCAATAGTGTAATGTAAGCAACATATCAATAAACACATTTATCAAACAACAAAACAATATATCTCATATATCATTTATTGTCTTTTCTTTATCTCCCCACAGATTTTGTTGTTGAATTAACTTTTGAACTGTTTGTTTTTTGGTTTGACGTCAAAGAAGGAGGCTTCCTTATTCAGACATGGATTTGGTCCTTTACTTCCTGACGTCTACAATGGATCCAACTTGGACACAATTTCTCGCAGAGGAGGCACGGACATCCGTGGAGATGAAGTGCTGCAAGAGGGTGGTTACGACTCATATTAACTTCTACCTTAGCAAAGTACTGGACCCACTTTAATTAGCCTGCCACAATAGATCAACGGGGGAAGCGATCTCGCCTGCTCTTCACTCTGCACTGGACCACTTAGACAATAAGAACACATATGTCAGGCTATTGTTGATTGACTACAGCTTAGCATACAATACCATCATACCCTCTAAACGTGTTATCAAACTTGGGGAACTGGGTCTCAGTTCAGTCCTTTGCAACTGGATCCTCAACTTCCTCATTGGCAGACCACAATAAGGACGAAGTGGCAACAACACTTCTTCCTCGATATTCATCAGCACAGGAGCACCTCAGGGGTCTTAGCTCAGTCCTTTGCTCTACTCAATCTATACACATAATACTGTAGCCAGACATAGTTCCATTCCCTTCTTTAACTCACCAACGAAACAACCATTGTTGGAGGAATAAGGGGTAATCAGGAGCCAGAGTATAGTAGCAATATTAACAATCTGATTGAATGGTACCAGAACAACAATCTTGCTCTCGGCGTCAGTAATACAAGGAGCCAATTGTTGACTTCAGAAGCTGAGGATTTTCAAAACTGTCTTTATCGATGAGTCAGCAGTGGAGAGATTCAACAACTTCAAGTTCCTGGAAGTGTATATTTCTGAAGATCTGACCTGTGTCCAGCACATTGATGCAATAATAGAATATCAAACATTACAGCACAATAACAGGCCCTTCATGCCAAACATATCTGTACCAAACACCATTCCAAGACCAATTCTTATCTGCCTGTACATAATACATATCCATCAGGTGGTGCCACCATAGTGGCTGACTCACCAACAGTCTGTCTGTCCTTTCTACTGTTTTTATTCATTTAAATATGTGTTAAAAGTATGTTTTAGTGTTTCTTGGTTTGTTTTATGTGGGGGGTAATTGGGGGAAACTTTTTTTCAATCTCTTACCTCGACGGAGATGCGATTTTTCTCCATATCGTATCTCCGTCCCCTCTGCAGCCTGACATTGAGGAGTTGGCGGCCTTTACTGAAGACCGGCCCAGCGCTTCAAGCCGCGGGCGCGGCGTGGACATTTAACATTGTGGAGCTGCAATCCTTTGCCAGGGATCGACTGTGGAGAGCTCCATCCATGGGGCCTGTGGACTTTAACATCGTGAACCCACAGTCTCTGGTAAGAAGAGGCCAACTCGGGAGCTCCATGCTGCGGAGAGTGTTTCAACCGTCCCGACACGGGGAGTTTCGATCATCCCGACGCGAGGGCCTGGGACATCGGACCGTCGGCTACAGCGACAGTGGATGGTTCAACAGCCACGTCCATGGGTGAACAAAGAGGAAGATGATTGAACTTTATTAACCTTCCATCACAGTGAGGAATGTGGAATCTGCTGTGGTGGATGCTCATGTTAACTTTTACTTTGTGGCCGAATGTCTTGTTGCTTTTCACTTAGTATGGCTGTATGGTAACCCAAATTTCACTGTACCTTAATTGGTACATGTGACAATAAATTGATCTTGAAATCTTGAAATCGTGAAATCTTGAAATCCCTCCATTCCCTGCATATCCATAAGCTTATGCAAAAGTCTCTTAAATGCCACTATCATATCTTCCGCAGCCAGCACTATCACAATGAAAGCCAATCACCACCTCTATTTTATTAGAAGATTAAGAGGATTTAGTATGTCAACAAAATACTCTTATGAACTTCAACAGGTGTACAGTAAAGGGCACATTGACTAGTTGCATCATGGCCTGGTTCAGCAACTCAAACGCTCAGGAACAAAGGATATTACAGAGAGTGGTAGATCATCAGTCCTGACATCTCCACCATTGAAGGGATCTAAGGGATTAAAAAGGCAATCAATACCATCAAAGACCCATAACACCCTGGCCACGTTCACAGTGCACTCCTATCATCGGGAACAAGGTACCAAGGACCAAGGTACAGGAGGCTGAAAACTGACCATGAATTTCAAGAATAGAAACATAGGAACATAGAAAATAGGTGCAGGAGGAGGTCATTCGGCCCTTCGAGCCAGCACCGCTATTCATTGTGATCATGGCTGATCATCCACAATTAGTAACCTGTGACCAACTTCTCCCCATATCCCTTGATTCCACTAGCCCCCACAGCTCTATCTAACTCTCTCTTAAATTCATCCAGTACCCTGAAAAAGTTCCTTCTCATCTCATTTTAAAAATAGCTTCTTCCCAACAACTATCCTTATAGACAATAGACAATAGGTGCAGGAGGAGGCCATTCGGCTCTTCGAGCCAGCACCACCATTCAATGTGATCATGGCTGATCATTCTCAATCAGTACCCTGTTCCTGCCTTCTCCCCATACCCCCTGATTCCACTATCCTTGAGCTCTATCTAGCTCTCTCTTGAAAGCATTCAGAGAACTGGCTACCACTGCCTACTGAGGCAGAGAATTCCACAGATTCACAACTCTCTGAAAAAGTTTTTCCTTATCTCTGTTCTAAATGGCCTACCCCTTATTCTTAAACTGTGGTCCGTGGTTCTGGACTCCCACAACATTGGGAACATGTTTCCTGCCTTTAACGTGTCCACCCCTTAATAATCTTATATGTTTCAATAAGATCCTCTCTCATCCTTCTAAATTCCAGTGTATACAAGCCTAGTCGCTCCAGTCTTTTAACATATGACAGTCCCACCATTCCGGGATTTTGAAGGCAGAATCCCTTGAGCATTACATAATGCTAACCTCAACTACGAACTTCGATGGACAGTCTTTGGTTGCACGAAGGACTTGTGTTTTTTTGCACTAGTATTCTGGTTATTAATATATTGAATTTTTGTTTATTATATGTTATCTGTGTATATTGTGATTCCAGGCCTGTATTGCTGTTGCAAGTAAGAATTTAATTGTTCCATTGATGGCACATGTGACAGTGAAAAACTCTTGAATTTTGAAGGAGTTCACCATCCAGATAAAATTCATCGCAGCAGAAGTTGTTTGATCTGTTCGAATTGTCAGATTTTATTAAAAAACAAATTATATGCATAGGCTTCACAAAAGGCCATTTCACTGGATGAATTTAAAAGAAAGTTAGATAGAGCTCTAGGGGCTAGTGGAATCAAGGGATATAGGGAGAAGGCAGGCACAGGTTACTGTTGTGGATGATCAGCCATGAATGGCAGTGCTGGCTCGAAGGGCCAAATGGCCCCCTCCTGCACCTATTTTCTATGTTTCTTATGTTTCTAAAAGTCTGCTATGGTTTGTTTTTCCCACTGTAGTGAACATGATTTGCCAGGTTGGCCTGGAACATGGACAAACTAGTTAGGGTTGCTTTTGAATATGGTCACAATGAAGATTTGAGGTTGAGGTTAGTTATATGTAGTGTTCAAGTGCTTGATAGTTGTTAGGAAGAAGCTATTCTTGAACCTGGTGCCACTTTCAACCTCCTTCTTCCCGATGGTATATGTAATGAGGATGGGGCCAGGGTGATGTGGGCCTTGATGATATTGACTGCCTTTTTAATCCCATGGATCCTTCCGATGTTTAAATTGAAAAGTCAATAGAATCAGAATTCACAATCAGAATTACCTTTATTTGTCATCCAAAAAACAAGTCTTTTGGACTGGATTTCGTCACCCACAGTCCAACAATAAGAGCAATAAAATAAGCAAATTACACAACCCCAACCAACACAAAACACACAAAAAAATAAGAAACATCCATCACAGTGAGTCTCCTCCAGTCCCCTCCTCACTGTGATGGAAGGCCAGAATGTAATTTCTCTTCCCCTCCTGTCTTCTCCCGCGGTCAGGCTGTTGTAGTTGCCACGTTCCAGGCCGCGCCGGACGGTGAAAGGTCCGCAGCGGGCCGACCCAAACCCCACGATCCGGTGCGGGCGAAGACAATAGGTGCAGGAGTAGGCCATTCAGACCTTCGAGCCAGCACCACCATTCAATGTGATCATGGTTGATCATTCTCAATCAGTATCCCATTCCTGCCTTCTCCCCATACCCCCCGACTCTACTATCCTTAAGAGCTCTATCTGGCTCTCTCTTGAAAGCATTCAGAGAACTGGCCTCCACTGCCTTCTGAGGCAGAGAATTCCACAGATTTACAGCTTACTGACTGAAAAAGTGTTTCCTCATCTCTGTTCTAAATAGCCTACCCCTTATTCTTAAACTGTGACCCGTGGTTCTGGACTCCCGCAAAATGATGAACAATTTTCCTGCTCCTCGCCTGTCCAATCCCTCACTTTTTTTTATGTTTCTCTAAGCTCGCCTCACCCTTCTAAATTCCAGTGAATATAAGCCCAGTCGATCCATTCTCATACATCTTGCCCAACATCTCTCACCACTATAGCCACTCTTCCGTTTGTGTTCCCCCCATACACTCTTCTCACATCCTCCAGTTCCAAATGTAGAAACAAAGAACTGCAGATGCTAGTTAATACACAAAAGGACACAAAGTGCTGGAGTAACTCAGCAGGCAGCATCTCTGGAGAACATGGATAGGTGATGTTTTGAGTCGAAATCCTTCTTCAGTCTGATTTTAGGTGGGGGGGAGAAGAAAGCTAGAAGAATGAAGAGGCAAGCAGGTAATAAGTCGCCACAGGCTAGGGTTTTTTTTTGATAGGCGGATGGTTGGAACAAAGACCAGAGATAGGAACATTAGGCTTGAGAAAGGTTTGAAGAGTAACAAATTGTGAAGCCAAGGGGAGGAAAGTAGTGAGGTAGGGAGGGAGGTGGGAGGTGTTAGAGAAGAGAAAGCTGGGGTGGGGGTTATTTAAAGGTTACCTGAAATCAGAGAATTCAACATTTATTCCATTGGGTTAACATGGAACATAGAACAAAGAACAGCACAGCACAGGAACAGGCTTGTCAGCCCACAATGGCTACCCAAGCAGAATATGAGGTGCTGTTTCTCCAGTTGACATGTGGCCTCCTTCTGGCAATGGAGGAGCCATAGGATAGATAGGTCAGCATGGCAATTGGAAGGGGAGTTTAAATAGTTAACAACTAGGGGATCCAGTAGGCCTTGGCGGACCAAGCGCAAGTGTTCAGTAATTTTTCAGCACAAGTTCCATATTTCTTTTTATCCCCTCATTCCCCTCCCACCAATCCCTTCCACGTATATCCCTCCCTCTGGGTTTATATTTCACATTTCCTCATCTTTCCTTATCTGCTGCCCTTTTGTTTTCTTTTCACCTCTGGCCTTTGTCACTTTCTCCACCCTTCTGCAATCTCCGCCCATCGATCCACATATCACTTGCTATGCTTTCAGCCAACTCAATGTCTCTTTCCCAGTTTTCTCTGCCTTACTCCATCAGTCTGAAGAAGGGTACAGACACGAAACATCATCTGTCCATTCCCTCCGCAGATGCTGCCTGACTTATTGAATTCTTCCGGCACTTTGTATTTTGCGAGTCGTGGGCTTAAGTTGTGTTACTCGACTGTTCATGCACTTGATGCATAAAGATCTAGAACAATTCTCATCCTTCTCTTCATTATAATTCAAATGGTAGTGGCATAATTGACTAAATAACACCGACTAATTTGATAAATTAATGACCTTCTTCAACCCAGTTGTCTCTTACAATAAGTCTCATTTGTTTAAATATATGGGATAATGTTACAAATGCATTGCTTTGTATCTTCTTCATATCACCCAATTTTTCATCTGGTTTTACTCAGAAGAAAAAGGCGTTGAGGGCAGAAATTTTAATTAACCTGACTCATTCTACAGACATCAAACCTACTGAAAAGGTTTAGCTCTTCATTAGCAAATCAATGATATTTACTTTTAGACATCAAACTAATTATCTGCTGATAGAGGGCCTTTCTGCATGTGGAATTCAGACCCAATAACGCATGACCTGAGCAGCATTTTACTGATAACATAGAAGGAAACTGCCTTAAAGTTTGCAAAGTGTGATTTGCAAAGTGTGATGTTTTAGTGTGCAATGCAGTAACAGGAGGGTTTCAAGTAATCAATTACTGAGTGGGGGTCAGTTGCCAATTGGGCTCCCTGTATCTATGAGAGTTGTATACAGTGGATGTAGGATAAATACATTCTTCAAAGAGCATGCACCACACATTTTGCCATCGCATGCACGTTTCTCGGTTGATAAGATCCACAAGCAGCCTGGGTATCACACATTGCAGCAGAACTTAACTGGGGAATTAAGATCTGCTTTGATGTTATTTAAATAGTGTTGTGAAAGTACCGGCCTGCTTTCTGAGTGTTTTTCTCAGTTATTGCTCCCACACCATCTTCATTGTTGATGCTCCTGGGTAGACTCTGGCCTTCTTCCCCTGACGGTCACTACCCCTGACTAATTCCTCCCACGCAGCTTACATCCTCACCATCTGCTCAATCTGACCGACTCTTTTTTCCGACACCAACCTTCAATACTTCCTTGACTCACCAACAGCACACCTCCATTCTGACTGTTTACGGTTTTGTGATTTTGTTTTGTTGATGAACAGGTTTATGCACCATCTGCTCTCAATGCTGCCCTTGTCTGGATCACAACTTCTCCGATTAGCTCCAATGTTTTTCCCCTCCTTGATGATACCACCTCCCTCTCTACTCCGCCTTCCCGATAACTTGGTCAGCTCCCTAATTATTGGAGCTTGCAAAGAAGAAGCCATGTGAGCTTTAATGTTGAAGCACACAAGGTTTACTCTAAAGCACACAATACTTGGGAATCACAAGAGGCTGCAGATGTAGCAATTTAGAGTTTTAAAAGGTGCTGGAGTAACACAGCGAGTCAAGCAGCATCTATGGAAGGAAATGGACAGACAACATTTCAGTTTGAGATCCTTAGACCGATGACATAGGGGTGAGAATGCTTGAAAAAAGAGGTAGGGGCTGGAGCAAAGCCAGCAAGTGATAGATCAGGTGGGGCGATTGGCAGAAGGGTGGAGGCAGAGACAAAGGAAAAAGGTTAATGGATACAAAGCGGGTTCAGATAAGGAAGGGAGATGAAGAGTGAAATGAGAAGCGAGAGGGGGGATATGAGTCGAAGGGGTACAGGGGGGAAATGTAGGAGAAATGAGAGCAATGGGAGTAGCGAGGGGTGGGAGTTGAGCGTAAGGTGAAGGGGAAAGAAACAGGGTGAAGGGAAAGGGAGCATAAGAAGGAGGGTACCTTCAGCCCCATCCCAATCATATTCAAATGGAACTAACTTAAATGGAGTATCTTGGTCTGCGTGGATGAGTTAGGCTGAAGGCTGGTATCCATGCTGTATGACTCTATATGTAAAGTTATTAGAAGTTAGTAGTATGTATGCATGTTTAACTATTAGAGTGCAACTAAACATTGGTTTAGAGTCTCTTTGTTCAACATGTCAGTTGATACCCTGAGATAATAGGATCTACAGCACCCAAAAGGTTGACAAAAATTGCATAATTACAACCGGCGAAGGTATATTTACTCATCCTGTGGTTTCTTTGAGCTTAAAATCTATAAACTCTCAATGTACTTTGAGTCCAAATGAGATTCTTACAGAATGCCTGCTTGTCATGCTGAATAAAAATCTCTTGCATCTACATAGTGGGTGTAGGATAGTGTTAATGCACGGGGATCGCTGGGCGGCACGGACTTGGAGGGCCGAAAAGGCCTGTTTCCGGCTGTATATATATATGATATGATATGATAATTCCAGTCTCTGTGTGGCTCATTCAAAGTCACAACAAAGGGTTTTTAGGCACCTTACAGTTTCTCGCCTACTGCCATCCCATTAGAAAACTTAGATGAAGTGTGCTTGGTCTTGCCACACAGAATATTGCAGGAAATTGTCATAATGCCCACTCCTTAGTAATGAGAACCAATTAGTCATCCAATATGTCTCCTGGGCAATGATACATTGACTGGGTTGTCCTTGTGTCAGTGGTGTCATCCTCTAGAGCAGGGGCCTCCAAACTTTTCAGCATGAGGGCCAGATTATTTATTTGGCACATTTTTGCGGGCCGTCCAAAAAAATAAAGAAATGTCAGTTTTATAAATTTAATGAGGTCTATATGGTAACAAATAAATAATATTCAATTTTTAAAAAGAAATATTGGAATATATATATATACTGTGGGTATAGCATTATTTATTTAGAAAATACAGTGACCACCAGTGGGCATGCAGACAGTATAGAAATATCATATGATATAATGGTGGAGTGACCACATGCCCGTCACCATCGCAGTGACTCACGGGTGGGCACTACGCTAAGAAATCATTACAATTTTAAATTATTATTGTCGGCAGCTGCATACAAACTATGTAGCCTACCTGACGTGTAAGTTCGGAAATTGCCGAGATCGGCCCTGAAGACCAGAGAACTGAGGAGGAGGGAGCCGTTGACGATGACGGACACGATGAGTGGGCCAGTAGGAGAGGGGTAATGCCTCCAGCGCCTGCAAGGTCGGCTGCAGAAGGCGTTTCCCCCCGGGCCACAGAGGCGGTCGGTCGGGCGAGGAGAAGGACGTCAATCAACGGGCCAGGCCAGTCGAGGGTGACGGAGGAGGCCCTGCGGCAGCCTGGGGCTCGCCTGGATCGGGAGCCGCTCCAGTACATCCAGCGCGCGGACCCGACTTTTGTAAATGGCGCCAAAATATGGTGGTGACTTGTGCACGTGTGATCTACGCTAAAATAATTCCACTGTGCAGTGCACACATGACAATAAACCACCATTCATATAGGCCGCTAAAAAAAAAGTTCCCACACTTCCTCAGAACCCGCAGCACGGAACGTGCTTACTGCGGGCCGGATAAAATCTCGTGGCGGACCGGATGCGGTCCGTGGGCCATAGTTTGGAGACCGCTGCTCTAGAGGGAGGAATGCTTTTGACTGATATTTATATTTGTTCTAGGTGCATTTGGCTCCTGCCAAAAGCCAGCCTAGCTGTAACTACTGGCTGACACTGTAAATAATTGATGCTTATAAAGAAATTCACCCACTGGAAATTCAACGCCTTTTATTTAATTTATTTCTTTTGCACCAGCCAGGTACCAAAACCATCTTTCCAGATGAAGAATTGATTCAAACAAATGTAGGAAGGGATGGCAGATGCTGGTTTAAACCGAAGATAGACACAGAAAGCTGGATTCACTGCATTTGGTATTCACGTTATGGTCTCCTTTACAAACACAGATTGTAATAATTCTGCAGAGCTCCGGAGTTCAGTCTGAAGGAGAGAGCCAAAGCTAGCTGTTATCTGCTACAATATGACAATAAACACAACTCGACTTGACAATATATCCCCATCACATTTCCACACTGACGTTTCTGCCTGTGACCACCTGTAATCTTACTTTGAGGCCCATCACAGTTTGAGAAACAACACTTCATTTTCCTTCTAGGCATGTTGCAATCTTTTGGACTCAATATCAAATTCTTCCACTTCAGGGAACTTATTATTTCTTTCTGCCTGTATAAGAACTGACCATTTCTTCTTTTAATTATTTTAATCCAGTTTTTATTTTTTCTGTTTGTACAATTCGGCCTGCTGACCTATGACCCAAGTTTATTTTGGCATCATGTTACGAGCCAACAAGCCTGTCCTTGTGCTGTGCTTTTCTGTGTTCTATGTATGCCTTGTTATTAACAACATATAACACAGACAAGGAGGCCTAATGGGCTTCTAACTATTAACGCATTAAATTATTTGATCTCACTCCATAAATGGCATTCCCTTTGTTCTACTCGTCCTTTCACCACTTTCGCTGCTGCTGAAAACTGACTTGTTTCCTCGCTTTACCAGTTCTGACAAAAGTTCTGAGGTGAAAAATGTTAATTGTTTTTCTCTCTCTATAGATGCTGAGTGTTTCTGGCATTTTCAAGTTTTATAAAGAATCTATTTTGAAAGCAAGAGCAATTACCTTCCATGTGATTTTTTATTACCAGGAAATACTTTCTCAAAGCTGTTTTTCTGTCAATTTAAAGACATATTTGTCAATTGAAGTGCCAATCTACTGAACAGTTATTTTCATGAGTGTCAACATTATATTAAAGAAGATTTTCAGATTATCAGATATTTTGTAAAGAAGAATTCTGTCATCTATTCTTTGTATTATGGAAACGAAGCAAGAAAATAAAATGGAAATAAAAGATTTATATATTTTCAAAAAGGAAGAATGAATTGTAGTGGCTTGACAATGGAGTATATTTTTGGCATTCTCTTACCTATTACATAAGCATTCGTTCAGTCCGCCAAGGTCAGCTGGATCTCCCAGTTGCTAACCATTTTAACTCTCCTTCCCATTCCCTTAGCGGCCTTTCGGTCCTTGGCCTTCTTTACTGCCTGAGTGAGGCATCACGCAAACTGGAAGAACAGCCCTGTATATTCCACTTGGTAAGCCTGCCCCATGCCATAATGTGGCCATTGAATTCTCCAATTTCAAGTAATATTTCTCCACCCTCCCTTCACTTCCCTCACTCTGCCCCATCCCCAAACCGGTGCTCAGAAATTTCTCCCACCACTCCATTACCCTGTTCCTATCCCCTCCTCATTAAACTCATCTCTCGCCCCTCCTGACTGAGTCCTCTATTTCCCCTACATCCTCCCTCTTTCCCCTCACTCACTGTAGCCTTCCACACAAATATTTTACTCTGTCACAAAGTCTTTCCAACATTTGAAGAATGTTTTGAAAAATATGGAAATTGAAATATGTTAATTTGGGAGCAGGTCCATTCCCAAGGTCGGGAATTGAACAAAGAGACACAAGAGACCTGAAGATGCTGGAATGTGGAGCAACAAACAATCTGCTGAAGGAAATCAGCAGGCCATGCAGCATCTGTGAGGGGAAAAGAATTGTCAATGCTTTGGGTTGAAACCCTACATAGTGGTTATATTAAGAAGCCGGGCTCATATGAGGAGATGTATGTACCAGAGGAAAGTACCTGATCTCACCCTTCTCTTACCAGGTTGCTCTGAAGTTGGTACACAAGATGCAGCTAGAAAATTGTTTGAGCATTAACACTATATTGTTCAGAATATTACACAGGATATCAGGATGTGAATGTACCTTTGTTTACTTTGCAGATGGATAAGAAACTTGATTTTTAAATATTTCCAAAACTAACATGAGAGCAAAACCTCATGCTGCAACAACAAGAAAAGATGTTTCATTTTAAATCTTAGCAGTTATATTTCTGCTGTTAAGAAGTCATAATTAATATTTAGCTGCATCTTGATTATTGTGTGCAGTTTTGGTCTCCAAACTTGAGGAAGTACATTCTTGCTAATGAGGGAGTGCAGCGTAGGTTCACGAGGTTAATTCCCGGAATGGCTGGACTGTCATACGTTGAAAGACTGGAGCGACTGTGCTTGTAAACTCTGAAATTTAGGATGAGATGGGATCCTATTGAAACATATAAGATTATTAAGAGATTGGACACACTAGAGGCAGGAAACATGTTCTCGATGTTGGGGGAGTCCCGAACCAGGGTACACAGTTTAAGAATAAGGGGCAGGCCATTTAGAATGGAGATGAGGAAAAACTTTTTCATTCAGAGAGTTGTGAAGCTGTGGAATTCTCTGCCTCAGAAGGCAGTGGAGGCCAATTCTCTGGATGCTTTCAAGAGAGAGTTAGATAGAGCTCTTATTGACAGCGGAGTCAAGGGATATGGGGAGAAGGCAGGAACGGTGTACTGATTGTGCATGATCACGGTGAATGGCAGTGCTGGCATGAAGGGCTGAATGGCCTACTCCTGCACCTATTGTCTATTGTCTATTATCTATTGTCTATTGATTGGAAAGACTGGCATTTTTACCATCATGGAACATAGATAGAAAGCAACAAAATAAATTATAGAATGTGCTGCAAATACTCAGAAAGTTGGGCAGCGTCTGTGAAGGAAATGAAATTTCTTTCTCCACAGATACTGCCTGGCCTGCTGCAGATTTCCAACAATTTTCATTTTTATTTCAGATTTACAAGATATGCAATATATTATACTTTTTAAGATCTTTTTTAATGCTGGAAGTTGAGAGATGACTTATACCCTGCCGTGGGTTTAAAAGAAGTAGTTGTGGAAATTGTCATATTATTAACTTGAAAACTCTGATTAGTTGCATTTATCTTTTCACCTGTGATCAAGTCCACAATTTTTTTTTAGGGTTTTCAGTCTTATAGAAAAATCCCATTTAATACAAGAGTGGAAACCCTCTGAGCAAACAATATTGGTGCTGTGGTTATTTAGAATCGCATTGAAGTCTGACAATATTTTACTAGTATAAACAGTAGCCAAGAAACTACTCCCCTGACTATCCATCAGGACCACTGCATTATCAGACATTGTTTCAGCATGGGTGCCTCTTAAGTGTCTGTAAAAGAATTGATGAGCTTTGTGTCAGCAACTTAGTGTAGTGAATTCCAAATTCTAATTTTCTTTTATGTAAGGAGATCTAATTTTTTTAAATCCCAGTTAATTCTTTTCATGATTATGTTGCATTTGTGCTCACCCAATAATATTGTGCTAATCTGTGAAAGCAATAAGTCATTTTTGCCTTACTGCATTCGTTCAAAACCCTGAAACCCTTTCAGGCAAAGATAAAATTTGCAGGTTTAGTGAAAAATCAGAGCACTTTTTAGATCTCTAATTAAACCTTAACTTTAATTTTCTGGTAATGTTAGATTTTTTTCCAAGTGCCTTCATAACCTTCACTATCACAAGGTATTCAAAACTGCACAATACGCCGTCCAGCAGATTTATATTCTGTTCATCTTGAAATAAAATTCCGACTTCTATCAAATGCAGATCCATTTTACCTCAGTTATTTAAAATCTCATCTTTCGTGGTGCATTTTGTGTCCTTTTTTTTTAGTTGCAAAATGTATTTCTACATTGAATCCACTTTCTGTCTTTCAATCTATCTATATTCTGTTTTGATGGCACAGGTAATTTGTGATATTGTTCATCCTTTTTCCAGGTCCAGAATATTTGTATGTCTATAATAAATCAAACGGACTGTAACGGCAGCCTCCTGTGTGTATGCCAGTGCAGATTGATGGATTTACACCACCCAGCCCATACTCACGAAATTCCTAGCATAACCTGAGAGCATTCTGCCTTTCAGCTGGAGAATGATGAACTTCACAAGTCGTAAATAATAAGCAGCGAATGTCCCACAACTCACTTGATTGTGTTTACTCAGGAGGATTCAACGTGACAAGTGCACCTATCTTTGAGGCTGGTAATAGGCAAGGGATGGTCACTTGACCAGCCACATACACAAATGCAACAGCACAGAGTGGGATCTGCTGGAGAGAGGCTCTACTGATTTTGATCAGTGGTTCACAAGTCAGATAGCATCTCTGGAAAGAGAAAAGGAAAACTTTTCAGGTCTTGGTCCCTTTCTCTATCTACATATGTTGCCCGACCTGCTGGGTGTTTCTGGCATTTTTGGTCTTTATGTCAGATTTTCAACATCTGACATTTCTTAGCCATTGGCCAGCAGTTCAGCACTTATAACTCTCATCAAGCTGTGCGCATTGTGGTAGTTACTTCCAAGTAAAAAATCTTTGAGTGGCTCACAAGATTTTGAGGGTCACCACAACTTCCCTCATTAGACCCAGAATTAAAAATTGAGGGTGGAATATTTTTTTCAGATAATTACTTTACCAGAAAAATCATGCAGCATTGTAGATAGAACAAATGAGAGTGGTATGAGATGAATATCAATGAATTTGCTCAAGTGTGATGCATCAAATGCTCTCCAGTCCAGTGTTGTTCTTTAATTCAAATGAAATTACAACTCAATGTTTTCATAATTCACTGGAAAGATAAAGTGCAAGGAAGTGACCAATTAGAGAGAAATTAAAGATGCTCACATTTGAAAGTAAAAACAATGGCCTCTTGACCAGAGACACTCAGTTCCAGAATATTGAATGCCCTAAATTCTAACTTACTGAGATTTATGCTAAATGAAAAGATGTCCACTTCAGTGGAAAGATTTTGTATGATGCATAATAAGAAAATCTCCACTTTACTTTCTTGTCATTCTCCCAACTGGGACAAAAATAGTGCACGTGGAAGTGAAATATCTCTGAGCAGAAAAGCAAGGCTTTTGGAAGCCACCAGTGATCTGCAGAGATGGAGGTGATTGACTTTTCTCCCTGAAATGTATCAGGAAGTGATATCATGAAGCATGTTTACAAAAAATAACCTAAAGGTGACCTGGTGCAGTAAACTTTATTTCAAGAAGTTACCAGATTTTTAAATGTGAACCGATGATTTCCTGGAAATTGTAGAAAGAAGCAGTTATAAGTGTTGTGACGTCAGGGATGGTGCCAGCTTCGGCACTGACCACACCGACACTCGCAGGAGGGGAACTCCTGATATATTTTATTCATCATGACAAGAATGTCCAGGATCACATGGGGGCACAGTCTATCATTGTCTGGGGCAGCACAATGGTGCAGCGGTAGAGTTGCTGCTTCTAGCATCAGAGGCCCAGATTCAGATGGTGTCTGTGTGGAGTTTGCACATTGTCCCTGTGACCACATGGGTTTTCTTTGGGTACTCCAGTTTCTTCCCACATACCAAAGACATGCAGGTTTGTCGGTCAATTGTCTTCTGTAAATTGTCCAACATGTTGGATAGACCTAGTGTACAGGATGATCACTGGCCAGCACAGACTCAGTGCACCAAAGCCCCCATTTCCATACTGTATGTCAAAAGTAAAGACACATGTGGGGTGGCACTGGCAAACTTGGGCTTGTGGCAGCTCAGTCCTGGTCTTGAAGGAGGAGGTGTGGCAATCTCTGGCTTCTCCCTGCAGTTCACCCTTGCCTCAAGAGGAGGCTCTGGCTTATCCTAGTGACAGTCTTTGCCTCTGTGTGTGGATACAGTCCCTTGTTGTCCATGGGCAGGAAGGGATACTGGTGTCTCAGGATCGCCCTGGCCATTCAGTCTTGGCCTCCAATTGACACGGCATGTCCCAGCAGCCCAGTCTTGATCAAACAGTCACACTGGTGGTTTCAGGTTTGTTCTTCCTCCAACCCATAATAAGGGAACACAAGAAGGCACACAACTTTCTCTCCCATCCCTCCTTCCCTGGAATGCCTTGGTTTTACAAGGAGTAGGCAGATGAAGCCAATCCAATATTAGTTAATTGGGCTCAGCTCTTACCAATGATACTGAGGATTGGCCTGTCTACTACGGTAAACAAGGAAGAGGATGCTGGCACTGTGCCTGCAAACAACATTGTTTCTTTTTATCCAGTCTTAAATATCACAGGTGCAGTAAGCTTTTGTGTTCCTTTTTTGTCACATTTATATAAATGTTCACAGTCAGCTTATATTTAAACTTGCAAATATACTGTGTAAATTGTGAGCTTCTTTGCAATTCAAATTATATGTATTTTTCCATTTATATTGAATGGTGATTAATTACAAAAGGAAGGTGAAATGGGGAAACAAAACCCACATCATCCTTCTAAGGGATAATAGAAGATGATTAAAAAAACGCATGGCACTTTTCAAGGTGTTATGAAAGCTCCTGCCACCTTATCCCTTGTGCTGCCTTCATCAACACTATCAAAAACAGCTCAGGGTGTAATATATTCCAAACAACATTGACTTTTTTTCCATTCACTTATATCAATAGAATTGCTTGAGCCTCTTAGCCAAATGGTCCCTCATCTCTTTTAAGATAACAATTACCAATTTTTTCCAATTCCATCATGGGACAAGAAGTGTATTGCTAACAGAAACCAGGGAAAAACAGTGTAAAGTGAAAGTGAAGAGAGGTTTATAAAATTATGAAAGGCATTGATCTGGTAGACAGTCAGACCTTTTCCCCAAGGGTGAAAATGTCAAATACTGGAGGACATAGCCTCATGGTCATAGGGGAAAAGGTTTAATGGCGATGTATGGTTTTCACAGAGAGTTCTGGGTGCCAGGAGCGCACTGCCAGAGGTGGTGGTGGTTGTCGTAGCAACCCGCCACCCAGCCCAAGCGGCCGCCATTGGTGGAGCGGAGGTGGGTGGGGGGGGGGGGCAGAGTCCTGTCCTGTTGTGGTGCGGGGATGTTCAGTGGTAGACAGCGGTGGCTCTCCCACTGTTGCTGATCCACTGGACTCTGGGTGGCGTGGGGAAGGCGCTGAGCCGGCCGGGGGGGAGAAGGAGGGAACGGAACAGGAACAGCGCCAGGCCCAGGCCTCGGTCTCCACCTCCACCAACACCCGGCCTCACCGCCACTGCTGCTGCTGCTGCCGCCTTTCCCCTTGGTCCACCTCAGTCTCGTGGTTACCCGGTCACGCCCAGGCCCAGGCTGCTTCCCCCGGCACCAGGCCTGGCTCTCCCACCCTCAAGAGACAGGCGGCCGAGCCCTGCTCAACGGGCCCCAACTGTGCAGGCGTGCACGCGTTTGTTCTGTGCACGCGCAGATGCGGTGGCCATCTTACGTAAGTACCAGATCAACAGAGTCCCAACTGCGCATGCGTGGTTTTGTAACTTAAAAAATATAACACCGATTTCAATGAAATTTCTTCCATTGGACCATGGGACGACGGTGAGTAAGGTGGGCCTAAAATTGTTGCGCTATTGTGTCCCGTTTAGGCTGTAGTTCTGGAACAAGCGAACAAATGAGAATTTAAGTAAATAGTGGTTTTAAAAGGGGAACACGCTGAAGGGAATAAATTGCAGCAGAGTGATGAAAAGGCAATTTTACAGAGAAATGTTAAAAATTTCAATTAAAGTAAAGATTAGTTACAATCAGAAACAGTGAAAGAGAGGAATATTACAAATAAAATATTTAATGGTGGTAGAAAAACAAATGTGAAAGAATGATTCAAGTAAATTAGCTACAACAACAAAATACATTGTGAAGGGAGAAAAAGATGAAGAGGAAAGACATTATAAATGTTTCCTTTGCCTGTGTGTGATTTCTTTCAAGAAACATTGTCAATGATACACTGAAATAGCAGGTAGGTAAGTGGCCTAGGAAGATTATGCAGATAAAATTAGATGAATCTCGATGGAAGGAGAATATAATGGAAGGTAAATGCCAGCAGAAACCCATAGCTTGCTTCTCTACAATGGTCTTTTGTATTTTGATAACAAAAGTACATGGGTTTGAGTTGCTTACTGTATGATTAATATATCATTATCCATTACAGATTTATCTAGGCTATAAATTAAATGTCTATAGAATTCAGAGTATATTATGATTTATTCAGTGGTGGGCTGTATTATATGTATTTATATAATTTGCAGTTTTATGTCAAAAATACATTGATTTATTTAATTCCTCTGGCCAAGCAACGTGAGGGGTTAAATGTCTCAAGGGCATGGCAGCTAAAATAGGTTGGGAGCACCCTCTACAGGTTGAAGTTATTCATATCTGATCAAACTACCTGGAAGGCATGTCTGTTTATTTTTTACTTGGAGCAAGTCCTTTTGGGTGAATAACAAAACATTTACATATGAAATTGCAATAAGGATATCATTATGATATCATTATGTGTAGGAAGGAACTGCAGATGCTGGTTTACACCAAAGATAGACCCAAAATGCTGGAGTAACTCAGTGGGATAGGCAGCATCTCTGGAGAGAAGGAATGGGTGACGGAGGGTCTCGACTGGAAATGTCACCCATTCCTTCTCTCCAGAGATGCTGCCTGTCCCGCTGAGTTACTCCAATATTTCTGTGTCTATTTAAGGATATCATTATATTAGGGATATCTGTTTTTAATCCACATAAAACTGTTTAATCATTTGAAAAGACGCTTCCCTCAAAAACAAATTGAAATGTTCATTTCTGCCTTCATGTGCTGTACCTGTCCATTTTTTCTTTCTCCAGTTTGTGTTATCAGCTGTGGCAACACATTTTACAGCTGAATTTAAAGTTTGATCCTTTATTTTTTCCTATCACCCAAAATTAGCTTTACTATATGCAGACAGATCATGAATGTACACCCTCTTTTAATTGTGAAGATATAACAATGGTACACATCAGTGATTTGGAAAGGTATCAGGAATATATGATTAGACTAGGGAAGTGTGCCTGCATAAAAGAACACCCATGACATTATTTAATGGTGAGGCAGTCTACTCCTGCTGCTTGTGTTCTCAGAAAATAATACAAGTGGGATATCTGAAATTAAATTTTAAAAAGAAAATGCTGAAATACTCATCAAGTCAGTCAACGTCTGTGGGGTGACAAATGTAATTAACATGTGTAGGAAGGAACTGCAGATTGTGGTTTAAACCGAAGATAGACACAAAGTGCTGGAGTAACTCAGCGGGACAGGCAGCATCACTGGAGAGAAGGACTGGGTGACGTTTTGGGTCGAGACCTTTCTTCATACTGAAGAAAGGTCACAACCCGAAACGTCACCCATTCCTTCTCCCCAGAAATGGAATTAACATTTCAGGTTAACGATCTTTCATTCAGAGCAAAAAAAAAGAAAGAAGTCATGTTTTAAGTGGTAGAGGGTAGTGAAGAGCAGGGAGGGTAAAGGGAATGTCTGTAATAGGGTGGAGATCACATATTTACAGTATGTCGTATTTTATACATTAATGACTTAAGTCTGCACAATTTGCTTTATACTTCAAGCACCCTATCAGCAAAGCAGATAAATCAACATCTACACAAAAGAACATTTCACAATAATTCAGGCACTTGTCAAAAAGAAAATCCCAATACATTTGGAAGGTACTCCAGTAATTAATTGATCAAAATACTTTTTTTCTTGAACAGATGGAGTTAGAAAATAAACAATAAGAGGATCCAGTTTAAAATGTAAAAAGCAGAAGACTTACAAATCCTGAAAATGTAAGAGAAAAACAGGAAATACTGAAAATTGATAATGGAATCGACTTTTATCATTTGAAGATCATGTATCATTTAAAAAGGAGCATGTTAAAAAAGCAGTTGTTTATACAGAATACAAATAAGGTACTTGTATCAGGTATTACATTCATCACAATTTAACTTGTAAATAACTGTATGTTTAATCATTCTGTATTCCCAATTCCATCTGTTAAAACAATTACTAGCAGAGTAGAAAAATAAAATATTATTAAAAAGCTTTGATTTTTTTGAGCCAATTCTATAAAGTTTTGAATTAAATATAATAATGGAACAGAATGGACTGCAAATGTGTGCAATTATCCACATTGCCTCTTTTAATAACATATTTGCCTAAATGTTCCCTATCTCTCCAATAAAACTGAGTGTCTACTTGATCGCATATGTAATCTTTGATAGATCTGTTTTATTTGCTTTCATCTGCTGCTTTTGGAATAATCAGAATTAATTCATTTAAATTACCTCATCAGTTTTCTACATATTTTCAGTGGTTGCTGATCCAGGTAGCTTGTGCACTCAAAGATGATGTTAATGCTCACACAGGGAGGGGATGTGTACATTAAAAACATCCCCTGTGAAACAAACAAGCTGGATATCTGAAATAAAACAGATACAAACACAAACTCAAGCCACTTGCAGAAAAAAGCAGGTCTGAACCTTTGGGGGACACCCTTCATCTGCCCTATTTGAAGAAAGGAAGAGAGATCTCTCTGGACATGCTGTCAGTCTGGCTCATACG
The DNA here is from genome assembly GCF_053455715.1 of Rhinoraja longicauda. Taxonomy (NCBI): domain Eukaryota; kingdom Metazoa; phylum Chordata; class Chondrichthyes; order Rajiformes; family Arhynchobatidae; genus Rhinoraja; species Rhinoraja longicauda. The sequence continues at coordinate 24,532,165 of NC_135967.1, forward strand.
CCCCTGTAGTTCATGAGAAAAACCTGACTCCACTTGTTCAGCTCTCAACAGACATTTAGTCCAGGACTGAATCCAGTGAGGCATCGCCAACAATTGAATGTAAAATGCTGTCCAACACTAGTAGAAGGTAAAGACTATCACCATAAAATGGGTGACTCCCGAGGTTCCTTTGATCTTCCACAATATTATCACTGCCCAATTTAAATAAAAGAAGCATCCTGGGAAATCAAACTGGATGAGAAAATGAACAGAACCTAACAATGAATTATTGTGGCTGCAAGACACCTCAGTGACTGATCCAAGAAAATGAGTTGACTCTCAATGCCAATCACCATCTGAAAGGCTTATCAGAGGTGCAGTTTTCAAAGACAAAGAATGCCTTTGTGACTGCAGATCCAAAAGCACAGAACAATGCTTTATCTCATTTAACATGAACAAGCCTGCTGCATTGTCTGCCCCATTGACCACAACACAAATCAGCCTGTCGCATTGTTTGCCCCATTGACCACCCTGATCTTTCAAATGCACGGAATGTGAGCTATTCTCCAAATGGATGGCAACAACTTGTAAAATCTTATCTCAAGGATACGCCTCAGCCTGAACTGCCAAGGAAAATGGCATCATCTGCCACTTCTGCACTACATTAATAATGTGGGTAATTAATAAGCTGCAAGGTGGATTCTTATAACCAAAATCCTTGCTTGGAAATTCTTGTCTTCTTCCTTTATATAATATTTTGGTGTTGACCCCATAATAGTGATGTTTCCTCGAGAGGGGTAATTCAGAACTGCATTAATTCATAGTCTGAGTCAGTGCTTTTTTTTCTGATGTTATGCATTAGTACAGCATACCAACACCTCTAAAAAATTTAATGTGATTATTTTGTTTTATGACTACATGATACTTACCTTTTTGGCTACAAAAAATGCAATGGTTTGAGTCATAAGGGGTCACCCACTGAAGACTGAGATGAAAATAAATTGTGTCTCACAGGAGATTGTGTATCTTTAAATGCTTTATCCCAATGATATGCAAGGAATGGAGGGATAAGAATTATGTATAGGCAGCTAAGAGTTGGTCTTGACATAATGTTTGGCACAGACATTGCTTTACTGTTTTATATTCTATTTTCTTGAGTTCACAATGGTGAGTTATTGGGTATTTAAGGCTGTCATATATAGATAAACAGTTAAGAAGATTGGGCTGTGTGGAGTTTGCACAGTCTTACTGTGACTGTGTGAGTTTCCTCCAGGTTTTTCCCACATTCCATAGACGTGTGTGTGGGTTTGCCCTTTAATCAATCTCTCTAAATTGCCCCTAGCGTGTAGAGAATGAATGCAAAAGTGGGATAACTTAGAACTAGTGTGACGAGGTAATCGATGGTCAGCGTGGACTCGGTGGGTGGAATGTCCTGTTTCCACGCTGTATCTTTCAATTCATCAAACTTCCAGGGACTTATGTACAAAGAGAAAGTAAACACTAAAAGAGCAAACAAAACATTGATAACTTGTGCAACTATACATATGCTGTCATTCATAGCATTTTATTGACAAAATTTCCTTTTTTTTGATTGAGTGGTAAGACCAGCATCTGCACTGTAATTCTACTGAACACTTCCTTTATTTTGAATTGCATTTTATAATAAGCATCCTTCAGATTACCCTCGGGCGGTCTCTGTGTCTACAAATTTGTCTCAGGTAAGTTTGAGTCTAAATTACAATCAGTAGAAACCAGGAACTGCAGATGTTGCTTTTTACCATATAAACTACAATCATGATCATTTAATTGAGCATCAGGAAGACAATATAAAGCACAAAAACCTTTCAGAAATATTTTTTGGATTCTTCTAAAAGCATCATGGTTCGCCCATCCTCACTCTGCGAAGAGGTGGGCAAGTGTCTCCTCTCCATAGTAGCCATCCCGAGGGCAGCGTGCGCTGGTAGTCAGGTTCCCAGCCGTGCAGGAAGGATCTGACAGGGAGGGGAATCCTTATCGCCAGCCAAGGAGCTTGTTGGGGAGTTGTGGCAATGAGGCTTTTGGCCAAACAAGCTGGGCAGTCTGCTCTGGGAACCACGCCACAGGATCCATGGAGTCATTGACCAACCTTCTGTGCAACGACCTCTGCCCTTGGCAGCTGCTCGCTGTTTATAGCCCCCGGTAACCAGGGTGCCATGGAGAGGGGTTGTGCCGGGCGGCTTCATTGGTTGGCTATTGCCAGGTGGCTTTGTGACATCACCCCCCCCCCCCCTTGATGTCATGACGATGAGTCATGGTAATGAGATGCAAATATCTTGCCCTTTGTATCAGCTGACGTGGAGGTCAGGATGTTGTGTGTGCCTTGTCAGCCAAGGCAGGAGGCCACGTTTGGCAGTGACAATAAACATAGACAACTAGAATGTAACCTATAAATATTGTGTCAGTATCATTATTCCACATGAGAGGTGAAGATTTGACACCTCCCTCCAGCGGCTCTCGCTCTGTCCCGGCTCCTTTTCAGAATGGCAGGCAGTGGAGAGTGGAATGCCGCAAGGCTCGGTGCTGTGGCCGCAACTATTTACAATATATATTAATGATTTGGATAATGGAATTAGAAGTAACACTAGCAAGTTTGCGGATGACACAAAGTTGGGTGACAGTGTGAACTGGAATGAGGATGTCTCGAGGTTGCAGGGTGACGTGGACAGGTTGAGTGAGTGGGCAGATGCATGGCAGATGCAGTATAATGTAGATAAATGTGAGGTTATCCACTTTGGCGGCAAAAATAAGGAGGCAGATTATTATCTCAATGGTGTAAGATTAGGTTAAGGGGAAGTACAACAATTCATTGGTGTCTATGTACACCAGTCACTGAAAGTAAGCGTGCAGGTGCAGCATGCAGTGAAGAAAGCAAATGACATGATGGCCTTCATAACGAGAGGATTTGTGTACAGGAGCAAATAAATGCTTCTGCAGTTGTATAGGGCCCTGGTGAGACCACATCTGGAGTATTGTGTGCAGTCTTGGTCTCCTAATTTTAGGAAGGATGTCCTTGCTATTGAGGCAGTGCAGCGTAGGTTCACGAGATTAATCCCTGGAATGGAGGGACTGTCAAATGAGGAAAGATTGGAAAGATTGGGCTTGTATTCACTGGAGTTTAGAAGGATGAGAGGGGATCTTATAGAGACGTATAAAATTATAAAATGGACTAGACAAGCTAGATGCAGGAAAATGTTTCCCAATGTTGGGGAATCCAGAACCAGGGGACACAGTCTCAGAATAAAGCAGAGCCCATTTAAAACTGAGGTGAGAAGAAACCTTTTCACCCAGAGAGTTGTGAATTTGTGGAATTCTCTGCCACAGAAGGCAGTGGAGGCCAATTCACTGGATGAATTTAAAAGAGAGTTAGATAGAGCTTTAGGAGCTAGTGGAATCAAGGGATATGGGAAGTAGGCAGGCACAGGTTACTGATTGTAGATGATCAGCCATGATCACAATAGATGGCGGTGCTGGCTCGAAGAAGAATTTCCTTATGCTCCATCCCACATTTCTGGACAATACACACAATACTTCCATCTTCAGGAAACCATTTTCAGTGAATGGCACTGACTTAAGCAATGTGTCCTGGGGATCAGTGACTTCTTTGTTGGCTCCTCATACCATAGCAGGACCTGCTCCTGCCATGTATCATTCTGTTGAAGAATTCAATATTGCTTTAAATGACTGTTGCTTCTTTCTTCCTCTCCCCACAGCCTCAAAGTAATTTTGATGTCATTCTTAGATATCATAGCTTCAAATATTGAGAAGCTACATTTAATTGAACCTGCTGTCTTTGGGAATCATGTAGGTCTAGTCTGATCACAATCTAAGAGTGAATCACACTTGTTTCTTTTAATGGACGTATTTCCAATTTCACTATTTATTCTGTGGGAGATCTATTTGGGTGTTAGCAGTATACAGTATACGGTAGTACAGATTCAACACCAAAAAATGGCAACACCAATATCTAGGTAAGAAACACAAGTTTAGGGCAGCACGGTGGCGCAGCGGTAGAGTTGCTGCCTTACAGCGAATGCGGCGCTGGAGATCCGGGTTTGATCCCAACTGTGGGTGCTGTCTGTACGGAGTTTGTACGTTCTCCCATGACCTGCTTGGGTTTTCTCTGAGATCTTCGGTTTCCTCCCACACTCCAAAGACGTACAGGTATGTAGGTTAATTGGCTTGGTAAATGTAAAAATTGTCCCTCGTGGGTATAGGATAGTGTTAATGTGCGGGAATCGCTGGTCGGCATGGACCCGGCGGGCCGAAAGGGCCTGTTTCCATGCTGTATATCTAAACTAAACTAAACTAAAGTAACTAGATGCTGGAATCTAGAGCAAAAAGCAATTTGCTGGAAGAACTCATTGGGTGAAGCAGCATCTGTGGAAGCAAAAGGATGATCTCTTTGCCTCCATAGATTCTGCTTGATCCATGAGCTTTTCCACCACTTTTGTTTTGCTCCAATATCTAGGTATTTGTACCTCAAAATATTTATAAAGCATTTGCGAATTAATAAGCATAGGAACAAAGGTAATTTTTCTCGGGATTGTCAAAGGTTATTGATAACACTTCCTTGCTAAGTTGTATGTAAACTTGCAGTGTCGAAAATAATTTTTGCAGTATCTTTCTGCAGCCATTCAGATGGAATCTTGTTTGCTAAAGATTTCCATGCATAACGACAAGAGAGAGTATAATGCAGCAAGCCATGGGGTAAGGAGCAACAACATAAACCTGAGACTAGACTATCCCATGCACTAAGTTTAATCGCTTCAATTTAATTGAATTAGGATAATATGGCTGCTCCAACAGATTATGTAGGCAGTCTTGGCATGTATGACCAAGTGCATGAACCACTTGAGTAAACAATGTCTAGAAGCTGAAGTTGAAGGAAATGTAAAAGCTTAAGATAACATCATTAAAATAACATTATTTTTTGAGTGGAGAAAAGCAATTCTCCTGATGGAGATTGGACTAGAATCATTCGGCACACTGACAAATCTTCTCACGCCACACAAGCCAGAGATGTCTTGTTTAAAGACATTCTGTGAAAATTGCATTATTTTAAGCCAAAACAGTCAGAAATCGTTGACAACTAGATGTGGGACAAAGAGCCAGAAGCAGGATGAGACAATTAGTGAACATATTGTTTAATTAAAGAATTTAACTTGGTGTTACAATTTTGATACATTTTTAGATCACATCTCACATTGTAAGTTTGTGTGTAGACAGGTAAAAAAATGAGCAAATTCAGTGTAGGAAGTTGAGTGCACAAAGGATAAGATTCAACCTGCAAGTTAAATTGTTGTGTCGATGTAAATAGCATTTAAGAATGTGAGAGTGCCAAAAGCAACTGTTTTAGCTGTAGTTCACAGTCAGTGATTATTGACAGTCCAAGTGTACCGAACTGAGCTTTGTGATACAATATCAGTCAATAGCCATCACTCATCAAAGTCATGTCAGTTGAAAGCATCGCAGTGTTTCAATTGCCAAAAGAAAGGTCACATTTTATTAACCTGCAGATTCAAGGCCACAAGAAAATTAAGCAGTTTCAATGGCACCTTGAAACGGCAACAGAAAGAACAATGCCACAGATGGAAGTTTATTCAGGCAACAAAGAATTAGGATTGTAATATATCAATGCCATAATCAGTAACTGCAGCAAACAGACAGCAAACAGACAGCCATTTGATCAAAAGAAGACATAAAGTCAACACTTTAACCCAGCGGGTTATGGAGCATCTCTGGAGGACATCGATAGGTGACAGTTTGGATCAGGACCCTTCTTCGGAACCCGAACCCGAAACATCACTATCCATGTTTTCCAGAGATGCTGCCTGACCCACTGTGTTGCTCCAGCACTCCATGTCTTTTCTGTAAACCAGCATCTGCTGTTCCTTGTTCCTAGACCTTTGAGTTAAGATGCTCAATAACAAGTAGTTCAGTGAAATGCAAATTAATATTTCTGCATACCAGATCCCAACCAATACATGTTAACGTTTCCTTTGCCTTAGCTCCTCACACCGACAATATGCATTGGAAAGTTTTAGTTTATGTGCCAAACATTATCGGTAACATAAGGCTATTTTTACTGCTGATTGGCTGGTGGACTTTCAATTATCCTATATTTTTTTATTCCTTGCTCTTTACAAGGTCTCACAGATTCACTGGTGACAACTCCAAGTAGATTTTATGTCACTGAACCTACCTCTAGTACATCAGACCTGTGAAATGATGAGGATAAAGTGGCGGCGCTGCCATAGCAGCTGTGGCTTACCTGCAGTCCATTTGTCTTTGTGTTTTTGTTGTTTTTTTGTCTTAATTGTAGTTGTGATGTCGTGTTTTTGTGTTTGTGTACTATGTGTGTATGTGGGGGGGAGGGGGGGAACTGTAAAATTGTAAATAGGTGTCCCTTCCGAACGGAGACCCGACCTTTGTGTTCTGGGTCGGGTCTCCGTTCCTGCTGCGGCCTACCATCGGCCCAACTCCTGGAGCTGTCGGCCTCCAGGGCTCCGGTTCGCAGAGCCCGTGGACCGGACTTACCATCAGCGGAGCCGGCCGTCTTCGAAGGCTGCGGGAGCAGCTGCGACTCGCCTTAGGCCCGGGCCGCGTGGATGCCGACATCAGGAGCTCCGGCAGCGGGGCTTGGGTCGTGGACATTTCACCGTCCGGCGCGGCATAAAATAGGCCGCGGGATATTTCTCTGCTGGGCGGGGGCTTCAATGTCAGGAGCCACGACCACCCCGACGTGCAGCAACAGCGGCAGCAGCAGCGTGTTCGCCCGCCCCGGATTGGACTTATCATCGGCGGAGCCGGCCGTCTTCGGAGGCTGCGGGAGCGGCTGCGACTCGCCTTAAGCTTGGCCCGCTGCGGACCGTCCGGCGCGGCCTGCAACCACAACAACCTGACCGCGGGATAGGACAGCAGGAGAAGGGAAAATACATTGTGGCCTTCCATCACAGTGAGGAGAGGACTGGAGGAGACTCACTGTGAAGGATGTTTTCTTGATGGATGTTTCTTTTGTGTGTTTTGGGGGTTGTGTAATTTTAATGCCTATTTTGATGCTTTTGTTTTTGGACTGTGGGTGACTGAATTTCGTCCAATTTGGATGACAATAAAGCTATCTTGAATCTTGATTCTTGAATCTTGAATCTTGAATCTTTAGAATGTTGTTCAACAGATAGGATTCTGACTATTGCAATATTTGGCTGTTGACCAATTAATCTGTGTGACAGGTCAATTAGAAACCTCCAAATGTTAGTGTGATTGCCTTTGAGGTTTGATTTGTCTAATATTAAGCAATCAATGCTATTCATTTTCTTGAGATTAAATGTACAGTCATTGTATGAGCACAAGCTGCACCTAATTTGATGTTTGAAGAAGTTGTCACTTCAATCTTACCTGGGCCCCATCATCAAATCCTACAACGGTGCTGCATTGCTGCATCCCACACTCATACAGAACTTGAAATTATTCACTTTGTCAATTTCCACCCTGACCTTATCTTAAGATAGTCCACCTCTTACTCTACCGATCTCTTTCTGAATGTTTTGGTCTCTATCACAGTGAATAAGTGAGGTATCAACATGCCCACAGACTCCCATAGCTATCATTACTACTATGCTCAGTCTACATGAGAGACTGTGAGCTTGCCATTGCCTGCCACTTCAATTCCCCATCCGATTCCTGCTCTCCCCTCTCTGTCAGTGGCCTCCTGCAACTAGAGAAACAAGAAATAATGCAATCTTGAGGAAAAAACACTTTGTCTTCCTTCTGGGAATGTTGCAATCTTCAGGAGTTACTATCGAATTTTTTGACTTTAGGTAGCTCGCTCTTTATACCTGCATCAAAACTGGCCATTTCTGTAAGCCATCATGTTAACTCAGTTTATTTTCTTATTATGTTCATACAATCTGGCCTGCTGGACGTGACCTACTTCCTCATCACTAACAACACAATATACTTAAGACATTGGCAACTTTCCTCATTAAGTCATTTAGTTTCACCCTTTGAGAATGCATTTACTTTCTTCAACCCACCTCCCTGATCTTCTACGCCATTGCAAATTAACTTGTTTTTTTTCTCTCAATCACTTCTGATGAAGGATCCCAAATGTTAACTATTTCTCTTTTCACAGATGTTGCCTGACCTACAGAGGAGTTTCAATATTATCTGTTTTTGTTTCAGGTTTGATTCCTGTTGATTGACCGACTCTTCTCTTAACGTAACGTCTGAAAGTGGTTGCTAATTGTTTCATTCAATTTTTTTCATTTTGATGCACATCAAGTGAATGGAGACACAAGAGACTGCAGATGCTGGCTGGAATCTGGATCCAAAATCAAACTTGTGGAGTAACTGAATGATCGTCACAAAATGCTGAAGTAACTCAGCCTGTCAGGCAACATCTTTGGAGAAAAGGAATAGGTGACATTTCGGGTTGAACCCCTTCTTCAGATTCAGTAACTGAGCGGTTTGGGAAGCATCTGTAGGGGCAAGGAATTGTTACTGTTTTGAATCAACACCTTGCATCAAGACTCTGAGAGGAAATGTGGGAGGGAGATAGTTGGGGAGTTTTGAGACAGAGGCCAGTAGGTGATGAGTGGACCGAGGCAGTTTAAAGAATGATGTTCAGCTTGAGTGAACTTTGGGAATGTGAGAGGTGGAGTTGGGAGACAGAGACAGGAAGATGATAGGTGGAAGCAGACAAAGAACAAAAAACAAATGGAACCATGTGTGACGAAGGGAGTGTGAAGGTAGTGACAGTAGCCCACATGTGCTAAAATCTGATAAGCAAGGAAGGTGATAATGGGAATTCCATTAAGGTACAGATGAAAGGTAGATGGAACCAGATTTGGGAGGAGGGGAGGGGTATGTGATCCATTGGGTGAAGTATGGGTACAGTGGGTGGATGGAAGGATGAGAGAGAGGTTGGTGAAAATAGGTGTTGGGGGAAGCCACCACCTACACTGAAGGTCATATGTTAAACAATAGTGTTTACAATATTCAAAAGCTTTCATTATTATTTAAGGATGTCAAATGACCAAAATCAGGCAAAATAATTTGACACCATAGTAAAAGGTTTTAAAGTTTAGACACAAAAAAGTGGAGTAACTCAGTTGGTCAGACAACATTTCTGGAGAAAAGGAAGAGATGACATTTCGGGTCGAGACCCTTCTTCAGACTATGAAGAAGGGTCTTGACCCAAAATGTCATCTATTCCTTTTCTCCAGAGATGCTGTCTGACCCACTGAGTTACTCCAGGTTTTTGTGTCTATCTTCGATTTAAACCAGCATCTGCAGTTCCTACCTACATGGTTTTAAAGTCTAGTTTAGTTTTGAGATGCATTGCGGAAACAGGCCCTTCAGCCCACTGAGTCCTTTGCAAACCAGCAATCCCCATAAACTAGCACTATCCTACACACTAGGGGTAATTTACAATCTTTGTCAAAGCCAATTAACCCACAAACCTGTACATCTTTGGAGTGTGGGAGGAAACCGGAGCATCCAGGAAAATCCATATGGTCACAAGGAAAATGTACAAACTCCATACGGGCAGCACCCGTGGTCAGGATCAAACCCAGGTCTCTGGCGCTGTAAGGCAGCAACTCTACTGCTGCACCACCGTGAAGTGATGGTTTTTGCCTTACTCATTGTTAAACGATACATGAACAGTATATGTTAAGAGAATGATATATATTTATAGAACAAAATTGTTTACCAAATTTCTAAAAGAGCTGCCTTTGTAATCAATAGGCATAAAGACAAACTATCCAGCCTATTAAATTCTGAGCATCAGGAAAATAATGCAACCCATTCATTTCCCTCTGTCAGACTAATTCTATATCAGGAGCTGACCATTTTTCTTCATTTCCTGCCCAAATCCCATGCCTCTTCTTTTCAACAGAAATTGACTAGGTCACTTTTGAATGGTTTCTGAGTCAGTAATTACTTCAAATGTATTTTATAAGTTGATGAATCTAAGTTTGAGGTTATTCATTAAGTTAAAATTAGCATCCATCATGTCCTTTTCATCAAATTGCACTTAAATTGTTGAAAGAAGGTCCTCAGAATTTTTATTGAGATTCATACTACCATAGCATGATTTAAGATGATGATCTCTGGGGTGCACATCCAGTACATAATTGTAATATTCGAGACATGTATTGTTTGCAATTATAAAAGATTGTCAGAAAGTTGTTAATACAATACAGTTAAGGCAGATAGCAATGTGCAGTTTTTTTTAATGTTAACAATATTTATTTCAGAGTATATAAAGTTGTAGAATGTTCAGGACAGCAATGTCAGATCAGAAATGCCTATAATCCACTGCAGATATCACAGCTCAATTGCAATTAAAATGTGAGGATTTTGAGTATAATGTTCTTTACTAATTATTTTTTAACACGTGCTGAGACTTGTATTTCTAAACACTCAGTTGGGAGTCGGCCTTTACACATTGACAAAAGAAGACAAAAAACATTCTGCAGACATCTCTCCAGTGACTGGTAATATTGTGGTTTACAGGCAGTAGCCTATTTTCTATTGGTGATAAAATGATTTACTGTGAGATCTATTTGTATCACGATTGTCGACTCTTCAGTGTTCTTTATTCCTGACACCCTTGACTTGCACCATTTGGAAGGTAATAATCCTGAGATCCAAATTGCACACAGAATTCTATAATGAAATTACAGTATGCATATAATTACTGATGCAACAGGCACTGCATTTATTAGAGTCCTTCAACTGACTTGATGAGGGCTAAGGTTATGTGCCTGCACGGCAGACACTATGTTCTTTGTGCCATGGTATTTATTACATTTAATTCATTGTTCATGATGTTTTTTTAGTATTCAAACTCTAGATCTTCAGTCTTGTAGTTGTTGTGATTTCTGCTCATGTCTTAGTGTGGGCACAGTAACTAATACAGAGATGATTAAAGTTCCCTGATATCAAGGTCGAATTAATTTTTGTTACACTGTTCCAGGAGTTAAAGAGCTAATATCAGGGGGCTGCTTAAATATCTGATATTTAATGCATATTCCAAAAAATTAAGGCAACAGCTTACTGGAATAAGAATAAAAGCAAAGTTAATCTGCCAATTATGCCACCTGCAGTACAAAATTACATGAAAGCAGATGGACGAGAAAGGTTTAGCTAAAAATAATATTCCTATGTTGGCTTTTCCAAATCGGAGTTACATGTGAAATTGCAGAAAAAAATGTTTAAAATATTAATCAGAAAATAAGAATCCATTTAAATTCCTACCAAGGCCAATATTTTGAAAATGAGAGATTTGCCTTTAAGTTCTTCTTTTCTGAGCATTATTACAGTGAAACAAATAGTTCGTACATGAAGCTCTAAATATATCTCAATATATATTTCCTAATATACCCATCTAGTAAGCAATATGCACTTAACTCCACACCATTGGGGACTAAATGTATATTCCTCTCTCTTAAAGTTAGAAAGTGGACAGCTCCATGGACTAAAATGTATCTTATCAATGCTATCTAGGGTAGTCTAGAGTCAAGAGTGTTTTATTGTCATGTGTCCCATTTAAAACAATGAAATTCTTACTTGCTGCAGTCACTTGCTAACTAACCAACTCCCCAATTTCTCCCTCACTTCACCCCCCCCCTCCTCTACCGATCCCCTTTACTACCCACAACCCCACCTGGACTCCCTCCTATCTCTGTCCTTCATTTCCTCCCCTGGCTTCTTAATCTGCAACTCTTCAAACCCGTCTCACACCTATTGTGCTTATCACTGGCCTTTGTTCCACCTATCTGCCTGTCAAAAAATCCCCCATACCTGTGTCGACCTATTACTTGTCACACTTTGTCCTGCCTCTCCCCTTTTTCAGCTTTCTTCTCCCACCTCCTACAATCAGTCTGAAGAAGGGTCTCAACCCAAAACATCATTTATCCATGTTCTCCAAAGATGATGCCTGACCTGTTGAGTTACTCCAGTACTCTGTGTCCTTTTGTGTATTAAGCAGCATCTGCAGTTCTTTGTTTCTGCTATTTTATTAAGAGTTGATTGGAATTCAACTCCTAATCTAACTGCACATTCTGTCACAAGGTTTGCATCGGACTCATCGTTGTTTCCAATGGCCCTGATATTTCATCCCAACTTCTGTGCTGAAAATATAGTTAGAGGTAGAGCATTTAAAATGCACAAATTTACCTCACTTTTTCTTGGAGCTATTGGTGTTGATTTAATTCCAATTTAATTTGAAAATCTGCATTTTGAGCACAACATATTGCTTTGGAGTGGGACTGTTGTGTATGCTTTCTGCACACACCATAGATGGCATCAGTCCTCAATCAAAGTTGATTTAATACTGATTCTTCAAAGCAGTGGTAAAAGCAATCTGCAACGTGCTGCAAGTGTAACTTTTTAAAATATTCCTTCACTTTGTTCGTTACCCATTTCTGATTGCCCCCGGATCGGTAAATCTTCCTAGGGAGTTTTTAAGAGACAACCATTTTGCTCTGATTCTGAAACAATATATAAGCAAACCAGATAAGGATGACTAATATCTTTCCTGAAGGACTTGAGTCTCTGAGTCATACAGCATGGAAACAGGCTATTTGGTCTACCAGTGGCCATCCATTTGTTTTAATTCCATCTTCCTGCAGTTGATCCATACCCTTTAATTCCAAAGCAGCACGATGCTCAATGCTCATCTAGATACATCTTAAATGTTATCAGTGACTTTGCTTCCATGCAGTGTATTCCTGGTACTCTCAATCTCCAGGGGATAAAGATCCCCTCAGATCCCCTTTAAATTTCTCACCCCTTACCCTAAACTATGTCCTCCAGTTTTATTTATCTCTGATTGGGGAAATGTACCTTTCCATTGACACTATTGATACCCTCATAATTTTACATACCTCAACCATGTTCCCTCTCATACCTCCTCTGCTCCAGGTAAAATCGACCTGGCATCTCCAGGCTCTCACCATAAGTGAAATGTTCCACGTCAGGCAACATCCTGATGATTCTTTTACTTCCATGAATCTGATGAGTTTTTCAGTCTAATTCTTGCTCACCATTCTTAACTTGTTTTTTGGTCCAATGGAGTAGATGGCATGATGGTCTACAAACTCACATCTAGATCATTCTTCAGGTTTTGAGAACCAATAAGGTAACTGAGCTACTAAGCTCTGGATTCCACATAAATGAACAGCCTTGCAAAGAAGACTGTCTGTGGCACTAACGGTGTCAGTAATCTTCAATTTGTTTATTACCAGTGGGTTTTTCTGCGCACGATCCTGAGAGGTTGTAATCAATCTAAGGTCGATAGACAATAGACAATAGACAATAGATGCAGGAGTAGGCCATTCGGCCCTTCGAGCCAGCACCGCCACTCAATGTGATCATGGCTGATCATTCACAATCAGTACTCCGTTCCTGCCTTCACCCCATATCCCTTGACTCCACTATCTTTAAGAGCTCTATCGAGCTCTCTCTTGAAAGCATCCAGAGAATTGACCTCCACTGCCTTCTGAGGCAGAGAATTCCACAGATTTACAACTCTGACTTAAAATATTTTTCCTCATCTCCGTTCTAAATGGCCTACCCCTTATTGTTAAACTGTGGCCCCTGGTTCTGGACTCACCCAACATTGGGAACATGTTTCCTGGCTTTAACGTGTCCAATCCCTTCATAATCTTATATGGTCCACTTCTGCAGAAAAGAGTTATGGAGGATTCCTATTCAGGACGATGCAAATCCATCTCTGTACCCTCAGAGAATACCAGACGTCATTGAGCGGCTGGGCTACATCAAATAATACAGAATTCTATCAGATCCTCTAGTTACAGGTTCATTCTGTAAATACCAAATTTGCATTTAATCCTATGAAATAGATTCTCATGAAAAATGCAAAGCATCCATCCAAATCAACAATTCATGCTGTTTCTTTGTGTTCCATCACCCAATGAGCTGGTGAGCATGTCCTTGTTCCATGCAAGTTGGTTGTTGCTGTTACCAATTGTACATCATCCCTACAATGTTATTGTGTGTGTTGCAATATGCCTACCATACTTGAATAAGCCGGAGCCTTGGAATGACCGTATGAAGCTTGGGTTATTGGTTAGTACTTCAGTGTACAGCAGAAGCATGAATGTAAGGCAGCAATCCTGACTAATTAGTATTTGTTGCATCTGGGCCTAATTGCATAATATTTTGGCGGTCTTGTCAGGCTCTTAGACAGGAACAATGATCACCTGCATATTTACTCAAGTTGCAATTCATTCATATCAATTTTCTTTCAGAGTGGTTTAATCTCTGACAAATATTCTTGATGCGAAATTTGGAGAAAAAAAAGAATCAGCTTTACAGAAAGTCAAGTTGTTGAAATTCAACTTAATGAAATTCAACTTAATGAAATTCAACTTAAATTGATCTCCTTATAGTTCAAGTATATGAGTCATTTAGTATTATATCCAAACTAAGCTTTCATTAGTCTGAGTATCTAGCTATTCACATTTCCAAAGTCCTTTCATTTTACTTTCAGCATTTAGCTTGAGCTCTTAAATGTCTCTGTATGTGTTGGATATAGGAAATTAATAGATGCCGCTAACAATTGGAGGAAAGCTATATTTAAATTATAGAGTTGTTAGCCTGTGCCTGGTTTTTACTGAAGATCACATCCAGTACATAACAAACTGTAAAGTTTTATAAATGATCTGGAATGCGTTGTCAGCAATATGTAGGAACATCTACATGCAACTAAAGTGTAATAAATGTCAGCATAAATTTTAATGAGTTTTAAAGCTTGTCTGAAATTCCTAATGAGCATTGTACGTGGCCCATTATTTCAAACGAGAGAATAACTGTCAACGAAATGTTCGTGTAATGTCATAGGTTTCATTAAAATATGGCTGAAGGCTGAGGGCTGGCTGACTGTAGTGTTAAAACACAGCTTGTTTTACTTATTTGGATCACACTTTGACAAACGACACCCACTTAACCAGCGTTTTCTATTACCTTATTCACCTACTTTAATGAATAATTTAACTTACATTACTTGTGGTCTCATTATCACCCTTGATATTCCAGTGAGTGATAGTTATAGCATAATAATTTCTGGCTACTATCAGCTGTATAGCTCGAGTTCCACGAATATTAATCAATGATTTTGAGTTGTGCAACCATATATCTATGGAAGATGGAAGCTGCCCTGAAGCAACTTGGCCTTTCTTTCTGGTTACAATCTTTTAATCTATTTTACTAAATCAGAATCTGTTTTTTCCTTTTCCTGAAAGCTTCTTTTCCAATGGGATTTTCTTTCATGACTGAAAATGTTACCCAAGAACAGGCTAGTTAACATTTGAGTCCATAAATAGTGAGCCCAGTTGGAATTTGAGTCCAGTTTTATAGGAAATCTGTTCAGTGATGAAGGATCAAAAAATGTCCCCTTCATCCATGTTAGTTTCAAATGATCAAAATAATTTAGAGGTAAGCAAGGAAACAAATTGAAAGAAAGTGACTGCTGAGTATTTTAAAAATAACCAGAGGAGACTGAGCAGAAACTACAGATAAATTGTTGTTGTCAGCCAAATACACTGATGGTTGCTCTGATGGTTTCCACTGAAGCTACACATGGATGCATGGGAGTAGCATATATTTCAAATAAATCCAGTGAATAATTCCGTCATAAGCAATAATTGAGTTTTGGGAATGAACAATTATTGTGAATTCAGCATTTTGCTTTGTTCGGTTCCTGGATTAGCTTTACATACCAGATGGATTACTAAGGCAACCAATTCCACCAGGACAGTCCAGCAGAGGTTTACCATGAGCACTCTCACCATGCAAAACTGTTTAGCTGAAAAGACTTAAGAACTTGGACCGAATTCATCTGCAACTGAAAATAGAGAAACATAATCAATCTTCTCCAAATAATGTATCACAAAATTCTGGAGTAACTCAGCGGGTCAGACAGCATCTCAGAAGAGAAGGAATGGGTGACATTTCAGTCTGAAGAAGGGTCTCGACCCGAAACGTTATCCATTCCTTCTCTCCTGAGATGCTGTCTGATCCGCTGAATTACTCCAGCATTTTGTGATACTTTCGATTTGTACCAGCATCTGCAGTTATTTTCCTTCTCCAAATAATGAAGTATTTCTGAATTGGGTGATTGGAAATTACTATTTCAGTTGCAACATATATTTTTATGCAAAGAGTTAAGAAAAATATCCCAAGCTAGGAATTAGGATGGTATTAGGAAATGGAGAATTACATTAAATTGTTGTTCTTTGTAACGAGGGAAATGTGATGTGCCTCAACTATCTGCATGAGAATGTTACAATCAACTGCAGAGGGTGTGGATACAAGGTCACTTGGGTTAATGGTACATCTCCTGTTGTAAAAGGGTATATGGCCCTGACACTATCCTTCTGGATGATAATTTGGTAAAAAATATTGAGTTAACTGACATTACATTCATACTGTTACTTGGCATTCTCAAATATTTGACTGAAGTAATTCCTCTTTCTATAGATGGTGCCTGACCTTATGAATGTTCGTAACATTTTCTCTTAGTTTCATTTCGGATTGAAAGGTGTTGTCACAGAATCAGTTGGAGCTCCTTGAGTTCTGAAGACCAGAGGGTGCGACTACTGACACTGTTCCTCTTCTTCTAAACACAGTAACTTAGTTAGGGAGATTTAAGCACAAGACCTTCGAGCTGTTTAGGCCAAAAATAAATGTGAAATTAGCAAATTCCAATAAAAATAAAATGAAGGAAATCAGGCAGATGAAATGTACACTGATCTAAGAATATGGGGGCAAGTGCCTCTTTTAATTGTGCTTCCCATTACTATGTCATGCCTGTACCACTCAGTTATAGTAGAGTAGGAAAATAACTGCAGAAGCTGGTTCAAATCGAAGGTATCACAAAATGCTGGAGTAACTCAGCGGGTCAGGCAGCATCTCAGAAGAGAAGGAATGGGCGACGTTTCGGGTCGAGACCCTTCTTCTCAGTTATAGTAGGTGGAGTTACTTCAGGCGCCCATCATATTTGGGTCTGAAGATGGTATTCATGTCAGATACCCCGAGATTTAGTAGTTGATTGATGGTCTCAAGGCTTCAGGTAGGTACCTGCGCAACTCTACTGTAGATCCTGAGCAAAGTTGGTTTTCTCCGGGAGCTCTGGTTACCTCCCACACTCTAAAGACGTAGAGGTTTGTAGGCTAATTGGCTTGGTAAAATTGTAAATTGTCTCGAATGTGTGTAGGATATTGTTAGTACATGGGGATCACTGTGCAGCACGGTCTCGGTGGGTCAAAGGGCCTGTTTCCATGTTGTATCTCTAAACTAAACTAAACTAAACTAAACTAAACTAAACTAAACTAAACTAAACTAAACTAAATTAATTTGATGGTGGGTGGCTTTGGAGAATGCACAGACGGAGCAGAATACACAGTTAAATGCAGGAGAATCCAAAGGGTTCATTGATTGTTTTTGTTCACACCACTGAATCAGAGAGTAGAAAGGTACCTAGATCAACAGGAAGAATGTATTTATTGATTATGTTGGAAGAAAAAGGAATTTTTTGTAGATGGATGTGATTGAATCCCAATTCTTTTCATGTCTTTCAGTGATGTTTTCTTGATTCGACACTGAAATCAGATAAATGCTGATGATAGTTCTTGCATCCATTCCACATTCTCAACAAAATGTTTGATTATTTTTTGTTTTATACTTAGGTTGTGATCGTAAGCAAAATCTATTTCCAATTTTTGCTTGCCCCAGGGGGTTAGAACAGTTTAATAAAGCCAAGGTGAAAGCTTGTCTGTTTGTGTGTTAAGAACAAGTGATTCTCAACTATAAACCACCCTTCTTCCTTCCAGTGTTCCCAATGATTCTCTTCTATAGGCACATGATACTTGCTCCTGGTACATGATAGGTCAGCTTTATTCATTTGCAGCATAATTGATCATACAGGGAGACACATTTCATAGATAATATACCATGAATTATTTGTTTTTGACCTCCTTAAATAGGGTCCTTGGATGGAGTTGAGGGGGGAGGTAAAGGGATAGGTGTTGCATCTCGTGCGGTTGCAGGGGAAAGTACCCGGGGTTGGGGTGCTTTGGGTAGGAAGGGATGAGTGGACCAGGGAGTTACGGAGGGAACGGTCTCTGAGGAACGCAGAGAGGGGAGGGGATGGGAAGATATGGCCAGTGGTGGGTCCCATTGTAGGTGACGGAAATGTTGGTGGATGATTTGTTGGATCCGCTGGCTGGTGGGGTGGAAGGTGAGAACGAGGGGGATTCTGTCCTTGTTGCGACTGGGGGGAGGGGCAGAGACCGTTCCCTCTGTAACTCCCTGGTCCACTCGTCCCTTCCTACCCAAACCACCCAATCCCCGGGCACTTTCCCCTGCAACCGCACGAAATGCAACACCTGTCCCTTTACCTCCCCCCTCAATTCCATCCAAGGACCCAAACAGTCTTTCCAGGTGAGACAAAGGTTCACCTGCACCTCCTCCAACCTCATCTATTGCATCCGCTGCTCTAGATGTCAACTTATTTACATCGGCGAAACCAAGCGCAGGCTCGGCGATCGCTTCGCTGAACACCTGCGCTCGGTCCGCATTAACCAAACTGATCTCCCGGTGGCCGAGCACTTCAACTCCCCCTCCCATTCCCAGTCTGACCTTTCTGTCATGGGCCTCCTCCAGTGCTATAGTGAGGCCCACCGGAAATTGAAGGAACAGCACCTCATATTTCGCCTGGGCAGTTTGAAGCCCAGTGGTATGAACATCGACTTCTCCAACTTTAGATAGTTTCTCTGTCCCTCCCGTCCCCTCCTCCTTCCCAGGTCTCCCTCTATCTTCCTGTCTCCACCTATATCCTTCCTTTGTCCCACCCCCCTGACATCAGTCTGAAGAAGGGTCTCGACCCGAAACGTCACCCATTCCTTCTCTCCCGAGATGCTGCCTGACCTGCTGAGTTACTCCAAAATTTTGTGAATAAATAAGTTCATCTGATGTATTTATACACGAGGGCTGTTATTTTTTTGTTCCTTTACACCCACTCTATACATCTGTTAATTGGTCCTTCTCCCTACGTACTGCACTAGTTACTAAAGTTATAGATTGCTTCTTCACGGTCCTCATTATGATTGGCATTTCTTGTCAATAGTAAGAGGACAACTGGAACAGAATATCCTTTATTTGATGGCCACAACTCTTGCCAAGGTTTTCTTATTATTAGCTCATGGCCCTTCAGGACATTCAACTGAAGTCACATGAGACAGAACCAGATAAGAATAAGTTTCTATGCCAATAGCATATTAGTGTGTAGTGTGCTTTCTGTACGACAGTGAAACACCTTCAAAATCACAATAAGAACATCAAAGATAGAAGCAAGAGTAAGTGATCTGGCCCTTGTGCATGTTAAATTATTCATAATATCATGGCTGATCCTTTCTGCATAATTTTCCTGCACTAATTCTTTGAATATATTGAGCATTGTTATTCCACAGTGTTGATGAACAGACAACTTCAAAGATTTACTAAGCTCCTAAAGAGGAAATTTCTTATCCCATTTCTGAATGGCCAATTCTTAATGTGGGACTCTATTCCCTAGTTCATTACACAACAGACAGTGGAAACAATTACCCTGTCATACCTCATAAGAACTTTATACATCTACTCATGTAGAGTGCCACAGTCCCTGTTTTAAACGTACTAAAATAGATCTGCATACTAAACTATTACATTTACAGTGATGGGTCAGTGGAGTAGCGGTGGAATTGCTGCCTCACTGCGTCAAAGACTTGAGTTCGATCCTGCCTACAGGTGCTCTCTGTACGGAGTTTGTAAGTTCTCCCTGTGACCGTGTAGGTTTTCTCTGAGCGTTCCAGTTTCTTCCCACCTTCCAAAAACGTGCAGGTTGGGTTAATTGGCTTCTGTAAATTGTAGCATGTAAGATAGAACTCGTGTACGGGTAATTGCTGGTTGGCGTGGTGTGCCGAAAGGCCAATTTCCATGTTGTATCTCTAAACTAAAAATCGCTTCAAGTTATATTCAAGAAATCAATCTGGTGTGCTTTCACTTCACACCTTTTATCACAAGTATACTTTTCTTTTGGTATTACACTAGGAAACATACTAGATACGATGTCATACATAATTGAAGCAGGATGTCTCTTTTTGCATTCAAAACATCTTACAATAAAGGCTAACTTGACATTTGCAATTCCAATTGTTTTCAGCACTTGCAAGTTAACTTAAAAAAATTGATGAACAAGAATCCTCAGAACATCAACATCTTTTAATCGCTCATCAGTAAAAAAATCATCAATATTTCAACTTTTGCTATTAATTTGGATAACTTCACATTTTTCATCTTCAAATTCCATCTGCAATATCCATGTACTTTCACGTAACCTACCCATATACCCCAACATGTCTATATATTCTCCTCCACATTGCCACACTGTTTTATCAATGGTTTTAGCAAAATCAACTTTTCATTTTGTTACTTAACTTTCATCTTTAAGCTACAATGGAAAGGTTTAACTTTATTTCATTGATTCACTTGTTTAGACTCTGAAATGACAGTAAAGAAATGTGGTCGCTGAATAGCCCTAACGTGACTTAATTATGGCTGCTGCAGATGTCCTTTCTGCCTTATTCACGATTACAACTTCTTCAACTATTGCTGGCTATTTAAATTATCCCTGATTGAAAATAGGACCTCACAGAGTGTAAGGTTACTTTGGATTGTGAATTTCAAAAGCTCCCATTATCATTTATATAATGTGATAACAGTATTAAAGATTTGGGAATTTGAAATGAATAATGCCATAAACTTAGACTATTGTATAAAAGAGATGAATGTCCATAAGTGAAAGCACTAATGAAGAATTATTTAATGGAACACAAATGTCAAAAAGATTTAAAGCCTTTAAAAATACTGAAAAAGAGAAAAAACACAGTTGACATGCAAAATTGTGATGGAAAAGATTGAGGAAGCTTAACTGAACAATAATGCTTATTGTTCTGAGCAATGGGGCAAGAGCAATTTATTTAAAGTTATTTAATTGAACATGTATGTAACTAAAGAGATAAATAACAGAGAAAGAAACATAGAAGCACAGCAAAATAGAAAATAAGTGCAGGAGGAGGCCATTTGGCCCTTTGAGCCAGCACCGCCATTCATTGTGATCGTGGCTGATCATCCACAATCAGTAACCTGTGCTTGCATTCTCCCCATATCCCTTGATTCCACTAGCCCCTAGAGCTCTATCTAACTCTCCCTAAAAAATTCATCCAGTGAATTGGCCTAGAATTCCACAAATTCACAACTCTCTGGGTGAAAAGGTTTCTCACCTTAGTTTTAATTGGCCTCCCCTTTATTCTTAGATTGTGGCCCCTGGTTCTGGACTCCCCCAACATCGGGAATATTTTTCCTGCATCCAGCTTGTCCAGTCCTTTTATAATTTTATACGTCGCTATAAGATCTCCTCATCCTTCTAGATTGTGTAATTCTTAGAGATTTATGTTTCCTGGGGGCTCAAAACAATGTGATTTATAGAAATACAAGTTAGGCCAAGAAGGAAATGGCTCAGTTTATTCCGAAATGCGTGGTATGCACAGGATTGTTACGAACTCCTCAAAAAGGAAGAAATCTGGTTGTAAAATAATTCTATTTAGCTTAACATGTGTGGCATCTAGACAATTTGGAACATACAATGTGATTAAGATGGGAATGTTAAAGTCAATAGCACATGGCTGTAGAGACTGTGAACGAAAGGAAGAATGTTGTATGGTGAAATGAGAGAGTGAGTTTTGCAGTCGCCATGAAAAGTTTAGTTTCGTTTAGAGATACATTGCAGAAACAGGCCCTTCGACCCACCGAGTCTGTGCCGACCAGTGATCCCCGCAGATAAGCACTATCCTACAAACACTAGGTACAATTTTACATTTGATACCAAGCCAATTAACCTACAGACATTTACGTCTTTGGAGTGTGGGAGGAAACCGAAGATCTTGGAGAAAACCCACGCAGGTCACGGGGAGAACGTACAAGCCCCTCACAGACAAGCACCCGCAGTCAGGATCAAACTTGGATCTCTGCTGATGTAAAGCAGTAGTTCTACCTCTGTGCCACCGTGTTGCCATTCAATAATGATGGACTACATTTATGAAATGTGAGAGCCATAACATTTAGCTTTCATGAAACAGGCCCTTCGACCCACCGAGAGCACTTGTAGGCAGGATCGAACTCGAGTCTTTGGTGCAGTGAGGCAGCAATTCCACCGCTACTCCACTGACCCATCAATGTAAGTTGAAAAGGCTTTAAAACTAAATTTAGAGAACGAGCAAATAAATACCGGAAAATAATTCACGGGAAATATGTTTTTTTTAAAGTAAGAACTGATACCTAATTGGCTACAAAAGTGATTCTTATGAACATCACTCTGAACAGAATATTCCTCATAATTTATAAAAGGAAACTGAAAATGTTATATGGTTGATTTTTTTCTTGTAACAACCTTGCAAAGTATTAGAAAAATAAATCAAACGTATGAGGTAATATTTCCAATGATAAATTCTTTGAAGGCAAATAGAAAGCAAAATAAGGTAGATGCTGAAACTTTTTAAAAAAAGGACATTTCTGGCAATGCTCAGCAGGTCAGGCATCACCTGGGCAAAGAAAGCAAATGTCAAGGTGAAAATCTTCCAATGGTATTTGCACAAAATAACTTCAAGGCTATTATCAGAATGTTCCACACTGTTCTCCAGAGACTTCACCAACTTCCTAATATT
This sequence comes from Rhinoraja longicauda, assembly GCF_053455715.1. Taxonomy (NCBI): domain Eukaryota; kingdom Metazoa; phylum Chordata; class Chondrichthyes; order Rajiformes; family Arhynchobatidae; genus Rhinoraja; species Rhinoraja longicauda. Next base: position 24,554,973 of record NC_135967.1, read on the forward strand.
CTAAATAACATCAACCATTCATGGAATCACAGCAAAATCATTCAGTAAGTAACATTAAGTAATGCTGGCAGAGGTAAATGATCCTTCCTGCTGCTGTCTGTATGAGATCAGCACAAGGCCAATGATGAAGCTAGCCTTCATGATCTGTGTAATCTGTATATCTGCAGCTGCTAACACTTACATGTCATCCGTTGAACCCCATGCCTCCACTCTGTGTCAATGCATCGAGAGCCAGAGCAAGTTTATCATCCCTCGGTATCCGTAAGATATTGGATTTTTTAAGGCATAAAAGCTTCAAAATTCTGCTGTGATGCCCTGCATTTTAAGATGCAAGTAATAGAATTCTGGACAGAATATTGACTGGAAGATGTGACTGGGCTCTGTGCTGACACTTATGAAATCTGTAGCATCCTGACCCATGTGTGTGGTGCACTTATGCAGGGAGGCCATTGGGTGTGCAATCCATGATTAATATTACCCTCAATATTTCCTGGTGTAAACAGTTTGTTCATATAATGGCACAAGGGCAGACCATGTGTGACAGGTAGGTTTCAAGTTTTTCAAGGTTTCAAGTTTATTGTCACATGTACCAGTTAAGGTACAGTCTGAAGAAGGGTCTCGACCCAAAACGTCACCCATTCCTTCTCTCCCGAGATGCTGCCTGACCTGCTGAGTTACTCCAGCATTTTGTGAATAAATCGATTTGTACCAGCATCTGCAGTTATTTTCTTAAGGTAAAGTAACATTTGTCTTACCATACAGCCATACTAAGTGAAAAGCAACAAGACACACAACCACATAAAGTTAACATCAAACTGAGAACTAACGACTTACACTATCATTGTACGTGTTTTAGATTTTTGGGTAGAATAATATGTTGCGCTCATAATAATCGTGGGGAAGCCTTTTGTGGAATTAGCTTTTTGACTTTAAATATAATTGGGAGTACAAATGAGTATTGAGGGAAGAGAGTGTTGGGAGTGGCAGAAAACAATGGAGTGATAGGGCAGGATACTTGTTCAAAGCGTAGAAATAAATGATAATTTGAAAATTTGAAAAGGAAAGATTTTGTTGTGAAGTATGTTGTGAAGTATATCAAGTTCTGCTGGGGAAGGATTAGTCAGGGCAAGAGTAGACGGTCATTGATATGTTAATAATAGACAAACAAATTAGCTGGAGGTTGGTTCAGATGGATGTTAAAAATGATTTAATTGCAGGGATCGAAGGGTAATGTGATGATTTAGTGGAATAATGCTTCTTCAACCTCATTACTGTCTCCTTTACCCCATGGTTTTTTTGAAGTTTCTAACATGTTATTTTCTTGGTAATAAATCATTGCCCATATTTTGCCCGTGTGTACCTTTGCAACTTTGCCAATTGCTTCTCAGTTGTTCTCCCACTGTGGCTCGCTTTTACTGGACTGAGGTGTTTCTGGTCTCCTTTGATCATCCCTCTGATTTCTGTAGAATCAATTAAGCAACTTCCACAATTCTCACACCAACGCTGCTCCAATTCCCTCTGATATTCTTAAACATTGAAAAGTAATTGAAAATAATTATACTATTAAAATATTTAACGTGTTAAAAAATTAAGTGTCTATGGAACATTGCAAAATACTTATAGCAATTATATGTATTAAATTAACTCAATTAATTTTAAAAAACTTGGCTATGGGGAATTATTGTGTCCCAGTTGAACTTATCCATGGTTTGTGAATTGGTTATCTTCCATGCTATCAGTTAATGCCAGTCACACACAATACTATATTTAGTGTGCGATGCAGATATATGGGCTTTTTAAACAATGATGGGTCTAGTTTTGAATATCCTTAGCTTTTTATCTGGCACTTAGAGTAAATTAAATTGGATGGACACTGATATTTGTGATAATGATGAAATCAGGAAAAGAGGAATGAGATTTGTTCTCTTAACAATTCGATTAAGTATATTTTGCCTGTTCCTATATTGATCTAGTTGAGACTAATTTTAATTCACTTACATAGAGAACACAAAGGAAGAAGAGAGACACAACAAACAGTAAGCAAAACACAAGCTGCTGGAGGAACTCAGCTGGTCAGGCAGCATTTGTTGAAGAAAATTGACAGAATAAGTTCTGCCTTGAGCCTTCTTCAGACTGATATCCTCATCTCCACCGCATATGCTCCCAAGATGAGACTTTCCACTCTTGGATATCCAAGATGTCCTTTTCCTCCAGTAAACATGGTTTCACCCCTGCTGTTGTGGATGGAGCTCTTACCTATATCTCGCCTGTGTCCTGCAGTCCTTGCTTTCCTCTCCTCCCAGATAGAACAATGATAAAATTCCCCTCATCCTGACCTTTCACCTCAGCAACCAACAAATCATTATCCCACATTTACACCACCTTCAACATAATCCCACCACCAGCCAAATCTTCTCATCACCACCCCTTTTCTGCTTTCTTTAGAGACCACTTCCTTTCTAAATCTTTGGTTCATTCATCCCCTCCCACCCAAATCAGCTCCTCCCCAATTACTTTTCCCTGAAACCACAGGTCCTCACATCTCCTCTCTTAGGAACCCCAGCAAGCCTTGCAGGTGAGACAGAGGTTCACGTGCAACTTTTAAAATCTTGTCTACTGCATTTGATGCTCCCAATGTGGCCTCTTTTACATCGGGAAAACCAAGCGTAGACGAGGTGACGGTTCTGTTGAACACTGGCATTCTCTTCACCAAGGGCCGCTGGAGCTCATAGTTAGAGTCATTGGCACAACTTGGCCTATTGGCACAACTTGCCCACAGCGACCAACATGTTCCATCTATATTAGTCCCACCTGCCTGCATTTGTTTCATATCCTTCTAAGCCTGTCCTATCCACGTAATTTGTCTAAATCTTTCTTATACATTGCGACAGTACCTGCCTCAACCACCTCCTCCGGCAGCCCGATCCATATACCCACCACCCTTTGTGTAAAAATAATTACCCCTCAGGTTCCTATTCAATCTTCCCCCACCACACCTTAAAGCTATGACCTCTGGTTCATGATACTCCTACTCTGGGCAAGTGTTTGTCCAATCTATTTCTCTCATGATATTATATACTTAATCTCACAATTTTGTACACAGGGTACAAACAGTTGGTAATCATTATAAGTTCCCTTCCCAAACTGACTTTTCAGTTTTTAGCCTCCTTCATTGCCAGAGAGTAAGGCCACACACAAACAGAAGGAACAGCACCTCCTATTCTGCTTGGGAAGCCTACTACCCACAGTGCAGCTCTTCGATTTCAAGTAATACTGCCTTCCCCCATCCGCTTTCTCATGCTCCCCCAACTCTGGTAAAAAATAAATACATTTGTTTATTGTAGCAGTGTAGTCTTACTGAAGATAAAGCATGGTACCATGTGTGATATTAGGTAATGCAACACATTTTCTGAAGGTAGTTACAACTCAATAACTCTTTAGGGAGATGCTGCACTTAATTGTTTCATGATGGATACCCCTCTTGGTGACTGATTTTGTGTGCTAAACTCCAAGCCTTGAAGTATTTCTTTGTTTCACGATTGCAGTGTGCTTTCCACTTTGCACCCACATTGTCAGCTATTCCAAATAGTGCTAACAATTTAGTCTTTGAGCCAAGATAGACGCAAAATGCTGGAGTAACTCAGCGGCACATGCAGCATCTCTGGAGAGAAGGAATGGGTGAAGTTTCGGGTCGAGACTCTTCTTCAGACGTTAGTACTTGAGCCAATTGTACCTAATCCTACAGCTTTTTTTTTGCTCACAGATAATTGCATTTCCTTCTTCAGATTTTTTGCCATGTAACATTTCAAAAGTTGTTTCCTTAAAGAAAACAATAATCCAGGGTAAATGTGAAACACTTCATGCATTCTGTGATATTTACTGAGTTTCCAAATATGTCCTGTTCTGCCATCTCAGTTTTTATTACCATGTTTTGTTTTCATATTCTTTTGCAGAGACTATTCAGTCTAACAAATCCATGTTGGCAGTCAGAGCAATACGGAAAGTCCCATTCCCCCACCTATGTCAATAGACAATAGACAATAGGTGCAGGAGTAGGTCATTCGGCCCTTCGAGCCAGCACCACCATTCAATGTGATCATGGCTGATCATTCTCAATTAGTACCCCGTTCCTGCCCTCTCCCCATACCTGACTCCGCTATCCTTAAGAACTCTATCTAGCTCTCTCTTGAAAGCATTCAGAGAATTGGCCTCCACTGCCTTCTGAGGCAGAGAATTCCACAGATTTACAACTCTCTGACTGAAAATGTTTTTCCTCATGTCCGTTCTAAATGGCCTACCCCTTATTCTTAAACTGTGGCCCCTGGTTCTGGACAACCCCAACATTGGGAAAATGTTTCCTGCCTCTAACGTGTCCAAACCCTTAATAATCTTATATGTTTCAATAAGATCCCCTCTCATCCTTCTAAATTCTAGTGTATACAAGCCTAGTCGCTCCAGTCTTTCAACATACAACAGTCCCGACATTGCGGGAATTAACCTAGTAAACCTACGCTCACTACAGCCTATTGTCTTTCCCATACCCAGTGACCCTTTCTCCCTATCTACCTAACACTAGGGGTAATTTGCAGTAGTCAATGTACATACCAGCATATCTTTAAGGTATGAGAAGAAACTGAAGGAAACCCTTGTGATCCCAGGAAGTGTGTTTGAACCACAAGAACAGCACCTTGTATCAGGGTTGAACCCAAGATGCTGGAGCTGTATGGCATCAGCAATAATTGTTGTGCTACTGTGATGTCTTGGTTTCCTCCCCTCCATACCCCTTTTTATCCATGTTAATCCTGTTCTCAGTGTTGAGCGATTCACTCTTCGATTTTGCTGTGATTTTAATAAATCACAAATTCACCAATCTCCAACCTCACAATTAAGAGTTTCACAGTAGATATCATATTCTCTTTTTCAATGTAGAATTGTTGACTGAAGGTGTTCTCTTTTGCAAATTTGTTCGAGCCTTTTAACTATGGCTGAAGACTTTTACGATGGGCTCCTCTCTCCATGAAGTGTCTGATTAAATACCAGCGTTCCTAGTTGGATGCAACAGAACCATAAACCCATTAGCGACTCTCTTGTGACACATTTTCTTAAGGCAGTAATAACCCATCCACTTTAAGGTAACAGTTCAAGCTGGTAGATGGGCACTGCACCAAGCGCATCTTATGATGAGTTAACAACACGAGTTGGATTAAAGCTTGCTTTTGTTACGGGATATCACCCGTTCCCTTCCTGTTTCTAATTCATACGTGATTTTAGTTTGAACAAACATTTTGTATGTTTTATTTATAATGAATGATCTCTTGCTCTCTTATCCACTTTGCTGCTATAACACTAAATTTCCCCGGTGTGGGACGAATAAAAGAATATATTATTATTATTATTATTATTATTATTATTATTATTATTATTATTATTATTATTATTATTATTATTATTATTATTATTATTATTATTATTATTATTATTATTATTATTATTATTATTATTATTATTATTATTATTATTATTATTATTATTAATGTTCCCTCATTGTCATTGAGTAAAAATCTTGGGACTCTCGACCTCGAATCATTAAGAGACCTCCTTCATTTTATAACTGCAAAGGTTCAATAAGAAAGCATTCCACAATCTTTTTAGATTTTTTAGATTTAGAGATACAGTGCGGAAACAGGCCCTTCGGCCCACCGAGTCCGCGCCGCCCAGCGATCCCCGCACATTAACACTATCCTACACACACTAGGGACAATTTTTACATTTACCCAGTCAATTAACCTACATACCTGTACGTCTTTGGAGTGTGGGAGGAAACCGAAGATCTCGGAGAAAACCCACGCAGGTCACGGGGAGAACGTACAAACTCCGTACAGACGGCGCCCGTAGTCAGGATCAAACCTGAGTCTCCGGCGCTGCATTCGCTGTAAGGCAGCAACTCTACCGCTGCGCCACCTTTTCTTGGAAAGGAAGGGTAAAAATTAATTATTTATAAAGAAAAAGTAAAAAATTAAATAATTTTGTAAACATAAAATGCATAAAGACATTTGATAACAACTTAAAGCATTTATGTTTACCCAATTATTATTTTTTAAGTCATTTCCTTGCTAGCAGTGCTCACATCCTAAGGGGAAAAAAGGCATCAGAATTGTAATAGGCATGTCATATTTTTTCAAAGGGGAATAAGGCCATGGCCAGCTTGGTTCCAGTTCACTGCATAAAAAATGTTGACGAGTAAACATTATTCAAATATTAGTGTTAATTAAAGGAATATGGTGAGTTAATGTAAGTACAGGCAGGATATGAGAACAACATGACATTAAAATATCCTAAAGAAGCAGTGAGTCAAACATAACTCAGGGAAAAAAAACACAACTTCACACTTCACAGGTATTAACTCACAGAATAAATTGTAACCTAGCAATGAAATGTTGACACTCTTGGGAAACAAGCTAGAGGGAATAGAAATATTCAGCAGGAAGAATACAAATATAGATTTGGGAGCAAGTGAAAGATAAAGCATAGGTTGCAGCTGATGCCATGTCATTTCCACATTGCACAAGTTTTAATGATCTCCACAGAATTTGTATTCAAGACAAATGATGCAATTTCAGCAAAGTAGAATTTACTGAACACTTTATTAGAGTTTTGTAGCTTCGTTTTGCATAAGTACACACTTGACTAATTAACAAAATAAAGTTCATCCACACCCTGTGGCATTCGCCAAGGAAGCAGATAGAACATCGGCACTTTACTGAAGAATGACTCAATGTCTGTCATTTTTTAAGGCTTTATTTCCTGAAGGAACATTTTATTGTACTTTGTTGTTTTGATATGCATAAAATGTAAGTGCACACTTTGCTTATTTACAAACTAAAGCTCTGCAGTTTACCCTGCAGCATGACTAGGGCGGCACGGTGGCGCAGCGGTAGAGTTGCTGCTTTACAGCGAATGCAGCGCCGGAGACTCAGGTTCGATCCTGACTACGGGTGCTGCACTGTAAGGAGTTTGTACGTTCTCCCCGTGACCTGCGTGGGTTTTCTCCAAGATCTTCGGTTTCCTCCCACACTCCAAAGACGTACAGGTATGTAGGTTAATTGGCTGGGTAAATGTAAAAATTGTCCCTAGTGGGTGTAGGATAGTGTTAATGTGCGGGGATCGCTGGGCGGCACGGACTTGGAGGGCCGAAAAGGCCTGTTTCCGGCTGTATATATATGATATGATATGATATGATATGAAATGTCTGGTTGGCAGTGAACATTTTGAAATCTTGGACATTTTGAGGAATTCACATTTCCATTTAATAAACGCGGATTGATCATAATAATTCTGAATTTCATTTATTCATTTTAGTGCATCCGCTCGATGGATCTAAAAATGCAAGTATTTCTCCTGTAACACCTTACAGCACAACTCTTCGCGAAAGCAAGCACTTTATAAAATTGAAATGAAACATGGTTAAATGTTGTTGTTTTTGCAATCAAGTTGTTGGTTGGGTCTTTCTATATTATCATGATTTAACTTCCCAGGTTGTCAGTTATAATTTGTCTGTCAATACCAGCATTTTATGTGTTGTCACTTTAAACATTGATCAATACATAGATGTAAAGAACTTAGGACCTTATGCATTAATTCCTGCCATGATGTGAAAAGAATATTAGTAGCATTTTGCATCCTCATTTCACAGCACTATAACCATGCACACATGATAAAAAGCAAGGTGATGCAAAATGCTCTTTTATTTCTCTGTTAATAAGCCACAGACAAACTTGATGGAAACAATGAGACGAGAAAATAAGAAAATAATGTAGCAAAGCATTTCTTTTCTTTTATCGTACAGATTTGTTAGAATGCATTTCTACCACAATGCAAATCTATAAATATAACTAATATCATTGAATAGTTGTCTTAAAGGTTTCTACTCATCAGAATGTGGGATGGAACTTACCACAGGAGTGTAAATGGACTCTTACTTCTGAATTTATGCCTAGCATCTGAATTACTGTGCCTATTTTGCCAGTAACAGTACCTGCCCACACGTTCCACCAGTCTTATAAGACTGTTAACAAATGTAAAGCTGCTAAAGTGATTTGAGGTCAAAGAATAGTGTGGAACCCACACCATTCATTTTTGCTTCAGCAATTAAAAAATAATAATTGAAGCCATTGAACAATTATGTATGCACATTAGGTATGGTACATATACAAGAATATCTGTCATGAAAGTTTTCCAATTTTGATATGACTTACACTCATGTCATTAAAGAGCTTTCCATAAAAAACAGATAATGCAAAACAGAACTTGGAGTGGATCATTTTTATAAATAATGTTTCAACTACTCTCAGAAAATGCCAGAAAATGATCAAAAATATTCAGCTCGTACTTTAAGCTCAAAGTATTGTAAACCATTTGTGCAGATGACTTATTGGTCTGGAAAATGATGATTATGATCAATGAAAAGTTCAGGAGCAACGATCAATAGACAGCCGAGAAGATTGGACTAAGTCATGCACTGCATAATTAAGTGCACAATACATCTGATTCCTGCTTTCCTTCAATTTAAAAAAATGGATCCGTGTTTTATGACCAGATTACGCATGTCAATGAACACAAAAGCACAGGAAGGTCCCCCTTTCTAATCTATCACAAGTTAAGTGAAATGCAGTGAGGTTCAGGTACAATGAAAATGTTGTTTGTAGCAGCTTCACAGGCAGGTAGACTCAGACAACAAACAAAATGTAAATTATATGTAGATCCTATAAGACAATGGAAAGAAAAAGACCATGGATAAAACAAGACATTTGTTTCTTCAATTTCTCTAGATGGTGGGTTAATTAAAAGCAGGGTACTTTGTGGCTTACAATTGTAAAAATACACAATTCAGAAATCAAGTCCATGATAGTGCAAGAGGTGATTTGCAGAGTTCCATTGCTGAGGAAGGATTAGGGTTGTGCAGGTCAGTTTAAGAACCTGATATAACTGAGGACAGTAACTGGTTCTGAACCTGGTTGTGTGGGACTTAATTACCAATACACAATTCCATAGACAATTTACTTCTAAGCAAAAGCCTCACTTTATGTACATTAGCTGCTCACAAAATCATATTTCATTAGAAAATAATTCTTAGTCACTCTGGCTTAATACACTCTATAGCAATATCAACACATGGCATAGCATGCTGCCTCAGAATTCATCCACGTGAGTTTTGGAGTCAGGATATAATGTGTTGATATTTTAGTGTGTTGAGTGACTGAGCAGGATAAACTTATAATTATATATTGGCTGTACTTATGTACCAGCTTTCTCATCGATAAATGAGTGTATCCACAGTTAAAATTAAAATTGCATAAGTAAAATATTAACATATTATAAAGTCATAGTGCTGGAGATAATAATATCAGCATGGATAGAGGATGGCTAACCAGCAGGTAGCTGCAAGAAGAGTTGAGAAGGTAATTTTCAGGTTGCAAGCCTATAACCAGTGGGATATCATGAGGATAATTGCTGAGCCTACAGTTCTTTACATCTCAATAATTTAGCGGAAGGGAACAACTGTACTGTAACCAAATTTGTGGATGATACAAAAGTAAGTGAGATAGTTACCAACAGTTTACAAATACATTTTGAGTGGTTAATAGTTGGAAACTTTTTGAGTAGTGGAAAAAATGTGAAGTTGTAAAGGAAGAATGATAAAATAGGATTCTTTTGAAAGGAAGAATGATAAAATAGATTTTGTTTAAATGGAGAAAGACTGCAGAAAATGGCAGCATACAGGCATGTGTGGGTTCTTTTACTTTCCTTGCTCAGAAAGTAGTGGTGAGTGAATCCTTGAATATATTCAAAGTGAAAATAGCTAGATTTCTAAACACCATGGCAGTCAAAGGAGAAAGAAGATGAGAAATATTGAATCATCCTACAGAATGGGGAGCAGGCTTGTGTGGCTCAATGACCTAATTCTGTTCTTATTTGCTATGGTTATGGTCTAACTTGTAATTATATCCTCCCATCAACTATGGTACAATAGTTTTTTTAATCTACATCATCAGTTTCATTGGACTGTTTTACACAGGGACAGAAGAACAGAAGTTGTTCCTCTAGCTTTGGAAGGCTACTTTGGCAATCGATTTCCCTTTATACCCACCTGACCTCCATTTCCCTGAAGTATATCAATCTCAACCATGATTTCAATTCTCCCAACATTAATCCTCCAGCCTTCCGAATTTCACAAACGTTTGTATTTAACATTTGTGAATCCTTTGGGAAATTGTGAAACTTCCAACGTTTTTTTTCCTAAATCTAAACAATACTACATAAATAAAAAGGAAATACATGACTTAAAATGACAACCAGAATGCTTCTGCACAGACAGTTTATTTCATTTTTTGTAAGAGACAATGCCCCTTTTTTTTAACGCCACTTCATCTAAAAGTAACACCTCAGAATTGACTTGAAATGTACAAAAAATATTTTTCTTAGTGTGAGATAACCGCAATAAATTTTCTGATCTGCGAGCTGTGACAGATCCAGCTTGGTTTCAATATAGCTAAATATTCAATTGGCACACTTGGGGATATGTTGTTCTGTTACTAAGGATATTAATTTGTTGCTTTACTTTTTATGGCTTGATATTAGAAAGCATCAGATTCTGGAGACATATTGTAATTTATAACCTTTTGGCTTAATTTTCAAAATCAATGCAATGTGCTAAAAATGTTATCAAATGTGTCAAATGAAATGATATACCCTTTGGATAGGATCCCTCTGAGACATCACCTGTGCCATTACTCTGATGAAAATTGATTTAGTTCATATTATGACAACTGTGCCAGTGTGTCATCCAGTAATGGAGATTTGTCCATTAGCCAGCCTGTTAATTTCTAAACTAGACAAGTAATCAATATTGATCATCATACGGGTGTGATCTGACATGGAAAAGGCAAATTATAAGTGGTTCTCCAGCATCTAATGCTAACCGTTGGGCAGAAGGAGAAATCCTTTCAGCTGCTCGAGTGCAGTATCATCAAAAGTTGAATAAAATGAATGCTTGCCCTGAAATGTAAGAGACAAAACAAAAACTTACCCAAACTTCCAACATGGAAAAAAAGATGCACAAGGTTAAAAGGAGGAATAAGCTTTTGGGTAGTCTGATTAAAGAATGAACCAAGCTCTAGTCAGAAAGGAAGGCTATTTATTCTGTTTGCTGTAAAATGATATATGGAAAACAAAATGAAGTGAAGTCTTACACATTTGTGAAGAAGTACTCGTATCTTTAGTTTGGAAGAGAAAAAGGTATTATGGGTATTCTATATATCAAAATAAACATACCCCATGAGATTAATGGCATTGTGTATGGTATGGCCTACTGGCACCTCTAAATTGGATTAATTGTAAATTGAAATTATATTTTTAGGCTTTTATATTCCATGCTTTTCTTTTGAATTTTCAGTAAAACATCCTACTTCTGTATATTTTAGATTTGCCTCTACAATTTGAGTTGACCATGATTCTAACCAGCAGGTCTCATGACTGTACACTCATTCCACTTGCCCCTTTGGTCCAATAGGAAATTTCGGCCTATATCTGCTTACATCTGTAGAAAGGAGATCAGGGCAGCTTGCAGAAGGTGGAGGATGATTGGAAGGGTGGAGTGGTGGTAGGGGTGGTATGAAGTTTCTTTATACATCCCTCGGGTTAACAAGCATTTCACGCTACCACAAGCACCATATATCTTACACTTGGTGGTCATGAGAAAATTAAAATAGCTCTTGGCATAACAGGGAGTAATGAGAAATGATCCCCTCTCCCCAGGTGTGGCTGTGTGTTCTAGCTACCACCAGTAAAAGGGCAGTTTTCTTGTAAATTGTTTTCCTGTGGTATTTTAACTGTGCACCTGCCAATAGGATAAAATTCTCACTTTGTTACATTTCTTCAGCTTGGTTCAGGAAATCTCATGTTCTCAGATCCAGAATGTCATGGGACAGCATGATCTTCAATTCACAGGGTGATGGCTTTATTGCCACCAACAGAATGGTCACAGTCATGAGTTGGATAAAGGACAGGTGCTATCATGGCATCCCATGGGAAGTGATTAGGAGGTGCCAGGTGGATGCAGCATCAGCCAGAACTGAGAAAAGGTGGGAATAAACATGTTTCAAGGTACGATGTGAAAGGGTTAATTCTAGGCATAGAATTATATAATGACTAGCCCGAGTGGACCCGTTGGGCCCAAACCTCTCCTGCATTGGTGCAGCACCCTCTCCTCCCCCACTCCATCTCCCCGCCTACCCCCCCACTCCTCCCCACCCCCTCCCTCTCTCCCCGTCACACACTCCATCCCCCCTCAGCCCCCCTTATACTCCCCTCACCCACTCACCTACTGCATCCCCCTCAACCCCCCTTATCCCGCCCTTCTCCACTCCCCCCCACTCACCCACTCCATCCCCCCTCAACCCCCTTATCCCTTTCTCCTCACCCCACCCCCCCTCTACTCACCCACTCATCCCCTCTCATCCCCCTTATCCCCCCCTCCCCTCGCCCCCCCATTCATCCAGTCCACCCCCCTCAACCCCCCCTTATCCCCCCTCCTCCCTTCCCCCCCTCACTCACCCACTCCACCCCCCCCCCTCAACCCCCCTTAAAACTCCCTCTTCCACTCTCTTCACCCGCCCCCCCCTCATTGGGCGCCAATCCCATCACTCGGGGACCTTCTCCCATCGTGACGTAGAAAACAGAGTCAGGCACGGCTGACAGCCATGGCAAGTGGAAATGGGATTTTAAAAGTTTAAAATGTCAATAACTTTTAAAATATAACACCAATTTGAACGAAACTTGCTATTTGCACACCGCTGGACAATGGTGAATTACATGGTCCTAAAATTGTTGCACCATCGTGTACCATTTTGGCTGTATTTTGGGTATAAATATACTTACAAACAGACAAGATGAGAGTTTCAGAAATATATAGGAGTGTAGGAAAATAACTGCAGATGCTGCTTCAAATCGAAGGTAGACACAAAATGCTGGAGTAACTCAACGGGTCAGGCAGCATCTCAGGAGAGAAGGAATGGGTGACGTTTCGGATTGAGACCCTTCAGATCAGTTTGAAGAAGGGTCTTGATCCGAAACGTTACCAATTCCTTCTCTCCTGAGATGCTGTCTGACCTGCTGAGTTACTCCAGCATTTTATGTCTAACTTCAGTAATATATAGATTCCTTGGAAACACCTGGCATGACGAGCTCGCTTTTTTTCTGATAAAATGGCTGAATATTTAATGAAAGCTTGATTAAGTTCTCTGTGAAAGGCCATCTGTTGGGTGTAAGCTATGCTTGCAAATAGAGCAACAGCTTTGGGTGAGACAAAACATGACCAAGAACTGTTCGATAAGAAGTCAGTTTACCTGACCAGACCATGGCACGGTCTACACATCCACATGGAGTATACCAAGACTGAGGGACTTTCTGTAGTTGGTCTGCACCAAGGACTGAGAGTCCCAACAAAGAACAAAGGACCATCGCTTCGGAATAATTGCTATCGGGTGCCTCTGGCAAGCAGAGTTGCAATGAGATCAAGTTAATTCATTATTTACTGTCTTTATCTCAGCTTATAGGGGAATAAGCTGTTAAATTATCACTGCCATTGAGAGTTTTATCTTATTCTATGTTAAAATGATCAAGATCCTTTGAATTTGGTAATAAGACCTTTTCATGGTACAGTACTGAGCAAAGTGAAAGAGAAGAAAAAGGGATGGTGTGTGATAGGGCAGAAAGGAAGAGAGGCTCAGTAACAAAAACAGATGACTGCATTTCTCCCCACTGATACTATCTGACCAGCTGAGTATTGCCAGCATTCTGTTTTTTCTCTTATATAGAAAATATAGAAAATATGTGTAGGAGGAGGCCATTCGGCCCTTCGAGCCAGCACCTTTATATCAGATACCCCAGATCTGCAATGACCCTATGTTTAATCTTTTTTTTTCCAATTCGAAATCAATATACCAATTACATAGATCAATGATAACCAAAATGATGGGCAATGCAATGTACTAAATGTGCTGCACTGAACTTGATTACTTGCACAAAATTGTTTGTAATTAATTATGCACTCTGGTAATCTGTTTCATTTTCTGCTACATTGCCACTTTACTTAGAAATCTACCACAGCATGACAGTGCAGCATTTGATTTGAATTGGTGAAGTGTGAGTGAGTGCATCTCTCTATTGTATTCTGTAAGTGAAACACATTTTTAATTTGTTGACATCCATGCAATGTAGTTCCATTCTTAATAAGGTAAAGAAACTGAGAAAAGGGGAAGAGAGTTTCTATTCACTGCAAAACATTTACCGAGGGATATGGGGGAATCACATTTGTCAGGAAGGCAATCAAAAGCTATGTCTCGAAGCAATTAATGAATGCTAAAAATGAGGTACCCTGTAAGCATATAAAATGAGTATGTGCAAGGTGAACAATATAAATAAAACTCCAGATTGCAGCTAGTCAGGCAAGGTAGGTTTCTGTGCAACTGAAGATAGACACAACTGGAGTAACTCGGCGGGCCAGGCAGTATCTCTGGAGAAAAGGAATAGGTGAGGTTTAGATCAATCCAGCAAGTCTGCACTAATATTACTATCTGCACGAACCTCTTTCCACTTGTTTCATCTAACCCCATTTAAGGGCATCAAAGCTTTTGACAAATTGACTCAAAACTACTTATCAATATTTCTAACAAAGAGCTGCTAAGTTCTCCGTGCAGTTGTGAAATAATGCTGAGTTTGATACTTAAGTATTATGTCAATTTGTTAAAAATGATCACCACCTGTAGGGAGATGCTAGGTAAAGGATATAAAACTGGTCTGACATTCTTACTAACAATAATCGGTAACCTTATTTTGTAAGAAGTTTAAAATAACAAAACTTGCTGGAAGTGTGTTGATCTGCATGTAGCAAGCAAAAAAGCAGAGTATATTTGGGATAAGATTTACCTTTATTGCAACTTATGCACCTAAAAGGACTTCAACGAGTTAAATCAGTTACTCTTCAAGCCACACAATAAACTGCAATCTAAATTGTCACAGGATGCAGCGCGAGAAGGGATATAATAATAAGACACTTATTTTGTGGACATGTTATACACTTCAGGGTACGATTACTCTAAGCACATATTATAAAACATTTCAATACTCTAATAACCATGTGCCAGGGAACAGATTCCCACTGAGAGGAACTAATCCCCTGCAAAGTTGTATTAAAGTTTCTACTGCTACTTTTATTTTCATATTTAAAATATTTCACTCTTCCGAAAAATATATTTTCAGCTTCAATGGTAGAATTGGAGTAGGCACAACGATACTAAATTATATCAAGTTTTCATGGGAGATATAATCCTCAAATCCATTTATAAAATAAGTCTTCCAGCACTCACTTCTGACTATTGATAACAAATACTGCAAACTAGGTATTTGCATATTTTACATTTCAACCCTGCAATAAAAATGGTTCGGTGCTGTTGGTGCTGGCCCCAATGTGAACACAAGTCACTCCCCATTGCATTTTCAATTTAATTTGTGGTCTTGCATTCCATTAGGCAAGTATTCAAGGCTGCTTTAATTTGAAACTTTTTTTGTGCATCTCTATCACCTTTGTGAAGCTGTTGCTTGCAGAAAAAAATGGGATGTAACTCACCACCTGAATAATCTTAAAAAATCATGGTAAACAACCACACCGAAACGGATCTTAATTTTTCGATGTTGGCCAACTACATTTTCAATGTCATGTTACGCCCTGAGGTTTACTTATGTTCAGAAGTCGATAATCAGCAGTGAGCAGAAGCTTTGGGAACTCGAACGAAGCTTAAGCTGATGTTGCCAGTTACTTGGAACACTTCACAGCATTGAATAAATTTAAATCGTTACACCTCCAAAGAAGGCCATTGGGCCCACAGAGTCTATATTAGTGCAATGCAAACCTGCAAATTATTTACTTTCATTTATTTCCCCAGCTCCCTTTTGAATGCTGCAATTGAATGTCTTCTTTAGTTTTTTGGTTTTAGAGATACAGCATGGAAACAGGCTCTTCAGCCCACTCAGTTTGCACTGACCAGAGATCCCTGCACACTAACACTATCACACACGAGGGACAATTTATAATTTTACCAAGTCAATTAGCCTACAAACCTGCACGTCTTTGGAGTGTGGGAGGACACCGGAGCAGCTGGAGAAAACCCACGTAGGTCATGGGGAGAATCTACAAACTCCATGCAGACAGTACCCGTAGTCAGAATTGAACCTGGATGTCTGGTGTTGGAAGGCAGCAACCCTACTGCTGCACCACGTACCACCCACTCTGACATCTACCAGTGCTTTCCACACCTAAACATTAGTTACTTAAAATGGTTTTCCTCGTGTCATTTTCGGTTCTTTTGCCAATTATTATTCCATGTCCCATGCCCTTGACACTTTTGCCAATGGAAGCAATTTGTCTATCTATTCTGTCTAATTATTTCTTCATTTCAATTATTTCCATCCTCCCCATTCAACCTCCTCCCTTCCACGAAAGGAATCGCAGTTCTACTAATCTGATCACATAATCAAAGTCCCTCACCTTTTAATTCATTTTAGTATATCTCTTCTGCATCTTCACTAAAGCCATTACGTCTAAGGTACGAGTTCTGAAGATGGTGTGGCCTACCAATTTTAAAGTTAACAATAACAATTGAGCACTGGAGAGGAACTTGGAGAGGGAGAGGAAAGACCCTATTGATATGGTCCACGTAGGAATCAATGTCAGAGATAGGAAAAAGAAGAAGATTCCACTGTAGTAGCAGGGGTTTAAGTTACAATGCAAATCCACTGAGACATCAGAGGCCATAGGAGATTGTAGATGCTGGAATCTTGAACAAAAGAAAAAGTGACGGAGAAAATGTGGATGATGAGGTTCAGGATGTATGACTACAATTCCTCACCACTAAGATTTAAAGGCTTCCAAGGCGTTGTTGATGTTTAACTAGTTTGTGGCCTTGTCAATTAAGGGTGGTGGAAAGACGAGATTGAGCAGGCTCTTGTGAAGGGAATCAATGGCATCCAGTCATGACTGAGGAGGAATTTAAAATGAAGGTGGGCATCAATTATGAGATTTACTCTAAAATCTTCAATGTGCCTGGCCAACCTGTGTCCATAGAGGGAAAGGACACATGAAGATCATGTTAGTAATGAGCAGTACAGCACAGGAAGAGGCCCTTTGGCTCACAATGTTTGTGCCTAGTTAAACTGATCTCATCTGTTATGAGCCACATCCCTCTACTGGCACTTTCATGTGCCTATCTTAAAGCCACTTTTGTATCTGCATTCTCCACCATCGCAGGCATTGCGTTCCAGTCCCTTACCACTCTCTGTATAAAAAACTCGCCCCGCATGTCTCCATGAAAATCTCCCCCTCTCACCTTAATGCTGTGCCCTCTTGTGTTGGACATCTACTCCCTGAGAAAAAGGTTCTAGCTGTCTACCCTTTCTATGCTTCTCATAATTTTATATAATTCTATCAACTTTCCCTTCAACCTGCGACATTGCAGAGAAAACAATCCAAGTCTATCCAACCTCTCCTCATTGCTGAAACTCTCTAATCCAGGCAGCATTCTGGTAAACCTCCACATCTTTCCTGTAATGAGGCAACCAGAATAGCAGGCAATACTCAGAATGCGGCCTAAACTAAGTCCTAAGGAGCTGCATCATGATTTCCAGTCTCTTATATTCAAAGCTCCTAGCAATGAAGGCATGCATACCTTACACTTTCTTTACCACCATATCTACTTGTGCTGCCACCTTCAATGAGCTATGACCCTGAACTCCAAGACCCCTCTGCACATCAATGCTATAAAAGTCTTCCCTTTAATTGTGTACTTTCACCTTACATTTAACATCCAAAAGTGGGACATCTCACCTCACACTTGGTCAGATTAAACACCATTTGTCATTTTTCCACCCATTTCTGCAGTAACCTCTGACAGCCTTCTAACTCCTGTAACTCCTCCATAATGGTTTATCTGGTACAATGCCGTCCGAGCTGGTTACATGCCGCCTATCCAAACAATTCGAATCACCTATCCCCACCTCTACATTCAACCCAATCAACTGCACACAATTTTATTAATATGTTTAAATAGACATAAAACATCAGTACACGTAATAAAGATAATGTGTTGTCTGTATTCAGACAGTAAAACTTATATCTGAGTTTATCTCAGATACCAAAAATATAATCTTAGCTCTTTAAAGAAAAAATATTTGCTTTAAAGAGCTAAAGCGAATCTTTAGCTCTAAGAGGACACATGTAGGGTTCAATATCAATTTCAGTTTCTCACAATAAATTCACCACACTTCTCTGCAGTCTCTTCAGTGGACCATATACTATTATTTTACCAGGTTGCATTGAAGATTAAAATCTATCTTATATCGTTTAAGGACCTATTCCAATTAATTTGAATATATTTCAAGTTGTTGTCACACGGGTTGTAAGTAATATTTTGATTCAGTGTGGAACCACTCTGAAAGCAATCATGTATATTTCACTTTGCCTTCAGCCATAAAATAAAATGATGTAAAGAGAAAGATAATAGAGACCTATGAGGATTTTTGGCATCAGTGGGGTGGATTGTCAAGGCTTATGGCTCACATACATTTGT
Source organism: Rhinoraja longicauda (assembly GCF_053455715.1). Lineage (NCBI taxonomy): Eukaryota > Metazoa > Chordata > Chondrichthyes > Rajiformes > Arhynchobatidae > Rhinoraja > Rhinoraja longicauda. The sequence continues at coordinate 24,573,653 of NC_135967.1, forward strand.
GGTGCAGCAAAATTAAGATCTTTAATATACCTTTTATTCACAATTACCTACAATTTCTCCAGTACTAGTAGTGTGTTAAATGATCACTGCACAGTGCATCAAAGAGTGAAATGGTGAAATGGTTGTAGACCTGCCATTTGGAAATTCAATTGAAAGCAAGACACAACACATTACCAGATGTTGAATCTGACCTTGTTCAGCAGCAGTGCATTCATGTCAAAGAAGTCAGATACATCTAAGGTACATCCCAGAGACGAGGGTGGGGGGGACATGGACCCAGGAGGAGAGTGGATCGATGATCTGCTGCCAGCAATCAAGTTTAGCGATACTGATTGCCAGCAGCTAATAATTTTGCCTCCCCTCCTTTCACCAAACTAAGGCCTTCTTCCTCTCCAACCCTACTTTGTCTTCTCATCCCATGTTTGCCAGACCAGACCCCTGCTATGAATGTAATTGATCACTTCCTGAGATGATGATTTGCAAGCTCCTTGCTTGTTGGGTCTTGAACACTATTGAGTTTCCAAATGACAACCAAAAGCCTCAATTTTGCACCAGGCAACAATTGTTTAAAGTTGCACAAGTTACAGCCTGTTCACTTTAAGTCTCATGGAACTTAGTCGCGTTGGAAACTATCTTCTGCAGGACTGCCTTGTGAATAGCACCACAGCCACTTTCTGAATTAGAATCACAGTACAATCCAGGCGACAATATGCATTGCACGTCATTGCAGGCACTGTGCAGCCTGTGATACTTCATGTCCTCCACAATGAACCCAATACAATTACCAGTCTCTTCCTTGCATTCACTGTTTTTCTTGGATGAAAATTAGATCGCATCATAAACTTCATGTCACTGTGTTATCTAATTTCTGGTCACACCTGTTTCACATGAATTCCTGGTGCTTTTTGTGCACCACAATGAGTCTTCACCATTTTTCCACTTTGCGGTAACTTGGTTTGTGTGAGGAGTTTTATTATGTTTCTCATGTGCATTCATTCAACTGACGGAATTGCCTCCCCCATATTGGACAATAGGGAACTGTTCATTTATCTATGTGTTATGAATTTGTTGACTGTGCAGTTTTGTGAAATTGCATGGTTTAATTTTTTTTTTTTTTGTCTCTGCCTGCTTTCCTTTAATCGTATGAATATTTGTTCTTGTCAATAGTCAATAGTCAATAGTCGTTTATTTGTTACATACACATAAATGTGTAGTAAAATGAAACATTACCCGCAGTTGAACAATAAGACCAATAAGATTAATCAATAAAAATGCAATAACACATACAATCACAACTAACACCAAACAAAAAGAAACATCCATCACAGTGAGTCTCCTCCAGTCCCTCCTCACTGTGATGGAAGGCCAAAATGTCTTTTTCTCTTCCCTGCCGTCTTGTCCCGCGGTCAGGCTGTTGGATTTGCCACGTCGGGGCGGTCGGGGCTCCCGATATTGAAGCCGCCGCTGGGCGGTGAAAGGTCCACGGCCTATTTCAGGCCGTGCCGGACGGTGAAAGGTCCGTGGCGGGCCGACCCAAGCCCCGCGATTCGGGGCGGGCGAACACGCTGCCTCTGCCGCTGCCGGAGCTCCCGATGTCGGCCCCCATCCAGGGGTCTGCGGGCTTCCGACGTCCACGCGGCCCGCGCCGGAGCCTCCGGAGACGAGTCGCAGCCGCGCCCGCAGCATCCGCAGGCAGCCAGCGCCGCAGGTGGTGAGTCCGCGCCGCGGGCTCTGCGAACCAGAGCCCCAGGTGAATGGCCGGTGGTAGGCCGCAACGGGAACGGAGACACGACACAGAACAAAGGTCACGTCTCCGTTCTGGAGAGAGAATGTTACAGTTCCCGTTCCCTCCCACCCCCCCCCCCCCCAAAACATAACATACAAACACTACATCATATTAAACTACAATTCAGACAAAAACAACAAAAAACACAAAAGACAGACGGACTGCAGGCAAGCCGCAGCTGCGACGGCAGCGCTGGCTCCTCCCCGTAGCTTGTCTATTCCTCTGATTTTTGTTTCTGTTTGGCCACAATCTTTTTCACTAAAGTTTACCTTTTGGTTTGTCCCTGATATTATTAATGAGGATTCAAGATTCAAGGTCACAGCTCTGAAAGAAGTAGTAAGCCCCTAAAGTGTTTTTCAAACTAGGGGCGGCAACAGGGTTGGCAGGCATCTACATGATTCCCTTTTTAATCTTTCAAAGACTGAATACATTTTATTTCCATTTGCATACTTGTGCAGGTAAGCATTACTTTTTTTCTGCTTTTGGCTACAGCAGTTTGAATTCTCCATTTCCAGAAGATTCTAAAGGACTGCTCTGTCATTGGAGATTTCAGATCAATGAGCAGACTTTTCTCATTAATTTGGTAGTAGTCTATATTAAATCTCCAAGTTAGGCAATTTAAATAGCTTAAATCAATCATAAAACAAATATAGGTGGACAGCATCATGGATCATGGTGGACGATCACTCAGATGACAGTGAAGAGATAGCAATTATAGAGTAAAGATATTCTGCATAGTAAGCCGTGCTGGCAAGCAAAACGGCAAACAGCGATCACACTGGACATTGGGCAAGAATAATGTGAACTGCCGTGGAGCAGACGAGACAAGCTAATAAAGGAGAGTAGTGGAAAAGATCAGGCTGGGTGACTAAAGGTAAAAAATCAGGACGGAGCAGACCAAACTAAATAAAAATGTGATGATTGTAGGATTCGGGTAAAGGCTCTGCAGCTAAGTGATCTGAAGGGCCTGTTTCCATGGTGTACATCTTTATGATTCACAGAGGGTGGTAGTTGAGGCAGGTACAATAACAACATTAAAGAAAAACATTTGGACAAGTACGTGGATAGGAAAGGTTTAGTGATCTAGGTTCAAATGGGGCTAAATGAGAATAGCTTAGATTTGCCTCTTTGCTGGCATAGACGGGTTGGGCCGAAAGGCCTGGATTCTGTGACTCTATGACTAATTCAAATGAAGAAAAACCTCCAAGTTACTGAACAAAGAATTCCACACAGTTAAAACACCAGTGAAGAACAAACTGGCAGCATTGGCATGTGATTTTGCTAAGGGTTAGTGATTCTATCCAGCTAAATTAAATCTCTAGTAAATGGCTCTCAAATATTTTTTGCAGTTGCAGGGAATTTGTGGACACAGTACACCATAGGATCTTGTGTCTCTCATCTTCAGTGCTTTTGAATGTCATTTCCTTCATAAAGGTTTACAGATTCACATGTTAAAGTTATGAAAATATTCAAGAATGTTTTCCCAATAAATTTACAGAGCATAGACCATTGTTTTAAAAAACAGAACAATTTAGCAACAGCCTCAAATCTCCAAAATGTTTCTATGAACGAGAAAGATCATAATTGTCTTGGGTCATTTTATGGGGCAAATTACCTGCATTTGCAAAGAATATAGGAAGGGATTGTGGGGCAGGATAACATTTGGAATCGTTTTAATCATAGTTAAAGGATTCCAAAGTAGTAAAGCTAAGAAAGCGATGAGATGATAGTTTTGGCACTTTGACAGAAAATGTATCTGATTGTACTTCAGTACTTTTGTACAAAAAAAAGCTTTGGGCAGCATTTATCCCTTTCATTCACTTTCCAGCCGAGAATGTTTAGCAAAAGGTCTTGCTCCATGTCACTGCTCCTGGTAAGCCTCAGAGGCTTTTGTAGATGTTGTTTCCACTGATGTTGACTTGACCCTTTTTAGGTTTACTGACTGATAATTTAACAGATGGTCTTTTTGACACTTTTCGTAGCGTAACCAGACTTAAAAAATGAAGCAATTCATAACTTCTTAGAAATAGTCACAGACAAAATATGGTAGCAGAAATAGAAGACATTTTTTACCTGCTGTTACTGCAATAAAAAATTGCATGTAAGAAATAATATTTTGGTTGACATGCTAAGGACTATTTTGTAAATATTGAGCACACATATTCTGTCTACACTTATTATGCTCCAACACTATTTCTTTCTATGATTTTAAAGAGGGCAGAGATATTTTCAGGTTTATCAACAGACTATGTTTTTAATTACAGATTTGGAAAGGAAATTGTTCATTTAGTTTCTAGTACATGTAATAGATCAAGTGGCTTGCAATTCCCAGACACACAGTACCATGACTTTTTTACCCTTCGGTTTGATAAACCAAACTGTGTTTTTGTAATTGAGATTTGAAAAATCGCAAACAGCTCCAATAGTGCAGAATCATTCCCTTTATGCACCATCAGTTCTGTACTGTTTGCATCTAACTGTCAAAGTCATATTGAAAAGGGAAAATATTGTTTTCTTCATCTCATAATGTGTCATAAAGGAGCTACCAAAATGTCAACCTCAGGATTATTTCAGGATGCTATCTCCACTGCTTTGAAGACAAAAGCAAATATTCTTGATGTAGTTTAAAAAATAATTATATTTATTCCCAGGTTAGTGCAGAATTTAAATGCAGAATCAATCTAATGGATAAGTATACTTTAAAATATAAAACTGTAATAAAGTTAAAATTGATCTTGTTCCTACTGAAGTGGACATTTAAATAGGTACTTTCTTGAAATAATTCTCCGGACGGCACTAAAATACAGATTGTGCTTGCGTTTCAGGGAGGTCAAGTTTCGCTTTGAACACAACCAGCGACACTAGCCATTTTCAGAGAATAAGTTGACACAAGGAACGACAGATGCTTAAATCTTGAGCAAAAGCACAAAGTGCGGAAGTAACTCAGTAGTTCAGACAGCGTCTCTGGAGAACCTGAAAAGGTTAGGACCCTTCATCAGGCTGTATAGAGTAAGGGGAAGAAGTGGGGATTGGACAAAGTTAGGTAAGGTGAAAGGTGGGTACGGGTGAAGGGGATGGATTGGCAGATGTGTGGACAAAGGCCAGAGGTGAAAAGTAGACGAAAGAGAAAGATAAGGAGCAAAGAGATGTGCGTTGTAAGGCCAGAGGAAGGGTGTAGCTGGAATGGAAAAGTGGGGACGGTGGCATAATGGGAGAAATGTGCACATTCAGGGTGGGGCTTAGGGTAGGACAAGGGGAGAGAAAAATGAGAGGGGAGATGTTGGTTAGTTACTTAAAGTTGGAGAATTTTATGTTCATACCATTGGATTGTAAGCTACAAAGTGGAGTATGAGATGCTGTTTAGATTTAGGTTCGTTATTGTCACACAAAGTGAGGTACAGTAAAAAGCTTTATTTTGTGTGCTATCCAAACAGACCAGATATAATAACATAGATACAACAGTTCAAACTCAAGTACAATAGATGGAGCAGAGAGTACAGAATATATTTGTCAGAATTGTAGCACATTGCAACACATCATTTCCTTAGCCAACATCTAATGTCCTCAATGGGGTGATGCAACCCGACAAATACTTTCTATGGTACATTTGTAGAAATTGGTAAGATTCACTGAGGAAATGCTGAATTTCCTAAATCTGCTCAGGAAGTAGAGGCCTTCTTGGCTCTTGCATTAACGTGGTTGGCCTACGACATTGGTAATATTAATGCCAAGGAACTTGAAGCTCTCCACCATTCTACATCTGCACCATTGATGGTGATTGGGGCATGTATTGCACTATGCTTCCTGAAGTCAATAACTAGCTACGTCATTTTTCTGACATTGAGGGAGAGGTTATTGTCCTAGCACCATGTCACTAAGTTCACTATCTCCTTCCTGTACTCCGTCTTGTCACTGTTCGAGATTCAGTCCACCATAGTGGTGTTGTGTGCAAATTTGTAGATGGAAATAGAGTGGAATTTGTCCATTCTTGCTCCACGGGTGTAAAGGATGTACAGTAGGGGACTGAATGCAACCCTACAGGGCACCGGTGTTAAGAGTTATGTGGAGGAGGTGTTGTAACTCACTCTGGCAATGGAGGTGGCCCAGGAAAAAATATCATTATTGGAATGGGAAGGAGAGTAAAAATGGACAGGAACTAGTAGATGCAGCAGGCCTTGGCAGACTGAGCACTTGATTCAGCAAAATGATCACTTAACCTATGCTTGGTCTCACCAACGTCAAGGAAGCCACATCCGGAGCACCAAATGCAAGTGTAAAACCCCCAAATTGTTAATTCACTGTCAGTCATATTGGGCTACAATCCAAGAAAAATATTCATCCCAACATTTTTAAATTAATCTTTTTTGAGGTGAACTACATTGGAACCTTCTGTGTTGTTCACAACTCTGTCTATTACTATTTGGAAACCTAGTTTTGCAATTGCGATGGACCATTTTCTGAACAGCAAAGCAATTAATAGAAAGATATCGGTCAGTGTAGGCTGGTGAAATAAATGGGTTACCAGCTCTTTATGTTAGATTGTGATGATAAAATATGAACAATTATGAAGCTTAGAGTTGCTTTCCTCAGTTAAATACAAATTGTTCCAAAACAAACCTGAGCCCTTGTCCATTGCCAGAAGTTTCTGTTTCAGTATGGTCCCATTGCAGATTTTTGTTTTAATGTACCTATACACACCCTTGGCATGCACATACCACCATCAATCAGAGTTTATTGCCCCTCCATAGTTGTCCCTGAAATGTTACTGATGAGTTACTTTCATGAACTTTATGTTTTGTTGAAGATATTCCTACTGTTTTGCTAATTGGTGTTCCAACATCTTATGAGGATCAAATGGTGAAATGTTTTCAGATCAGACATGACAATAGGCAATGTGGAGGTCATGGTGTTCTCAAACATTTATAACCCATATGGCAGATCTTATGAGTTTGGGAGATGATGGTGAAGGTATCTTGCTCAAGTCCACTAGATAGATGATCTAAAACCATCTTAAGTGCCTAGTCCTATTATGCTTTGCATTTATGCCCAGGATTGTGCTACATTGGATAAAGTAAACCATAAAGTTTTAATATATCCAGCGAGATAAACTTATTATCCTCTGCAGTGCTAGTTTAAAAAAATATATATTGGTGCAGCTGTTAGAATTTTTGTTCCTTATCTCCTGTTATATTGGAAAGATTGAAACTCTTTTCCATATACCAGTTGAGTTCCTTGAATTAGTGGTCATGTGTCAACTTGCAAAGTGCTACTTAAAGCTTAATCTTCAGCCTCTCAGGACACTCCATTCTTAATTAAGAACCTTTTTGACAAAGTGAATTGGACATTTCCTTTGGATTAAATTCTGATAGAATGTCAACAGTTCAATCCAAATAATCAGTCAACTGATCTAAATTTTTGAGAAACAATAATTTGCATTGATCTGATTCCCTTAGCATGGTAATTCTTCCCAAAAGCTTCCTTTGTACATGGTTTCAGAAAATTTGATACTGATCCAGACGAAGAGAAATTAGGATGAGTAAGTAAGAGATAAAGCTGAAGGTTTGCCCTAAAGTAGTTGAGATGCGATGTTTAGAGAAATAATTCTCAAACTTCATGGCGAAACAGCTGAAAGCATGTCTTTCAATGAAAATTGAGAATACATTGAAACCATTGAGGGGGAGAGTGATCTTGGACTGTTTGATATTTGGAAATGATTCCGGAAACTGGGAGAGAATTGAAACTAAGGAATTTCAAAAGTAAGGTGTTACTGGACTTTTAAGCAACATGGATCATGTATTCCTCATGAGAATAAGAACACTATGAAAAGCTCTTTCAATCCACATCTTAGATTTCTGCAGAGATTTGTGCACTATAATGTTAGACTAATCCCATGAAGATTAAGTCATGTACCATTCAGTCTCACTCAAAATTAGGTAGCTTACTAAAGTAATTTTGATTCAATTCACCAAGCTTTTCAAATTACGGCAAAGTTACAGGTGATTCACACAACAGTTGACTATTGAAACCAAGTCAGCTCTGAGTTCTTATGCTTAGATCCTCTCAGATATTACTGAAATAAATGATTGCTGCAGATTGTATTGACTTGGCGAAATGGTTCAGTTCCAAAGCTACATGAAAAGAAGTATGTAGTAAAACAGTGAGAACCACCGATAAATTATAGCTAGTTTTAATTTTGGGTTGGGAGAGATTTTTTAGAATAATCTAAAAAGGTTGACGTACTGTAATGTACTTTAATTTTACAGACAATCACAATCATTAAAGCAAAAATTATAAATAAACAATTTCATTGTCTGCAAATTATCCTGTTCAGTTTAAAAAGCTGTACAGTTTAAAATATAAAATATAAAACCTCTCCAGAGCCACAGTTTCCATGTTTCCAATTAGTGAGAATGGAGCAGGAGGGACAAAATATTAATAGCCCAAGGATCTTCATTTACAGCCATTTTAGATCTGATGCCTCCTGTCAGGTATAAATTTCTGCAATGCAATTATTCACTGTACATGTCGGCTGTTTCATCTATATCATTCTGCCATCAGTCAAAACTCTAAGCAAAAATATCGATTCTCAAGGAAAAATTAAATCAGCAGTTTCATAGGAGTACAAAGCCCACGTTAGAATTTTAATACATTACTAGACCAAGTGGACCCGCTGAGCCCGAACCTCTCCTGCATTGGTGCAGCACCCTGTCCTCTCCCCCTCCCCTCTCTCCTCAACCCCCCCTCCCCTCTCCCTTCTCCCCCACTCCCCCCTTCCCCCCTCCCTCCTCCCCTCCCCCTCCCCTCCTTTTAAACTTAAAAATGTGAATAACTTTAAAAATATAACACCGATTTCAATAAAACTACTCGCATTATCACTAAAGTGACAATGGTGAGTAAGGTGGGCCTAAATTTGTCATGCTACCATGCACCGTTTTGGCTGAAGTTCAGTCACAAACAAGATAATAAACGAGAGTTTTAGTATATAGATAAAAGATACAGTAACACTACTTACCATGTCACCTCTACTCTTGAAAATTTAGCAAATATATCTGGCAAATTGTCAAAACAGGCAACTGAAGATCCACCCAATTCAGGAAGGAGTTTACTTCTAATAATGAAATCAGGGAATCTGAATTGTTTAAGATTCCCAGTGGAAAGTTGAGATGCCGGTACTGGTCACCTAGTGCTGAGGGCTTCTCACAAAGAGATCAGGTTGAGTGCAATGAAAACAGGATTCATGACTGAAAGTATGTTTTTTTTTAATGTTCCAGTTACAATTTTTTATGTTCCAGTTACATTTAGTAAATTGAATTTAATTACCAGAGCTGGCAGGATGAGATTTGGACGTATTCCTGGATTAATGGTCTTAAACTCTAGTAACTTAACCATTGTTTTGCTGCAGTTCTGTAAAGAATCACATTCTGTTCAACAAATTGTTGTAATTAGGTTTTACGTTTGAATATTTCCTGCCTTGATTTGTGGGTTGTTACACTACTTTTTCACATATTCTTTATCTTCCAGCAGCAGAATTCACCTTATTGCCTGTTTTTTTCAACTGTCTTCCCTACCACCATGCCACATGATGCTGCATTAAAGACCTAATAGGATTATCTCTCGGTTCGGCAACTAGATTTCAAAATGACACATCTGGCAATGTATAGGAAACGGTTGGTCAATAGCATTGATTTGTTTGAAGTCGTGCTGTAAATCAAAAAATATTTCTCCAACTTTACTGGCTGCTGTGGATGTACAATTACTTAGGTTTCTTTTGCTTTAGAAAGGGAAGGTAACCTAGAAACTGCTGAACTGTTTACTTTAAGTTGCTGACTTAACCATCTGACAAAGAAGCTGCACAAAATGTTGCCAGTGAGCAACTAGAGTGCAATCACTCTAAGCACAGTGGAAATGCCACACTCCATTAGATTAATGGGAATCTCATGGTTGATTATCAGCAAATAATCAAGTATGATGGAGGCATACCGGGACTCTTGGAAAAGGACAAGGACATGGTCCATGTGGTTCACCTTCATGATGCAATGCCAATTAATCATTTTTTTAAAAATCACATGTGAAATATTAGCTCAATCTCGAAAGCAATTTGTTCCAGATCATTGATTGCGTTCATAACACGAACTCATGGCCTACATTTATTAATGACCAGCCATCACAATAGAAAGTCATATATCCAAGTGTACCAAATGCACTGAGATTGATGGCATAGACCAATGACAAAAGAAACAAAGGCATATTGATTCATTGGGTGGGAATTGTTATGTCACATGAATTTAACGGGGATGATTGTGGGATCATCAATTTTGAACAAAAAAAGTTAGATCTGAATATTATGTAAATACTAAAAACTCAGAATGATAGGCGGCACGGTAGCGCAGCGGTAGAGTTGCTGCTTTACAGCGAATGCAGCGCCGGAGACTCAGGTTCGATCCTGACTACGGGTGCTGCACTGTAAGGAGTTTGTACGTTCTCCCCGTGACCTGCGTGGGTTTTCTCCGAGATCTTCGGTTTCCTCCCACACTCCAAAGACTTACAGGTATGTAGGTTAATTGGCTGGGTAAATGTAAAAATTGTCCCTAGTGGGTGAAGGATAGTGTTAATGTACGGGGATCGCTGGGCGGCACGGACTTGGAGGGCCGAAAAGGCCTGTTTCCGGCTGTATATATATGATGATGATGATGATGATGGAAATTTAAAATAATTTGGGTTACAGCTCAGAAGATCATTTCTTATAGTCAGGTATGAAAAATAAAGGATTATGAAATAAGAAGTGAGTGGTAAAATGTAATAGAGGTTCTAATGCAACTATTTAATTATTGCAGCAATGTATACAGATCTTTTTGCTATACCTTTGGCAGGAAGGAGTGTTGTGTAGTTGCATTAGGACCTCAAGTGTTTTCTAATGGCAACTTTCAGACTTTTCCAATAACTTCCTTTCCAATTGCCATTACTACACAGGGAGTCGGAGTGATCTTACGCAAACCCAACAGAACAGATCTTCCAGTTGTTTTTCCAGTTTAATTAGTTGTTTATTGAAGTAGTTGTACAAACAAGGAGATGAACATACCAGGCTATACTTATTTCGCATACAAGTCGTCGCTGGCTGCTATGTGCCTGGTCTGGTTCCAGGTCTCAGGTTTTCCAGTTGATGGTCTGTCCAGGTCTGGTAAGAACTGTATACTCTCTCTCCCTGCATCTGGCTCCTCCCAGTCCCTTGTGCCCATTTATATACACCACCCTGTGAAGCTAACGACCGCCCCTATGTATTCAAAATAATATGGCAAGATATATCTAGACAAAATAATATAATATGCCAAAAGTCGCTAGCCTAAACATAAATGGCTCCTACAGGTTTAATTGTGAGATTTATGTGTAAAACAAACGTATTCTCTGGAATATATGATGATAAGTCGGGGATCTGGTGCGCTTTTAAGGATTTAGAAAGGAATTGATGGGGTAAGTAACAAAAAAACATATTTACTGATAGTGAGGAAAGCATGGACAAAGAGGCAAAATCCACAAATCTGTGCCACGTCCTGTAGGGGAGAAGTTAGAGAACATTCCTCCAGTCGCACAATAAAAACTACAGCTGCTGGCCCAATGCATAATTTTCAATTGTGTATTGCTAGCCTCAGGCCTGAGGCCTTAAGCAATATGGAGCCAGGGCTGATGGATGAAGTTGGAATATGAATCATACATATGATCACTGGAGAGTAGAATACACTCAAAGGGCCGACTGTTTTACTTTTATTCAAGTCAAGAGTCAAGAGTGTTTAATTTTCATATGGACCGGCAAAGGAGCAATTACATTCTTAGATGCTGCAGCTTAATAGCCCATAAGTGCAATAACACACAGATAAATATATGATAATGAACAATATAATAAATGAGTAAAACTAATACCAGGTAACCATTATAGTGCAAAATGGAAGACCCTACTGCATCTAAAGGTACAGTTAATAGAAAATCATACTCACTGAGGTTAATGTTGTGTGGTGTTCAACAGCCTGATGGTTCTTGGTGTTCTTGATGCTGATGGACACGGTTTTCTGGCTCTTGTACCTTCCCCCCAGTGGTAATATCAAAATGAGAGTGTGGCCAAGGTGGTTTTGAGTCTTTGGTGATATAGGTTGCCTTTTGGAGGCAGCGCCTTCTCTAAACCCCTTCAATGATGGGGAAGTCAGCACATGTGATGGACCTTTGGTGATATGATGTGATGGACTATGTCTAGCACTCTCTGCGGTCTCCTTCATATCTGCACCCTCGAGATGCCTAACTGGGCCCCGCGCTCTTTATCGTACATCGGTGGAAGCTTGACAGAAGTATTCATCTACATACTTAATCTCCTCAAACTTTTAAGGAATTAGATGTTTTGAACTTTCTTCGTGACTGCATCAATGTGCTGGGTCCAGCACAGATCTTCAGAGATATACCCGTCCAGGAACCAGAAGACCTTGACTCTCATGTTTATTGGTTAATTATTATGGGTTAATGGGTTATTATGGGTTAATTATTTTTCAGGTTTTTTACACAGAGTGTGGTGGGTGCCTGAAATCCAGTGCCAGAGGCTGGTGGAAGAGGCAAATGCAATAGTGCTGTTTTAGAGGCTCTTAGGAAGTAAGGATGTGGACGATGTGTAGGCAGATGAGGTTAGTTTATCTTTGCATCTTGTTTGGCACAAACATTGTGGTCTGAAAGGCCTGTTCCTATACTGTACTGTTCTATGTTCTATGTATCCTCTTTCCACAACCTCTCTTCCCATTGTGATCTCACTCCTAAAGATCTCACCTTCCTGGGCATCTCATTCCTGATGATTTCCCACCAACCACTGCGTCTCTGATCACTTTCCCCTCATAAATCCATTCCCTCTATTTCCTTTCCTTCAACATTCCCCTCTAAGATTTCCATTCTGGCTGCCCTCTCTCTCTTCATTCCATGACCTTTTTCATTTGTGCTTCCTTCCTCAAAGTCTTTCAGCTCTGGCCATCTCTTCCCTGTGCACCCACCTCATGAACTTGCTTCCATGCATCTTCCCACACCCATTCAACCCACTCCACTCCTCTTGCCATTCACAATAATACCATCAGTCTCTCATCCTTCTATCTCACTATTGCAGTGACCTTTCTCTGCAATCTCTCTCTCTCCTAAATCTTAATTCACAAGATGTCTGCTGCCTCACCATTACTCTCCCCCACCCCAACTCTCTTCTATCTCTGGTGTGATTTAAAACAGTCAATAGACAAATGAACATACAACATTTTTTAACAATCGATTTGCTTAATTGTCTTGCACCATTACAATGCTGCATTCCCCAGCAAGTTTTCTGAGACGTGTTGTTGTAGACACCAACGCAGCACTTGAGACAAACTAATATAGAAGGCACATGTTCACAGGACGCTTTTAAGATACAATGTGTAAGAAGGAACTGCAGATGCTGGTTTACACCGAAGATAGACACAAAATGCTGGGTAAACTCTGTGGGACAGGCAGCACCCCTGGAGAGAAGGAATGGGCGAAGAAGGGTCTCGACTGGAAATGTCACCCATTCCTTCTCTCCAGAGATGCTGCCTGTCCCACTGAGTTACTCCAGCATTTTGTGTCTGCCCTACATATGTTATCTTGTTTTCACATTTTCATGGCACTGATTTTTTTTTCCCTGGCAAGTACAGCATTTGCTGTTATTAATGCATGAGCACTTGATTATATGAAAGATATTTACCCCAGACTCCCCCTCCCATTCCCACACTGACCTTTCTGTCCTGGGCCTCCTCCACTGTCAGAGTGAGGCCCAGTGCAAATTGAAGGAAGTGCACCTCATATTTTGCTTGGGCAGCTTACAACCCAGCGGTATGAAGATTGACTTCTCTAACTTCAAGAAACCCTTGCTTTCCCTCTCTCTCCATCCCTCCCCCTTCCTAGTTCTTTGGCCAGTCTGACTGTCCCCCGATTAAATTTTATTTCTATATTCTTCGTTGTCACCTTCTCCTAGCTAACAATGATCTATTCTACATTTTCCTTGATCCCCATCTCCTTTGGTCTCGTTCTCACACCTTATTCTTACATATCTCTGTCTCCCTTGCCCTTAACTCTCAGTCTGAAGAAGGGTCTCGACCCAAAACGTCACCCATTCCTTCTATCCAGAGATGCTGCCTGTCTCGCTGAGCTACTTCAGCGTTTTGTGTCTATCAAATTGAAACTTTTGTCGTTTGTGACTGATGAAATGTCTTGGTATTTCGAGCTGCCATCTCCATTGAAGTTGCAATTCTGTTAGTAAATTGAGGTGAGGCTTTTGTGCATAACAGCTTACATATCTCTGATCCTTTTCTTATTCAAGCTATCCACAAAACTGACTCTTATCTTGATATCAATTTAACTCATGCTCATTTGAACATGCAATTAGGAGAAGGAAGAACATACTCCTTCCCCCCAAAAGGGAATTAAAAGAATTGTCAACTTATTTTATGTTTGTCGCAGTTGATTTCTTTTGGCTGTTGCTGTGATTCTATGTAATGTTCTCTAGAGTTCTTTAAAGTTTCTGATATCTACTGGGATTGAGTGGCAGAAACTGAAAGACTTTTTTCTTAATTTAAGTCATCAGATATCCATGACCTTTGCTTCGTCTTGGCATTCCTTTGGAATATAGAAGGGCTGGTATGCAGATGGGAAAAAGACGGATCCTGAAAAAGAGTTCATATCTATGCAGAGTATTCATGGATAATTCACCAGTCATCTATAATATGACAGAGCTTCAGAAAAAATGATTTCAATGAATTTTTCCACCTGCTCCGTACAAGCTGCAATGTCAGAGCAGGGCGTGTGCATTGCATTGTTAAGGTCAATGCAACCATAGATAAATAATTCAGGAGTGATCAATTTCCCAAATCATTTAGAGGCCCATTTTGCCTTCACGACTGAACATCATGTTCACTATAATTTGATTTTATAAATTAAACTGATGCATGGTGCAAGCAAAACAACTTAATCTCCCTGGTGACTTCCATCTTCTGTGACTTTATCTGTTCTGTTGTTCTGACAATATGCTTCCCTCTGGCTGCAGCATGTCTGCAGAAACATGATCCCAGGAATGAGTAGCTTAACCTATGATGAGCGTTTGTCGGCACTGGGCTTGTACTCGTTGGAGTTTAGAAGAACGAGGGGGGACCTAATTGAAACATACCGTATAGTGAAAGTCTTAGTGTAGGAGCCATTTGTGTTTGTGCGGGCTATTTTAGCATATTATATTATTTTGTCTAGATATCTTGCAGTATTATTTTGGACACTTGGGGGTTGTCGTGAGATGAATACATATATGGGCATAATGGACTGGGAGGAGCCAGAATTTAGGAGTATATCTGGAAATGCAGAGATGGGAGGGATCAGAAACAGGGAGGGAGAGATACAGTTCAGACCTGCGACAACGAGAGCTGAAAGCTTGGAGAGTTTGTATTACTCCTTCAATAAACGACCAATTAAACTGAAAATACGTTTGGAAAATCTCTTTGTTGGTTTGCATCAAGTTCACTCCCTCTCCCGGTGAAGTAATAGCAAGCGGAAAGGACTTTATAGGAAAGGAAATTATTGGAAAGGACTTTATCACACTTAGATAGAGTGGATGTGGAGAGGATGTTTCCACTGGTGGGAGAGTCTAGGACTGGAGGTCATAGCCTCAGAATTAAAGGGCATTATTTTAGGAAGGGCATGAGTAGAAATTCCTTTAGTTAGAGAATGGTGGATCTGTGAAATTCTTTGCCTCAGAAGGCTGTGGAGGCTAAGTCAGTGGATATTTTTAAGGCAGAGATAGATATGTTCATGATTAATACAGGTGTCAGAGGTTATGGGGAGAAGGCAGGAAAATAGGGTTGGGAGGGAGAAATAGACCAGCCAAGATTGAATGGTCGAGTCGAGCTCTTGGGCCGAATGGCCCTATCACTTATGAACATGACCTTATGTTTGTGGTTTTGCATGGTGGTCTATGAGACCATAAGGCCATAAGACACAGGAGCAGAATAAGGCTATTCGGCCCATCGGGTCTACTCCACCATTCGATCCTGTCTGATCTATTTTTCCCGCTCAACCCCATTCTCCCGTTATCCTTTGATGCCCTTCCTAATCAGGAACCTATCGATCTCTGCTTTAAAAATACCAAATGTCTTGGCTTCCACAATGATCTGTGGCAATGATTCCATAGATTCACCACCCTCTGGGTAAAGAAATTGCTCCTCACTCAGACCCAGGCCCAGGGAGGCCAGGTTTGAAGTTGAACCATCTCATGCTGGGCTGAAATGATCAGTAGCGCTTGGCTGACAGTCAGCAGCCATCACAATGGAGGAAAGTTAGTGGAAGATGTACAGTTGGTGTTATCCTGAAAGTGATTATACTATGCCAGTTACCCAAGCCGACCCATCAATCCACTCGCTAGCCCCCACTATTCCAATCAATGATTACAGTTTCTGACTCACCAACTTCATACCCCTGAGGGGTAAATGAAAGCCTCACCACCACCAAACCAAAGCAATCAATCCTAATCCAAAAACCTTTCAGATCCATAAGTCTTTCTCAGTCCCAATCCTCGCTCCTCTGATATTCTCCAGCCCTTACTCAGGCCCCAGACTCCAGCTTTCCTTTGCACTCTTTGCACTGGCACAGAAGGGCGGCACGGTGGCGCAGCGGTAGAGTTGTTACCTTACAGCGAATGCAGCGCCGGAGACTTGGGTTCGATCCTAACTGTGGGTGCTGTCTGTACGGAGTTTGTACATTCTCCCTGTGACCTGCATAGGTTTTCTCCGAGATCTTCGGTTTCTTCCCACACTCCAAAGACGTACAGGTTTGTAGGTTAATTGGCTTGGTAAATGTAAAAGTTGTCCCCAGTGGGTATAGGATAGTATTAATGTGCAGGGATCGCTGGTCGTCGAGGACTCAGTGGGCCGAAAGGGCCTGTTTCTGCGCTGTATCTCTAAACTATACACAAGGCTGATTCAAAGCTACCAAGCACCTTGACTTGGATACTGTAATGTATTTTGAAGAAACAAGCCCATAAACAATATGGTTATCGACACATCTGCAACTAATTAACTCTTTCTGAATATGCCAATGAGATTTCTTAATGACCATTTACTTAAATTGTGCACTTATTCTAATTTCAGATTTTGGCCTTTAAATTATAGATCTACATTATAAACCGTCCAACTATTAAATTATTGATCCCCTATGAATAATGTTTTTCACAGATTCAGGGACAGTTTCTTCCCAGCTGTATTCGGGCAATTAAACCATCCGACCAACAACTGGACAGCAGTCCTGAGCTAATAACAACCTCATTGGAGACCTACGGACTATCTTTGATTGGACTTTATCTTGCACTGAACATTATTCACGTTATTCCCTTTATCATGTATCTGTACATAGTAGAAGGCTCGATTGTACTCATGTATTTTCTTCCTGCTGACAGGTTTTCACGCAACAAAAGTTTTTCACTGTAATACGGTACATGTGACAATAAACTAAACTAAACAAAACTAACTAAACAGTGCATTCCAATTAACTCTTTCAAAATGATTAGGTTGTGAAAGTTGATGTCTGTGCACTTAATGTTGATTAACCCTGTATGATTGGTCTTCCATATTTTAATTCTGCAAGTTAGAAGCAGTAAGGTACAAATATTTTCCATTGAATTGCTTTTGAGTCCTATTTCTGACCAATTCCACATGGTAACAATGGTCTTGTTAAGTAGAAATGAAGCAGCAGAAGTAAGCATTTTAGCAGAAGTATGGCTTTAGATTGCTGTCCTATTAGTTAAAAGGCCACTCAAGTTAGCAGCAAAGAAAACTCTTAGTAGGGTAGGCTTCACATATTTTGTAATTGGAACTCAGATGGCCGCAAATACTGCAGTCAATGTGACACGTCGATACTCCAGAAACAATAGTAGTAATACTGTGGCTGAATCTTGTGCAGGAAAAGCCTTATTCAGCATATCTGCTGCAAATGCTAGCTTGTCAGCAATATAATTCAGTGTTGCGAGGTTACACAACCAATGAGGTTCATCTGCTATGAACATGGCAGAAAGTTTATATCAAACCTGGGAATAATTGAAAGTTCCCGACGTCAAGAGTTTCACCAAAATAATTCAAATGTCCATAATATTTGGGACAAAGACCCATCATTTATTTATTTGCCTCTGTACTCCACAATTTGAGATTTGTAATAGAAAATATCACATGTGGTTAAAGTGCACATTGTCAGATTTTACTAAAGGCCATTTTTATACATTTTGGTTTCACAATGTATAAATTACATCTGTGTTTATACATAGTGTCCCCCCATTTCAGGGCACTGTAATGTTTGGGACACAGCAATGTCATGTAAATGAAAGTAGTCATGTTTAATATTTTATTGCATATCCTTCACATGCAATGACTGCTTGAAGTCTGCGATTCTTGGACATCACCAATTGCTGGATGCCTTCTCTGGTGATGCTCTGCCAGGCCTATATTGCAGCCATCTTTAGTTTATGCTTGTTTTGGGGCTAGTTCCCTTCAGCTTTCTCTTCAGCATATAAAAGGCATGCTCAATTGGGTTTAGATCGGGTGATTGACTAGGCCACTCAAGAATTGACCATTTTTTAGCTTTAAAATCTTCTTTGTTGCTTTAGCAGTATGTTTAGGATTATTGTCTTGCTGTAAAATGAACCGCCGGCCATTGAGTTTTGAGACATTTGTCTGAACTCGAGCAGATAAGATGTGTCTATACACTTCAGAATTCATTAGCTACTACCATCAGCAAATGTATCATCAATGACGATAAGTGAGCCAGTACCTTCAGCAGCCTTAGATGCCCAGGCCATAACACCCCCAGCACTGTGTTTCACAGATAAGGTGGTATGCTTTGGATCTTGGGTAGTTCCTTCTCTCCTCCATTCTTTGCTCTTGCCATCACTCTGATGTAAGTTAATCTTTGTCTCATCTGTCCACAAGACCTTTTCCAGAACTGTGAGTGCTCATTTAAGTACTTCTTGGCAAACTGTAACCTGGCCATCCTATTTTTGCAGTGAACCAGTGGTTTGCATCTTGCAGTGTAGCCTCTGTATTTCTATTCATGAAGTCTTCTGTGGACAGTGGTCATTGACAAATCCACACATGACTCCTGAAGAGTGTTTCTGATCTGTCAGACAGGTGTTTGGGGATTTTTCTTTATTATAGAGAGAATTCTCTTCTTAATGATGTTCCAAACAGTTGATTTTGGTAAGCCTGAGGTTTGGCTGATGTCTTTAACAGTTTTAGTTTTGTTTCTCAGTCTCATAATGGCTTCTTTGCCTTTCATTGGCACAACTTTGGTCCTCATGTTGATAAACAGCAATAAAAGTTTCCAAAGGTGATGGAAAGACTGGAGGAAAGACTGTGTGCTGAGAGCTCTCTTCTACCTGCATTAAGGAGGCAATTAAACACACCTGAGCAATTACAAACACCTGCGAAGCCATGTGTTCCAAACATTATGGTGCCCTGAACTGGAGGGATTATGTATAAGCACAGCTGTAATTTCTACATGGTCAAACCAAAATGTATAAAAATGGCCTTTAATAAAATTTGACAATGTGCACTTTAACCACGTGATTTTTTTAATTACAAATCTCAAATTGTGGAGTACAGAGGCAAATAAATAAATGATGGGTCTTTGTCCCAAACATTATGGAGGGCACTGTATAGTTCATAATAGCCAAGCCCATTTTTATTATAGTTAACTGAAGTTGTGCCTTTTTCCAGATTAATTTAATTAATATTAATGTCTTAACTCATTTATATCAGTTAAATGTGTTTTTGAGCAAAGTTAAATGTATGTAATAATTTACAATTTTTCAACTGTTTCCAAATGTCTCTGATCATCAGAGCCGTTTGGAAACAGTGAAAGGACTTCCTGGCAACACAAGCCTGCAGGATGCACAATTGTACTTTCTGTCTGGACATCACAAGCTCTACTGAAGAAGTTAAAGAGAATACTAAAATACTAAAAAGGGTAAGTTTGGCAGTATTGAAATTCAAAGAAAAAGCTCTTAAAATAATAAAAGGTGCAGTGATAGAGTGTATTATATAATATATTACACCAAATAGGTTTTGTTTACATGAAAGTGTTTTGGTTATATAAATAGTTAACACATGAAACACTTGTCCATTTTCCATTGGAATGATTTAGAAGGCCAGGCACATATTCAATGTTATACAGAACTGTAGGAAGCCTTGAGAATTTTTAATGAAAGAAAATGGACTAACTTTTTCTATTGCCTGGAAATCAAACTTAATTGAAACTATTTCACATGCATAAATTGCGCAAAAGAAAAAATCCATCTGCTTTGAAATGTTTGCATTCATCTTTGGCAGTAGTCCTACCCATCAAAAAAACTGGAGCCAGGCATTTCAGATGTTCTTCATCCTAAAGCAGCATTCATTTACTCACTTTATTTCATGAATGTGCTGATATCATTAACGAAGGGCCATGATTTAATGTCTTCTTCCTTGGATATTGTTTTTATGGTAAGAAATACTCTTATGAATTATTTTTCAGAAAATAAGTTCAGTGCCTACCAGGCATTTGGAAAGATGGAGGATTGAATGAGCGAGTATGTTTGAGGCCCACTATCTGGGACTTACACAGGCTTGTCCTAAACTCAGGAGATTTGGTTCAACAACAATCATGAGTGTCATCAGGTCTACTCCATAGTCAGGCATGGTCAACATTAGGGATCCATTTGTGATGATGCCCTTCAGTAGAACAATACTTTAACAAACAGTATGTAATTGTGCACATATTTTCCATATACATAACTAGAATAGAAAAATGTGCTGCAAAGTAAAAGAGTAACTATAACAAGGGAAGTTATTATTGCTTTTCATGATAGGCCTTCAAACCTGACAGTACATCCTTATTCTCCTAAGAAGCAACTGCCCGGTCCTCCTCTTTGTTTTGTTAATTCTGGTGTTCTAACAACAGTAATTAAAATCCCAGGATTAGATTCAATGACCGAAAACCACCAAGCTTGTAGAAATAGTAGATAACGTAGTTCTGGTGGGCCACAGAATTGGTGTGAAAGGCTTTGATGGTCTTGTGGGTGTGTCTTGATATTTCCTTTCTATCTTGGGAACTTTGTGTATTTAGATGAGATCTATGCAACCCATCTTTCCTTTCAATGGGCAACGTTACTTGCTTGACGCATTTGTGGATTGAATGTAGTCATTTGCAAAGACCGTCATGTTAATATTTAGTAGAGTTGTGACCTTTATTCCTCGAGGAAGAGCTATCACTCTTCTAAACCTAAAGGTTTGCTTGCATGAAGGTGCCTAAATTGGATTTCATGTACAAACAGACTCAATAAATGTGAATATTTGAATATGCATGGTTCACAGTGAGTGTTGTGGCTTCATCTTTATTTGTTTTCTGAAGTATTCTTTCTCCCTGCCCACATCTAGCTGGACCTCAACATCTACCCCATCTTGCCAATTTCTGCTGGAAATAAATTGTACATTGGAGCTGGAAAAAAAAACCTGTAACTAAAATATGTACCTTTCTTTAGCCAGAGGGGGGAATTCGTTGCCACGGATGGCTGTGGAGTCCAAGTCAACAGGTATTTTTAAAGTAGAGATTGATAGGTTGTTGATTAGTAAGGGCATCAAAGGTTACGGGGAGAAGGCAGAAGAATGTGGTTGTGAGGGAAAAATAGATCATCCATGATTGAATGGTGGGGCAGGCCTGATGGGCCAAATGACCTAATTCTAATCCTATGTCTTATGATCTTAGAAACGTAGAAAATAGGTGCAGGAGTAGGCCTTTCGGCCCTTCGAGCCATTCAATATGATCATGGCTGATCATCCAAAATCAGTACGCAGTTCCAGCTTTTTCCCCATATCCCTTTATTCTGTTAGCCCTAAGAGATCTAACTCTCTCTTGAAAACATCCAGTGAATTGGCCTCCACTGCCTTCTATGGCAGCGAATTCCACAGATTCACATCGTTCTGGGTAAAATAAATTCCTTATCCTCAGTCCTAAATGGCCTACCCATTATTCTTAAACTGTGTCCCCTGGATCTGGACTCCCCCAACATTGGGAACATATTTCCTGCATCTAGTCTTTCCAATCCCTTAAGAATTTTATATGTTTCTCTAAGATCCCATCTCATCCTTCTAAATTCCAGTGAACATAAGCCCAGTCGATCCACTCTGTCATTATATGTCAGTCCCGCCATCCTGGAAATTAACTTGGTGAACCTTTGCTGTACTTTCTCAATAGCAAGAATGTCCTTCCTCAAATTAGGAGACCAAAACTGCACACAATTCTCCAGCTGTGGTCTCATCAGGGCCCTGTACAACTGCAGTAGGACCTCCTTGCTCCTAAACTCAAATCCTCTCATTATGATTGCCAACATGCCATTTGCTTTCCTCACTGCCTGCTGGACCTGCATGCCTACTACACTCAAGTCTCCTTTTCCTGATCTGACACCATTCAGATAATAATCTGCCTTCTTGTTCTTGCCGCCAAAGGGGATAACCTCACACTTATCCACTTTATACTGCATCTGCCATGCATCTGCCCACTCACCCAACCTATCCAAGTCACCCTGCAGCCTCATAGCATCCTCCTCGCAGCTCACACTGCCACCCAGCTTTGTGTCATCCGCAAACTTGGAGATGTTACATTTAATTCCTTTGTCTAAATCGTTAATATATATTGTAAATAACTGAGGTCCCAGCATTGAGCCTTGCGGATCTAAAATCACACAGAGCAGAACATCACTGGAACAATTTTTGATGATGGCCCACAATGTAAGATCAATGGTGGATATAAAATCTAGTTTTGTATTGCACTGATGATATAGTGAAAATCAATGGTTACACGGGCAAAAATCTTAATCACAAAAGTAGGGACAGAGTTTCGCAAGATCAGCCAGCTTGGAATATTTGGTCTCCGGTATTAGAGGTCAATAATATCCTACAGATAACACTTTTGGTGTTATTGTCTTGCAGTTATGTAAATCACCTCCAGAGGTTGGATGAGAGAGAAAACAAAATTGCTTTGCAAAAGAATACACATGGTGAAAAACCTACTAAAATGAATGTTTTGTCTTGAAGTTTGCATAAACTGAACATCACTGATATGAAGGGATGGTTTGCTTCTGTTTCAAGCAACCACAGTTAAAACAGATTGATGATTCTCCTTTGTTATGAGTTTTCTAAGAAGTTTCAATGCAATTGTGGGGAAATCTAGGTGAAATTAAAAACTGAAGTGAATCTGGTTTTAATAATGTGCATATTACAGGGATGAATAAAAGATTCCTTCTTCCCAATTTAACCTTAACCTCATTCAGAAATTAACTCTTACTTAATTAGTTAGAAATAAGCTCTAAATTTTGGAATAGCTCATCCCTTCCATTTTATAGTCCTATGAATAAAAGTTATGCAATAAAATATCATATGGTGTCATTACTGCTGTGAGTGATACCTCCACTTGTAAAACATAAGATAACAATTTCAGCACAAGATATACTTTTGGATGCACAGATTTATTTTTTTTGCAGATAATTCAGGTTATTTCCTTCAGCCCATTAAATTGCAATCAAGTGTTCATTTGCCAGCTTGTAAATCTTTTAACATCAGTTCATGACTGAGGTCTCCCTATGAGGCTTTCATTTTGTGACTTGTATTGAATCAAAAGCCTGAGTTGTAAATAAATATGCTGTAAAAAGTGATTTACTAAACTGGAAAAAAAAAAAAGAAAAAAAAGAAAATATTTTAAAGTTAAAGTTTGTGGTTTGGAAGCGTTGTCATGAAGCAATGTTTTTAACAATTTTATTATGTGCTATTTTTCAACATTGATACTGTGGAGAAATTTGCTGTCTCATAACACATTGTCAGAAATAGCTTCTTAATGACCCTATAATATATATTTCAACTTTCCAAACATAATGCACAGTGATAAAACTAAATATTTAAGCAAATGTTTGAAGCAATCTCTATTTAAAGATCATATGATTTCCCCCTTTTTAATAATCATTGGAATTAGTGTAACCAGCAAACAACTTCCTTCTTTTATCTCTCATATAATGCATTCAGCTATCTCAAATTTGCATATAAAACTTCCATTTGGACTCTGATAAAACATTTACAATTAGAAGATTTACTTTAATGTTTTGGGGGTTTGAAAATTCAATTTTCTGGTATCTTGGCAATTTAAAATGTGCAGGTCCACTTCAACCATAATTAGGTTTTCACAAAAATTACTTCTGGTTAGATGAAGTTAGCGACCATTGGAACATTAAATTGGCCTCCAATATAAGAGGCAACATACTGGCATTGTAGAAGAATAGTATGGCCAGAGTGAAGGAGACTCCATTCCTATCTGATGTACCACAAACATTGCAGGTGGCAAATCCTGACCCCACAATCAACTCGACTTGGTGGATTCCCTTTTGAAAACCTCAAATTGTAGTCTGGAATAATAGAGGGTCTGTGCCTGTGAACAACGTAGTCTCTGATTTGCTTATCCTTCGCTAACTTTTATGACCCTGTAAAGGATCCATACATGATCTGAAAACAATGCTCTCTTCCTCTTTGACATGCAATTTGCTTGCTGATTTTTTTGCCAATTGCATACTCTATAGAAATAATACCAGGAGTGAGACGAAGGATTGGCTTGTTAAAAATAGACAATGTCTACTATGAACGACAGTCTTCCATGACTGTACTGCATTTCATTCCTTTACCCAAAATCTTGTATGTATGAACAATAAAATGTCACCCTTGCTGAATAGCTCCAAGTACCCTGATTATTACTATTCCATCACTTTCATTCTTCCCTGAATTTTGTTAAAGAATCAGCATCCAGTCAAAATTACCCAATCTGCTAGTTAATTTTCAGCCCGTTTGGGAACTTTCAATTGGTTTAGTTTAAAGATACAGTAGGGAAACAGGCCCTTCAGCCCACTGAGCTCATGCTGACCACTAATTACTCATTTGCATTATTTCTATGTTATCCCAATCTTGCATACACTCCCTACACACTGGGGCAATTTACAGATCCAATTAACCTACAAACCCACATATCTTTGGCATGTGGGAGGAAACCAGAGCACCTGGAGAATGCTCACGTGGTCCACAGGGCAAATGTGTAAATTCCACACAGACAGTGCCCAAAATCAGGATTGAACCCAGGTCTCTGGTGATATGAGGCAGCAGCTCTACCTTTGTAGGGAAAACAGAAGTTTATTTCTGACTAATTATAAACATTTTTTTTAATTAAAAAATGCAATTCCTCAGGTAAGAATTGGCTTTGCACAAAAGGACATGTGAGAAAAGCGGGAAATGGTGAATGCGTTCTCACCCAGATCTAACTGAGCTTCCATTACCTGTATTCTATTCATGTACAAATCTATACAACTCAAAGGAACATTGAAACAGAAGTCAAGTCCTTTTACAGCTATAGTTAAATGTAATCTACCAAGCCAAGTTGTTTGGGGGTCAGGAGTTGCCACCTGCTATGTGACTGTAGATTAATTTACCTGTTCATTTTCAGAATGCGTTGCTATAATTTTTAGACCATGTCCTGTACATCTAAACCAGCAGAAATCTTTTCTATCCATCCTATCAGCTCACCTTAAAATCTTGGAAACTTAAGTCAAATTATACATACATTTTCTAACTAGCATATGAATTTGTACATTTTTTAAAATCACCTCATAAGTCATCCCTCAGGTTTCAGGTACTATTTGGGAAATTTACATCACACTTCCTCCTAGCCAAAATATATATTTTTAATGCAGAAATGTTGTCATTTTGGATTGATATCCTGGATGTTCCATCCAAGGACCCGGAAGAAGATTCACAAAAATGTTAACTTCTAAGAAGTTTTATCATGGCAATCAAAGCCCCTGGGAGATTAAACACATTAGTACAACGCATGCTGATACAAATCATGACTGTTCTACCGGATGAAGCATAATAAAAGGATATACTAAACCTTTTTTTCAACAATTTTTAAACTCAAGTTTCAATGAAATAACCCAAAGGCTATTGGATAATTGAGAAATAGAATTTGCTTTCGTTGTGTCATAGTCAAGTTTTGGTGACATTTGTGAGCAGCTATTTTTAAACTCAAATCGATGTTAGTAGAAAACATTAGCAAGTAAAATTTAGTGTAACAGCGTAACATTTATGAGTAAGATTTTTGTAATGCAGTGAGAGGCAATAGAATTGAATTCTTTTGTTTATGCTAACAACTTTAACAGAAGTACTCGGTCTCAATGGCATTGTTTTGGGACAAAATTATCTGAGGATATTGGAATACAATATTGTCCACATTCAATATAATGTTACTTTGTTCCATTAACACTGCACAAAGTAGCAACTACTATTTAATAGTTAATCAGATTGTCATTACCAACAAAAGAAGAAGGGTCCGACCCGAAACATCACCTATCCATGTTCTCCGGAGTTGCTGCCTGGCATGCTCTATTACTCCAGCACTTTGTCTTTTGTTGTAAACCAGCATCTGCAGTTCCTTGTTTCTGTCATTACCACCATTTTTTAAAATATTAATTACATAGCCAAATAATACAGTTGAAGACGATATCAAGGATTTGTATTCGTACAACATATTTTGTAACAGCTGCTGCAATCTTTTTGATGATCAAAGTTCTGAGTGATCGTTATTTCTAAAGAACTACCATCATTGTTAAAATTTGTATTTGTCCCTGCTATTTTCATCAAATGCTCATAGGTAAACGCAAAGTATCATATTTGGCAGTTCTAAATACCTAGTCTTTTATAAGTACATCTTCCTCTTTTCTTCTTTACCATTATTTCCCTGATCCGAAAACAATTACTGATTCCTCCCTGCTGATCAAGCAGTGTCTGGCTAATAATATTTCCCAATGGAAACAAGCCAGAGATAAAAGAGATGGTGACCACTGCCACAGGGATAATGAACCAGATTGAAAAGATGTGCATGACTGGCTCATTTCTCATTTTCAGTCACCCGTATATGTCTGTGTATTTCATACAAACTCCAAAGGGAGTGATGTAAAAGACAATGCAGACTTAAGAATTTATAACAGATTATTATGCAGCAGGTTATCCATTTGTAGTAATCCAAGAATTGGAGATAATTTGGAGAAGAACAGAAAATACGTTTCCATCAGGTGGATTACTGCAAACAGTTACCACAAGTAATAATAAAAGGAAACTTCCAGTATCCATTAACAGATCAGCAAGAGAGCTGATCCCTTTGTCTTGATTCATCATAGCACACACTTTGTGAATAGCAGTGCCAAGAGAATAGAAACCAAAGCAACCATGCTAGCACAGCATGACAACTGTGTACCAGATTCAGTTTGCAGCAGGTACAAGACACTGTACAGCATCAAGTCATGTGTAAGTAACTAGAGTTGATCCATGCTCTGCAAACACATCTTTCATGTCAGCAAGCTAAAATATTTGTGATGATGCTAAATCAATGCTAATTCAGTACAGTTCCCCCTGTGTGTACACATCTACAGGATATACGACACATTATGTCATTTCATCCACGTATCATACAAAATGACAATCATCATTGTGTATAGATTACTTAAACACCTGTTCCCGCTTTGAACTCCATTGTAACAAATATTAACATTAATATAGGCCCTCCAGGTTGCTGTTTCTAACTTCTGCCCTGACATAATAATTGTGTTGCAGACTGGCTATTTCCCATTTTCAAGGCTGTCTGAATATAATTTCTATTGATTTTAACGAAAGTGAAAATCAAAAGGTTTTATAATGGATGGCAGATCTGCAATACTAGTTTTACTCTTGAGTGGCTAGTTGCAAATCGATTGCATTGTCTTGAGTAGTTCGAGCAATCATCAATACTACTATATCTCATAAAAGTCTTTTAAGCGAACTGAAATTGTGAATTTGTGCAGGTGCAAGAGGAATTTTATGTCGTATTGCAACAATCCACTGATTTGGCCACCATGGTAAAACACCACCTTGTTATTATTTCATATGAAGACTCAATTAAAACTCAATCACTGAGAGTTCTTAGCCCCGTTACATTTAATTTCCCTTACTGTCCCTTATTTTAACTGTGGAGTCGTTCCTCTGAAAATATAGGGATTAATGAAATCAAAGGATTAATGGGATTAATGTCGGATTAGTCTGAAATGGATGGTTGACAGTCAGCACAGACTCAATATGTAACTCTGTGATTAACCAACATGCACTGCCCTAACCTTATCGAACAATTTTGTCAACTCCCCAAACATCTCACTCAAGATACTGACATAGACTGCCATGCACAAAACCATGCTGACTGTCCTAATTAACACATTGTGTTCCAAATGGGACTGTCCTATCCCAAAGAATACTTTGTAGCGGACACGGAGCTGTCCGTCGGAGAATGAGGCAGCACACGAAGTTTGTCCAACACCCTCTCTCTCTCTCTCTCTCTCTCTCTCTCTCTCTCTCTCTCTCCCTCTCCCTCTCCCTCTCCCTCTCCCTCTCCCTCTCCCTCTCCCTCTCCCTCTCCCTCTCCCTCTCCCTCTCCCTCTCCCTCTCCCTCTCTCTCTCTCTCTCTCTCTCTCTCTCTCTCTCTCTCTCTCTCTCTCTCTCTCTCTCTCTCTCTCTCTCTCTCTCTCTCTCTCTCTCTCTCTCTCTCTCTCTCTCTCTCTCTCTCTCCCTCTCCCTCTCCCTCTCCCTCCCTCTCGCTCTCTCTCTCTCTCTCTCTCTCTCTCCCTCTCCCTCCTCCTCCTCCTCCTCTCTGCCACGCACCAGCTTCCTATACTCCCCCGGGGCACCTCGTGACCTCTCCTGAGCCGAAGGTTATGTACTGCGAGTGGTTCACCACCAGGGACCGCTACATGAACCCCCCCCCCCCCCCCCCAGAACCAGAGGCGCAAAAACGGATGGGCAGCCGAATGAAGCAGCCAGACCTTGCACGTACGTCCCTGTGCAAAAACGCCCTGCCCTGCAAGGACAAATTAAGTTGGACCCAAAATGCCGGACGCCCCTGACAGCGAGGCTGGGCCTCCTATACTGGCTCGCTCAGGTCCAAATAGGCCGGTTTCAAGCAAGCCACCGACAGAATCTCTTGCCGACCCCCCATGTCCAATACAAAAGTCGTGGGCCCATGTCGCTGCACCCGAAAAGGACCTTCATTTAGGCGCTGCAAGGGAGACCTGTGTGCATCACGTCGGGGTCACCAGATGTAGTGACACGGAGCTGTCCGTCGAAGAATGAGGTAGCACATGAAGTTCGTCCATCACCACTTTAATTCGCTACACCACTCCTCTCTCTCCTCTCTCTCTCTCCTCTCTGCCACACGCCAACTTCCCATACTCCCCCGGGGCTCCTTGTGACCTCTCCCAAGCTGAAGTTTATTTACGGCATGTGGTTCACCACCAGGGGCCGCTACAACTTTCAAATAGCTTTGCTGCCAGTGAGGTTCACTAGCCTGTAATACCCTGGATTCTCTCTACTTCTTTGCATTCCTTATCCCTCCTCCTTACTAGGACAGTGAAAGGCTTGGATAGAGTGGATGTGAAGAAGATGTTTCCACTAGTGGGAGTGTCTAGGACTAGAGGTCATAGCCTCCGAATTAAAAGATGTTCTTTTAGGAAGGAGATGAGGAGAAATGTCTTTAGTCAGAGTGGTGAATCTTGCAATTCTTTACCACAGAAGGAGTCAGTGGATATTTTAAAGGCAGAGATAGATAGATTTGTGATTATACAGGTGTCAGAGGTTATGGGGAGAAGGCAGGAGAATGGGGTTAGGAGGGAGAGATAGATCAGCAATGATTGAATGGCAGAGTAGAGTTGAGGGGCCGAATGACCTAATTCTACTATTCCTATGACCTTATGACCATACCAGGACATGCCGATCCTAAACTTTGATCAACGGTCTTTAAGCAATCCCATTTGTTTGATGCGGACTTACCCAATGACAACTGCTCCCAGTGTACCCTCCCGAGTTCCTGCCTTTAAAAGTTGTAGTTTGTCTTGCTCCAATTTAGCACATTCCTGCAATATACAGCCTTCTAAATATTCAAAACAATCTTAAAAGTTATGGAGTTGTGATCATTATTTCCAAAATGCTCTTCCAAGGAAACGCCAGTCACCTGCTCAGGCTCATTTCCCAACACAATGTCCCATGTTCCCATGTAGTGTTGGAACAACCACGCACTGTTTTAAAAAACCCTCTTGGATACACATCACAAATTCTGCCCCATTGAAGGCTTTGGCACTGAGCAAGTCGCAGTCAATATTTGGGTATTTCAAGTCACCCACTGAGGCAACTGTTGCTTTGTCATCTTTCAGTAATCTGTCTACATTTCTACTCTGTCTCCTGCTTGCTATTAGGGGACCTCATCTCATTAGAGTGCTTGCACCTTTCTTATTTCTACGTTGTAGACCTTTCGCCTTAGTGGACAAACCCTCCAGTATGTCCTCTCTGAGTGTTGCTGGTAACAGTCTCCCTGAGCAGTAGCTCAACTCCTCCACGTCTTTTGCCTCCCTCTTGATCGCGTCTGAAACACCAGAACATTGAGCTGCCAGTAATTTCCCTCTTGCAACCAGGTTTCCACAATGGTCTCAACATCATAATCCCAACCACTGATCCAGGGTCTAAATTCATCTGCTTTATCCACAATACTCCTGGTAATGAAATAAATACACTTCTGCCCAATGGTGTTACCATATACCTTCATCTCTCCCTGCCTGTCTTTCCTTTGAGACTGACTGGTCCTATTCTCTTCCTTCACGTCACTCCTTCCAATTTCTAACCTGTTACTCCGTCTGCTCACCTTATGTGGTCATTGCTGCTATCACTATCCTTTTGTGCATTCACAATTTGTGTCATCCACAATCTAAGAAATACTTTATGATTCAAAGATGCAGCATGGAAACGGACCCTTCGGCCCATTGACCATCGATAACCCCTTCACACTAGTTCGATGTTATGTCACTCTTGTATCCATTTCCAACACATTAAGGGCAACTTACAGAGGCCAATTGACCTACAAATCTGCATGCCTTTGAGAAATGGGAAGAAACTGGGGAAAAGTTCCAGAGAAAATCCACACAATCACAGGGAAAACATGTAAACTCCACACAGACCGCACCTGAAGTCAGGAGTGAACCTGGATCTCTGCACTAGGGGCAGCAGCTTCACCAGACTATACCCCACCTTTAGTTGGAAGAAACAACAATTTACCCACCCCTCTGTTTTTTATCACTTGGAAAACTTCAAATTTGTGCTATCAAAGTCACTCTGAGCCATGTACTACAAGTTGCTGATAAGCCTGTTATGAGGCATTTGATCAAAAGCCTAAAAGTCAATGTACCCCACATGGACTGCATTATCTTATCACCTCTCTTCATTACCTCATCAAAAAGAATCTATCAATTTGATTAAATATTATTTGCTCTTAAAAATGTTTTGCCTTAAGAGCGACTATTTATCCTGCCCTGCTTTGTAGACTTTAGACAATAGTTGTAGTTCTACAATCTTTCCGTCACCGGAATTTATCAAAGAATAAGATTAAACTGATTCATCTATATTTATTTGGTTGATTTTTACCCCTTTTTTAAACAAGGAAGTAAAAATTGTTCTTCTCTGGTCCAGCATCGATCCTATGTCAATGGAGCAATGAAATATTTTGGTCATCTATATACTAAGTCTCTTTTGTTTGCTTGTTTGTTCCTGAACTACAGCCAAAATGGTACACGATAGCATGATAATTTTAGGCCCACCTTACTCACCGTCGTCCCTTTGGTGCTAATGGAAGAAGTTTCATTGAAATTGGTGTTATGTTTTTCACATTATTATATTATATTATAAAAGTTATTCACATTTTAAAGTTAAAATCTGGTCTGATGAAACCAAGATTGAACTCTTTGGCCTGAATGCCAAGCGGCGCCGCTCATCACCTGGCCAATACCATACCTACGGTGAAGCATGGTGGTGGCAGCGTCATGCTGTGGGGATGTTTTTCAGCAGCAGGAACTGGGAGACTAGACAGGATCGAGGGAAAGATGAATAGAGCAAAGTACATAGAGATCCTTGATGAAAACTTGCTCCAGCGTTCTGGACCTCAGACTGGGGCGGAGGTTCACCTTCCAACAGGACAATGACCCTATGCACACAACCAAGACAACACAGGAGTGGCTTCGTGACAAGTCTGTGAATGTCCTTGAGTGACCCAACCAGAGCCCCGACTTGAACTCAATGGAACATCTCTGGAGGGACCTGAAAATAGCTGTGCATTGATGCTCCCCATCCAACCTGACAGAGCTTGAGAGGATCTGCAGAGAAGAATGGGAGAAATTACCCAAATACAGGCCAAGCTTGTAGCACCATACACAAGAAGACTTGAGGCTCTAATCGCTCAGTGCCTCAACAAAGTACTGAGTACAGGGTCTGAATGCTTATGTAAATGTGATATTTCAGGGTTTTTTTAATTACCTTGCAAAAATTTCTAAACACCTGTTTTCTCTTTTTTATTATGTCGTATTGTGTGTAGATTGATGATTAAAAAAAATAGAATTTAATCCATTTAAAAATCAGGCTGTAACGTAGCAAACTGTGGAAAAAGTGAAGCACTCTGAATACTTTCTGAATGCACTGTAGATGCAAATAACCCCTATTACCTTCTACATTTGTGTTCATGTCCTATTTATGTTCTTAAATGAGCCCACTCCTCCAAAAATATCACCCTTTTGATATTTATATAGCTGTCGATCATTTCTAGATTCAAATTTACATAAGCAGCTAATCTTTTTTCACATAGTGACGGAAAATAACTGCTGATGCTGGTACAAATCGAAGGTATCACAAAATGCTGGAGTAACTCAGCAGGTCAGGCAGCATCTCAGGAGAGAAGGAATGGGTGACGTTTCGGGTCGAGACCCTTCTTCAGACTGACATCTTTTCTCACATGGTCTCCTTGCCCCTTCTTCTGATAACTTTCACATTCCCTCTACATTTTTCTGTAATCAGCCTGGATCCCACTGGTATTTAAATCCCTTGTCATAAGCAGCTAAAATCGCTGTCCCATTATGCCATGAGAAACCGTAAGACCTTTTTTTAAAGCAATTTACATAAGAAACAAGCTGTAAGCTGCAGAATCTGTGAGAAAGCTCTTTTCTTTCCATACCAGAGTAAGTCAAGGACACAGTTTATGCTATTTACTGTCTCCTCAGAGCTTCTAAAATATGCATGGCTGAGGAACCTCAGCTTTGTAGGAGTTTATCAAGCAGCTGATGAGCTCAGATCTCTTCCCCATCAAACTAATTGTTCTTCGGAAGTTGATGACAAAGATTAATTTAGTTAATTAATTAATATTTATGGAATAAGGAAATGAACATTCCCATTGAAATATTGTATGGAAATATAATAAATAATCTGAGAAGAGAAGGGGCAATCATCTTGAGAGAGATTTGATTCAATCAGTTCAATTATTTTGCATTACAAAAGGGAGGGGACTTTAAAATTTAAAAGTTTGTAGTACTTATTGTTATATTTTCCTTTTGTAGTTAATTTGAATACTATACTATTTGATAATGCATTGTATTTACTTCATATTAATTGCAGAGTTACTTTCAAAAATGTTTGAAGAGATCAGATCATATGCTGCTCCATGAGCCCTTGCTAGTTTTACGCCATCAGCATGGACTCAGACCAAACACAAATAATACGCATCAGTCATTGTTGGCAACCGTGTGTGATTGGTGTAGGTTCAGTGCAGAAAGTAAAAGAACAAAACATTTTTTTTTAAAGGCGTTACAGTGGCGCAGTGGTAGAGTTGCTGCCTTAAAGTGCCAGACACCCAGGCTCGATCCTGACTACTCATGTTGCCTGCACGTTCTCCCTGATACCACGTGCGTTTTCTCCAGATGCTCTGTTTTCCTCCCACATTTCAATGACGTGCAGGAAAGGCTACTGTAAATTGTCCCTCAGCAAAGTACAGTAGTCATTGCTGATGTAAGACTGAGGGGCCAGGTACAAAATGTTGAATGTGGGCAATAAAAACATTTTGGACTGGGCTTCTATTTGAAACTGTCACAAGTGTAATTTTAGAATTCCACTGAAATTTTGTTAGAATTTGAAATGCAGTGGTATGTCAAATTCTGTTTTAACTTTCTATTAGTGTGAAATAAATGTAATGTGAATTCACTGTATTATTGCCATAAAGATCTGTTCAATTTCACCTTACTGTTCATTGATAAATGGTTGTTACATCTGCTGACACTTCAGGTTTTAGAAGGAAGAATTTTAAAGTTTCAACGGAGAAGTTACAAGAATAAAAGTACTTGTCTTTTCAAAAGTACCTCACCTGCCTGCCCTTTCCATGAATGGACTGAGGCTCCTACATTGGCTTCATTAACCTACTCAAACACACAAAACCAGAGTGGAAGTAAGTCATCCTCAATCTTTGGGAACTGACTAAGATAACAAAGAATTGAT
Source organism: Rhinoraja longicauda (assembly GCF_053455715.1). Lineage (NCBI taxonomy): Eukaryota > Metazoa > Chordata > Chondrichthyes > Rajiformes > Arhynchobatidae > Rhinoraja > Rhinoraja longicauda. The sequence goes on from NC_135967.1 coordinate 24,607,928, forward strand.
GTTGATAAAGAAAAATCACAAATCATCTGATCATTTTAACTGATGTACAGGATTCTTGTTCAAGAAAACTATCAAGCGTGAAGTGTTACAAATAGATTGCCCCTTAGCAAGCATTATGCTTAATGCCTGTTGTTAACAATCTGACCCCAAGGCTTTTTTCCCATCATTGGTATCATGTAACCTATTTACTTCTAGTTTATTTTAAGCTCTAGATATGATCATCTCACACTGGAAAAGTCTATCTAAATTAAGGCTGCAAAATTGAATAATACAAAACGACTGGCAGTTCTAAGTAAGCCATTCTATTATTAGTTATGTCACTTATCACATCTATCAGTAACAATGGGTCATCAGTCAAAAGACAGCATGACAATTTGAAATGAGAAGTGGGAAATTATTTTCTATTAGACAAAAACTGGGAGCCATGCTCAGCGAGCTAATAAACAGAGACATTTAATATGTTCCAGGATCTCACATATTAATATTTTATTGCTTTTGAAGACTGACAAGCTCCTTGAAGACTGCAGACTATATAGTTTTTCAATGTGAGCAGAGAAACAGTGCTCACTGGCATGAATACAGTCGTAATTGTGCCAAATTATTATTCTTATTTAATATTGTTTACACTGTGGATAGAATATTTCTTGTAACAATAAACTAATTTATTGGCCGTTACAAGGTCTCTGAAAAATTGGCAGTTTCATAATGAAGAAAACTGTCTCATTGAGCTGAAACCAGTGCAAAAGGTACATGTTTTTCCACACCTATATGAAGCACAGTCATTTCTAAAGCAATGACTTGCTCAGACGTGTATTTTTGTGGTTGCTTAAAATGTAATTTGTCAAGTAGTTAACAAGTTCTCATTGAAACTAATTTAGTTTAAGTTTTAGTAAAAGCTAACACTGAATTAGCATTTTTAGCTAGTAGTTAGTTAGCATTAAATTAATGATAAATATAGTTAGTTTGAATATTGGTGCAGCAGTTAACATTGGTACCTGACAGTTCCAGGAACCCAGGCTTAATCCTGATTGCAGGTGCTATCAGAATGGAATTCACATGTTCGCCCTGTAACCATGTATGTTTCTCTCTTATGCTTTGGTTTCCTCCCATATCAAAGCTGCATTGGTAGATTAATTGGCAACATTACTATTTAGTGTACAAGTGATGAAATAACCAAAAGATTATTGATGGGACTGTAAGAAAGTATAAGTTGTGGGGCTATATGGAAATAAGGATAAGGGAAGTGGAGCTGGTGGGAGCTGGCATAATAGAATGACCACCTTCTAATAAGTGCCATAATAAGTCAGAAATAAATGATAACAATATAGTATGAATGAAAGATCCTAGTTTCTTTTTATAAATTCTTTAACAGATACTTACTGCCAGTTTCATTACTACTCCTCAGAATCACAATTGAGGAGCCATTATCTACAGCTAATGCTTTGCCAGCCATAATACCTTTATCCATTGCTCTTAATTTCATCTTTTGTCAATTTGCAATGAAAAAAGAATGGAACAGCTCCTCCATCTTATGGAGCTTTGTGACACTTAGTCCCAATAATCTCAGAGCTTTGCTGCAAACTTGTTTCATTTCCTGTTTGCTTGTACAATCCCCATGGCAGACGCACAAGAGTTGGTCAAAGATTTTTACTTGCTATATCCATTGCAGTTTTTTCAAAGGTTCCATCACTCAAAGCTTTTTTGGTCATGAGATATTTTTTAAAAAGAGAAAGGATATTTTACTGTGTAGAAAGGAACTGCAGATACTGGTTTAAATCAAAGATAGACCCATAAAGCTGGAGTAACTCAGCGGGTCAGACAGCATCTCTGGAGAAAATGAATAGGTGGCGTTTTGAGTCAAGACCCGAAACGTCACCCCTTCCTTTTCTCCAGTGATGCTGTCTGACCTGCTTACTCCAGCTTTTTGTGCCTTTCTTTAAGGATATTTTACTGTAAAATTTCAGAAGAAAAAATTGTTAACTTTAGCAACATATCGTCAAAATATTAAAAGAATGTCAAGATTTAACTTTCTCCCTTTACTTGTTGTTACTGACAGTTCCCAAGCTCGATTTTGTATTCCGTCCAAACAAATTTTTATCCGATCTTCGTTGAGATAAAAATAGAAAAAACCCAGAGCCACGCAGAGGCCCATTGCTGCTTTTCTCAGTTTACTAGAAATGCCATTCACTACCACTTTACCACTTTGGCCTCAGAATACAAAAGACCTTGCTATCTCTTAGATTGCAGCTCAGATTGCAGATTGTAAAATGTATTGAATACTACATGATTAAATGAGCAAGTTCTTACATGAACATCACTTCTTTTTAGGCAGTTTCTTGGGATCTACAATGAAATCACCCCTAGTACGTTAAGGAGTTGTCGAATTTGTGGGGAGTTGATAGGAACATGGGAAGAATAAAGTGGGATTGGTGTAAAACTGGTGTGAATAAATGCTTGATGATCAGTATGGAGTCAGTGGGATGTAGCAATTACTTCAGCATTGGATGCCTTTATGACATTAATTCTTGCTCTGTATTTCCAGAATTTTCTATGTTAGTTCACCTTTGTTCTTGATATCGGTGTATTATCTTGTGCACCGAGATACAGTGAAAAAACGTTGTTTTGTGTACTATCCGGGCAAATCACACCACACACGAGTACCTTAGGTGGTGCAGAAGAGAAAATAAACACGGTACAGAATGTAGAATGACTGAGCTGTGAGTGATCCTTGATTATGTTGGATGTTTTTGCAAATCAGCATGAAGTATGGATGGAGTCACGGGGGTGAGATGGTTTTTGTGATGAAACGGGTTGCGTTCACAACTCTCTGCAATTTCTTGTGGCTTTGAGCAGAACAGTTGCCATGCCAAGCTGTGGAGCAAGCAGACACTATGCTTGATATGGTAAATCTGTATGTTATCAGCACCTATAATGTTCATTTAATAGCTCAGGCTCCAAACAGCAACAACACCAAAAGAAATCCCCTGTGAAATTGCCTTACTAATCAAAATATAGAAAGCGAATTACACTAAGAAACTAATGTTTCTTAAAACCCTATTGAATTCTTTATTTGTCCACTCAGAAAAGGAATCTATAGAATTGTTTGTAAATCTTGGATCTCCTGGTTATATGTTCCTAAACTTGAGCTTCCTGGGATTGGATGGAAGCATCACTCTGAACAAATTGTTTAAAAAATATATATATATATTAATAAAAAGCTGAAAGATTGAAATTAAAAATACAGCAGTAGGGTAACATGTGAAGAAAAAGCAGTAAAGATGGTTAATGCTAAACTCAGATTTTGAAGAGAGAGAAAAGTGAATGGAGTGAGAAATGCTGTAGGTTTATGGCTATGAAAAATGATGCAATTTTATAAGATGGTTCAATCAGTTTAATTTTAATACTGAAAATGCAGCAATGTGTATTATGCATTGTACAATATATTGTAGATTGTTAAAAAAAATCACAGCAACAGAAGACAAAAAGCAAATAAAGAATATATATTCTTTCCAGTTCTCAATGAATTCAATCAATTCATATACCTATTAACACTTCTTGGAGCATAAGCTATTTAGTAAATGTAACTATATTATCCATTCTTATTTGGCAATTGTGAAAGTTCAAAATGTAGTTACTTGATGTGCAGGGTTTTTATTTTTGCAGTGAAATCTTTGAATTGTGTCAATAATAGCAGTTTATTTTACAATTGTTCGTTTTGCACAAGAAGTATGCCAGCATTTATAAAATGCAATTTAGAAATATGATTCTACTCACAGTCACATCTCCTTGATATATGATGAATTGCATCAGTTTAAATGGGTAATCACACCTGATGAGGTAACTAGTAAATCTCCAAAGATAAAAACAAAATGCCTTAGAAAACATTAACATTTTGGTATAAACAGAAAATTCCACACACAATTAATTTAAGATACAAGAGTGAGGTTTCAGACCGACTGCAATGGCTTCTTTACAGGCCAATGTTACAGGACAGTGGTTGATATAAATCTTCTGCAAGAAATTAAGTACTGCATGAAATTAGGTATGCACAGCCATTGGCACTATCACTGTTTGATCACAGCTGCTAAATTATTGAGTAATCTGCACATTTAACTGGTAGCACAAACAGCAGCTGCTGTATTTTCGTAGCGCCTTTAGCATTAAACGACCAACAACAACCAATTCACCAGCGACAAAAAATACTTTGCCGATGATCAATAGCAAAATCTGCAGATGCTGAAAACCTGAAATAAAGACAGAACATGTTGAAGGTAGAGAAATAGAGTTGATTAGCTCCGTATCCTTGAAGGCAAAGATGAAAGATCATTAGCCTGAGTCCAGATGCTGTCTGACCTGTTGAGTATCCCATGTATTTTTTATTTCTATTTCAGTCGCTGGTGATTCCAAGATTAAATTGAAGGATGGTTAGGAAAGTGAAATTGGAGCAGTGTCTCGGGATGGAAGACTGGAAAAAATTACACTTGTATGGATGAATGAGGCCATGAAAAGATTTGAAAACAAGATTAAGAATCTTAATACTGAAAGCCAGTGCAGTTCAGCACACAGCGATGATGGGATGTACTGTATATTTGTTTTAATCGAGGACACAGGTAGCACAGTTTTGAGACCATGAGAAATGAAGAAGACTAGCCAGCAATATATGTGGACCGATGTTCACCTTGAAATCAAACAGAGCATCAAGGTAGTGAACAGAAGATCACATCATAATAATAATAATAATAATAATAATAATAATAATAATAATAATAATAATAATAATAATAATAATAATAATAATAATAATAATAATAATAATAATAATAATAATAATAATAATAATAATAATAATAATAATAATAATAATAATAATAATAATAATAATAATAATAATAATAATATTAATAATAATAATAATAATAATAATAATAATCCTTTATTCGTCCCACAACGGGGAAATTTGCAAGGGAAAATGCTGGAGTAACTCAGCAGGGCAGGCAATATCTCTGGGGAACAAGGGAAGGTGATGTTTTGGGTTAGGACCCTTCCACTTAGAACATGTCAGGGAGTGAAATTGAGCCATTGAATGGGGTTTTGTGATAGGGACTGATAACAATTGACTGCATAATGCTTCATCCAGTCACTATCTTGCAGTCACACCCTAACTCAGACTTCAGCCACACCAAACTTTTGTGAATGCACAGTTCCTGATCTCAGTGACTTGCTCATGTGGCTGTTCTATGAGGAAAATTAGCCTATAAATGACATTTACAGCTGGAGAGAGCATAATATATCATGACGTCCTTCTGACAGTTCATCTTTAAAATCCAATCAATCGATGTAAATTAATTATCAAGAAAATTATTTTCCGTAGTTAAACTAAACAATTCATCTTCACCCAACATTTTAGAAGACTCACAAGATGTGATGCGTGGTGGCAGAAGGCTCCCAGGATGTGCCACGGAGCCAAATGAAGGAAGACCCGGCAGGCTGCCTGTGGCCAGGCACGGCGGAGGGCCTGACTCACTGTCATGAACAAAGACCCGGTAGGCCGAGGCCTGCAGGGAGAAAGCTCGGAAGCAGCGGAGTTCGGCCCCGAAGACCGGGAGGGTCGAGGACAAAGGAGCCGCAGGTGACGATGGACATGAGGTGTGGGCCGGTAGGAGAGGGACTGGGCTATTGCCTCCAGCACCTTCAAGGTCAGCCACAACATTAAAAAGAATGGGGCCCAGGTAAAAGCATCAATTATGGTTGGCATAATTCTGAGGACAGAATGCAATGTGAACTAACATTGTACAGTAAGTACAGGATGGATAAGCAGACTTGAAGTGAGATAGCACATGGCCAGCTAAGATTACCTCAGATTTGCAGTGTTCAATGAGGAAAACTAGGTATCTTTAATGCTCCTGACTAGTAAAACACCACTGATCTTATTTCACTGCTGAATTAAGCTGTCATCCATTGTTCTGTTTGGAAGAAGGATCCCCATCCAATAATAATGAAAAGTTTCCTCATCTGTCCTAGATAGGTTTGACTGATTTTAAGGAATTGTGAGTCTCTCTTTGTCTGAGACTCTCTGCCAAAGATTCCTTCTATGCATTCAAACAATTCTTTCAAAATTACAAAACCCTTGGTGAAATCACTTCTCATTCTTCTCTGTACCGGAGAATACCAACATAATTTGTATTGGAATTAACTGATTCATTATTCGAGGTGTCATGTATAGACTTGACCCAATGACACCGGGAAGTTATTGATGAAGCAGGAAACAGAGTTAGAATGTTTCTGTCAGTGATTATTGTTTGATGAACTCCTGCATTGTTGTCCGAGACAATGATAATTTTACTTCTAAAAAACACAACCATGCTTTGTGTCAGATTTGACTAAATAATTGGAGGGTTTCCAATAATGATCCCAATGGGCTCATTTTTGTTAGAATTCTTTTGTGCTCTTCTCTTATGAGTAATTTACTGATTGGTTGAATACTTGATGGAGCAACCTTTCCTGCTCATCTGGAATTCAGTTCTTATCTCCACGTCTTAAATAGGTTTTAATGAGTCTGCAGCTGTGTAACTCGTGTTGAACCCAAACATGGACACCAGTCAGACAATTTGTACTTGCTTGAGGGAGCTGTGATAACGATTCTTTCAATCACTTTTGTAATGACTGAGTAGAGGCTAATCATATGGGAAATGGCCTGTTTATTTGATGTGTACAACATACCTCTCCAATCCTTCTTATTGATGGATATATGATGATATATGATGGATATATTTCTATATGGATATATCTAATTATACTGGGACAAATGTCACAGGAAAGTGAATAGCTTTGTTACAGAGATTTAAACACCACAATCAGGATATTGCTAGGATCCATGGTTTATTTTAGATGCTGAGAAGTTGCATAATTCGGCAACACAGTTTTAACCAAACATGCTTATTTGGGTAGGTTATGGTCTCTGAATCTTGGTGAAGAATTTCACTCCCTGTTAGTAAATTTAGGACCTCATATAACTGTAATCACAATCATACTTTATACTTTATTAGCCAAGTATGTTTTGCAACATACGAGGAATGTCATTTGCCATACAGTCATAACAATAAAAAGCACCAGGACACACAAAATGCATTTTAACTTGAACATCCACCACAGTGACTCCTCCACATTCCTCACTGTGATGGAAGGCAAACAAAAGTTCAATCTCTCCCTTCTTCATCCTCCAGTGGTCGGAGGCCTCAAACCTTCCATTGACGGGGCAACTTTGATTCACGTAGCTGGTGGTGGGCCTTCCTCATTGGGGCAATCAAGCTCCTGCATCGGGGGGGGGGTGATTTCAGCTCCCCCGCACCGGGCGATCTACCCCGGGTCGAGGCTTGTCGAACCTTGTGTAACTTGGAGCTCCTGACCGGTCTCAACCCGAGACTGCGAGCTCCTCGATGTTGAAATACGCAGGCCGCATTGGAGTGTCGATCCAGGCAAGGAATCACATGCTCAGATGTTAAGTCCACGGCCCCGCGGTGGGGCTCAAGGTCAGTCCCAGGCAAGGCCTCCAGCTCCACGATGTTAGGCCGCAGAGCGACCGGAGATACAATCAGGAAAACAATCGCATCTCCGGCAAGGTAAGAGATTGAAAAAAAGTTTCCCCTGACCCCCTCCCCCACCCCTTACATAAAACAAACCAGAGAACACTTACACAAACTTTTAAAACTTACCAAAAATAACAAAAAAGTTTGAAGAGGACAGACAGGCTGTAGGCAAGGCAGCCATTGTGCGGCGCCTCCTGTAAGAACAGAAGTTGGAAATAAAGCTGAGGTAGCACACCTCTATTATATTAATTAGAATTATTGTACCACAACTAGCTTATACACCTCAAGAATTAACGTGATATTTTTTGTGTTTTGAATGTGGACAACAATAACAAAGTAAGTTTGTATCCTCAGTTTGTTGCCTTCAGGGTATTAATTCAACTTAGCAGTTTGTTGCCTTCAGGGTATTAATTCAACTTAGCAGTCCGGGACCGACGTCACACATAGCTCAAACTGGCTAAATTAAAGGGATACAATGGTTTTTATTGCAATCTGACAATCTTTGTAATCACTTCTTGAGTACTGGTCTAATGTTATTTGATTCCTGTTATTTATTTTCATCAATTGCAGCAATTGGATTTTTGAACTCAAAATCTTGGAGTTGCTTAACCAAGTACCCTTATCAAACGGCAATCATTTCAATAAAATGTGATGCTAATAAGGCAATCCACTTTCAAAGAGATACATAAATCCTGTTGCCTAGTCTCGACCCAAAATGTTGACAGTTACTTTCCCTTCATAAATGCTGCTTGGCCCACCAAGTTCCAGTATGTTTTATGCTGTCTCTTTGCAAGTATGGTTTTTGTCTACAGTTTTAAAGCTAATTAATGATTATAGGTGAACAAGTCTTAACCCACAAACATGTTTATCACCTTAGCAATGATTAGAAGAACAGGGGCAGCATGGTGGCGCAGCAGTAGCGTTGCTGCCTTATAGCGCTTTCAGCGCCAGAGACCCAGGTTTGATCCCGACTATGGGAGCTGTCTGCATGAAGTTTGTACATTCTCCCCGTGACCGCGTGGGTTTTCTCCAAGATCTTCGGTTTCTTCCCACACTCCAAAGTCATACAGGTTTGTAGGTTAATTGGCTTGGTGTAAATGTATATTGTCCCTAGTTTGTGAAGGATAGTGTTAATGTGCGGGGATCGCTGGTCGGTGTAGACTAGGTGGACCAAAGGGCCTGTTTCCACACTGTATCTCTGTATCTGTATCTCTAAGAAATATTCAAGTAACTGCATGCAATGGCTCCACAAACCTGCTTTCACTGTGGTGGTTTATGCTTAAGTTAACATTTCAGAATTGTTCAATCAAACTGTGCAATGATTCTCAGAGAGCGTTGCATAAGTTCTAATGGAAGAATTTGACAATTTGTTTGGTATTCATTGGAGATGTGGTAAGGAGTACACCTATCCTGCTGTGCCTCTCAGGTCTTGCGTTCTCTTTCCATCATGTTGACTCTTAGAAGAATGTACGCGATCAAATATTCCTATGTCATGGCATAGGGCAGCCTTCAATTGCTATTCTTCAATGAATTTCCAGAATTATCAAATGTCAATAAGGTCCCAGAAAATCTTCTTATGTAAATCAAAACTCCTTTTCACACCTGCGACAAGAATTGAACAGTGAAAGTTAGGCATGGCTTTAAGTGGTGCTCACAATTCCCAGCAGTCTCTTGTTCAATTTGTCTTTGATAAGAGGTCAGTAATTGAAGTGATGCAGCCTCATTACTGAGCACTATCAGCCAATCTATTGTCAATGGCATCCTTAACAATCCTCTGGGCACCTATTTCCAGCATGTACTTTATTTCCTTTACTGTTGACATCTTGTGCTAGGTGCCAGGTTTTGCAGGTCAAGGCCTATCTCTGAGGTTCTTTCATGATTATTCCAACCAGGAAAAATCAGTCCAAGAAAACTGAAACTATCCAAGATTTTAACACTCGCCACTTGTCTAGAATTTGACATGGCTGTTAAAAAAATAGAAATTCTAGTCCCAATTCCAATCTAGCCAAGGTCTGATAGCAGTAATGTTTATGCCGATAAGTCAATTTCCTATTGTAGTTAGATGGACGCTAGTTTAACATAATAATTATTTCACAAAAGAGTAGGTCCCAATGCAACAACAGAACCATAAGGGAAACATATCTAAGCTAGTCCCTGAAGCATTTATGTCCAACCATTCTCAAGCTACCATTAAGCTACCATGGTGGCACAGCGGCACAGTGGTGGAGTTGCTGCCTTACAGGGCCGGAGACCCAAGTCCAATCCTGATACAGGTGCTGTCTGTATGGACTTTGTATGTTCTCCCCGTGGCCTGCAATGGTTTCCTCCAGGTGCTTCGGTTTCATGCCACACTCCAAAGACGTAGAGGTCTGTTGGTTAATTTGGCTTTGCTTTTAAAAAAAAAGTAAATTATGTCTAGTGTGTAGGATAGTGCAGTGCATGGGGATCGCTGGTCGGTGCAGACTCGAGGGGACAAAGGGCTTGTTTCAGCCTGTATCGCTAATCTAAAATAAAAACAAAATTAACGTGTCAATGGTCGAGAAATTAAACCTTTCATCAGAACAGAAAGTAGAAAATAAATGTGTTTTTAGTTGCACACAAGGGAAAGTGGTGTAAAAAACCCACAAAAGGAATGTTAATCATAACAAAAAAATCAAGGTTATTCAGATGCAACAAAAGCTGTTGGTGCCTTCTAAGAGAGGGTAGTGAAAGCTTATTAATCATGGCTTACTGGTGTAAAAAAAGAGATTTTAATGCTGGGATCATGTATTACAAACCAGAACTGTGTTGGACATCTGAATTCAAAGAAAATGTTGAAAATGCTCAGCAATTGGCACTTGTAAAGGAAGAAAAACGGAGTTAATTTTGCAGGTTTATGACCTTGCACCAAACTCGCCAGTTCTGACACAGATAGGAAAAGCAGATTATCTGAAATGATTGAATTCAGTATTGTGTCCTGAAGGCTGCAGTTCATCCAGATGGAAAATAAGATACTGTTATTTAAGCTTACATTGGGTTTTATTGTAAGAATGTAGAAGGCCAAATTCAGGGAGGTCATTGTGTGAGTGGGATGGAAAAAACATGCACCAAACACCTGAAAGCTCGGGAACAATTTTCCAGACTGAAAATAGATGGTATTCCAAGCAATCAAGCAAGCTGTGTTGGATTCTCCAACGCAGAGGAATCCGCAATCTTTTACCAGAATGATCCCAGGAATGAGTAGGTTAACATATGATAAGCGTTTGATGGCACTGGGCCTGTACTCGCTGGAGTTTAGAAGAATGAAGGGGGACCTCATAGAAACGTACAGAATAGTGAAAGGCTTGGATAGAGTGGATGTTTCCACTAGTGGGATTCTTTGCCACAGAAGGCTGTGGAGGCCAAGTCAGTGGATATATTTACGGCAGAGATTGAAAGATTCTTGATTAGTACAGGTGTCAGAGGTTATGGGGAGAAGGCAGGAGAGTGGAGTTAGGAGGGAGAGATAGATCAGCCATGATTGAATGGCAGAGTAGACTTGATGGGCCGAATGGCTTAATTCGGCTCATCACTTATGATATTATGAACTCACATGCTGCAAATTGATTAGTTGCTACGTTTTGTTCCATCTCAATTTAACCCGGAAGCAGGTGGGTTGAACATAGTTACAAAATATTTAAAATGTTAATATCTTTGCCATATTTGAGTATTAATCTATGTCACTCTATAAAATATAATGTATGTAACTCTGCAGAAAAGTATAAATTTACTTTTTGCCAAATTAAAACTTTCACATTACTTGTTATGAGCCATTGCTGAACAAATGTTCAAGAAAGAAAAAAAATTGGATCAATTAGTGTGTTGTGAAACTATCTTTGCGACCACTCCAATTGTGTCTGTGGTATCATGTTTAGGAAAATGACAAATTTTGATACAATAATTTCCCCAGCACAGCTGATGCATTACTGTGGATATTGTAGTTACACAATAATTCAGACAGCATGCCCTTGTTTGTGGAGTTACAGTTCTGCTTGTTACAATCGATCGACATTTCTGTAAACTTACCATTCGATATAATGGATTTAACTTCAAATCTAATACCTCAGAAGGGTAATACTGAATTATGTGAGCACGAGAAAAACTGTATGGTTTCTTCAATGTAATTTCCTGGTTGTCAAAGGATATATTGACCATGTTACAAAATCTTGTTCCATTTCAGGTATTTTGTATGAAAAAACTAGAGTCCTTGAAATAAGGAGTTTTGCCTTGACATTACGTCTTGTACAGTATATAGTCACTTTCAGTTGTCTCTTCTTTTCACTATTTCTCCATGTTTGATTTTCAGAGAGATGTATAAACTGTATTAAATGGATGTGGATTTGCATTCAAAAAATAAAAGAATAACTTTAGTTAAAATGCATAACTAAATTAAATACAAAAAACATAACTATAAAGTGAAAAAAAAAATATATATACTGCATCTGAATTTTCCCTTTTGATGAAGATTGAGAAATCTGTTCAAAAGAATGGGGTTGTTGCTTGTACACTAGTCATGGCTGTCGTAAAGCTGAGGTCTCTGACCTTCAGTTTAATATGATTCAGCAATGCCGCAGTGCTGTGCCCACTGGTGGAGCTGGAGTTTAGATACACTGGTTTCTGAACTCCAGTATATCTCCTACTTCAATATTTCTGTAGATAGATGCAGAAGTTGGTAACCTGTTGAATATCACAGGTTGGACGGGCACCGGTTCCTTATGGAGTTACTGCCTACAATGGAGCTCAAACTGCTCAATATAAATGAATTGGTTTGGCTTCTTCTTGGCCCTTCTGTGGGGTTCTGGCAATTATTGTTTGTAAGTTTGGAATGATAATGGCTTCTGGCTTCACAGAGTGGCCATTGTCATGTGGCATTTTATGGGATCATATTGGAAACAGTGTAAGTAATAGGATTGTTGGTTTACGTGAATTTCAAGTGAAAAAAATGGCCAATGAGCCTGGGTAACTCATGATACCATTCAGTATTTTTAATTGTAGTATAAAATAATAAGAACTATGGCACAAACTAGTTGTCCAAAATATGAAAGGTTTCACAATAACATATCGCTATAAATATTTTTTTAAACCATTTTCCAATTGACCAAAATATGACATTTGATGGTATAGAAATCAGCTTACTTATTTCATTTGGAGGGAAACTGAAACAAATCAAAAATAATTAACATACAATTATTATGTTTATCCAGTGAATAGCTCGACAGTACAGTCCAAGAAATATCAAGTTAATGAGCAATTTTAAGGCGCTGACTTCAGCCCAGTGATGAGAAGGACACTGCAACAGACACAACCTTCCAGATTTTGAAGTATTGTGTGCAGTTCTGGTCGCTTAATTACAGGAAAGATGTTGAGGCTTTGGGGAGAAAGTTTACCAGAATGCTGCCTGGATTAGACTACTTCAGTAGCAGGCAGAGGTTAGATAGACTTGGATTGTTTTCTCTGGAATTTGAAAGGTTGATAGACGTATATAAAGAATTTGAGAACTTGATAGACGTATATAAAATTATGAGAGGCATATATGGTCAGTTAGGACCTTTTTCCCAGGGTAGAAATATCCAACACTGGAGGGCATGGCTGTAAGGTGAGGTGGGGAAAGGTTTAATGGTGATGTATGGGGAAAGATTTTTACATTGAAAGTAGTGGGGGCCTGGAATGCATTGCCAGGGTTGTGGTGGAGGCAGATATGATAGTGGCATTCAAGAGGTTTATAGATTGGCACATGGAACGTGGCAATTACAACAGCCTGACCGCGGGAGAAGACGGCAGGGGAAGAGAAAAGACATTCTGGCCTTCCATCACAGTGAGGAGGTGACTGGAGGAGACTCACTGTCATGGATGTTTCTTTTTTTGGGGGGGGTTTGTGTTGGTTGGGGTTGTGTAATTTGCTTATTTTATTGCTCTATTGTTGGACTGTGGGTGACGAAATCTCGTTCAAAAGACTTGTTTTTGGATGACAAATAAAGGTAATTCTGAATTCTGAATTCTGATTCTGAAATGTAGGGAATAGAGGGATATGAATCATGCACGGGCAGATGAGATTAGTTTAACTTGGCATTATGTTGGGCACAAACATTGTAGGCTAAGGCCTCTTTCCTGTGCTGTACTCTTCTCTGTTCTCTGTAATTAGAATAGAGTCAGAGAGTTATAGAGCCATATAGTATGGAAACACCCCCTTCGGCTTAACTCATCAATGTTGACCAAATGTCCCATCTAAACTAATCTCATTGTTAGGGGCATTGAGCATAAGAGCCAGGCAGTTTTGATGCAGCTCTGTAGGACTCTGGTTAGGCCACATTTGGAGTTTTGCATGCATGCAGTTCTGATCACCCCATTACAGAAAAGATGTGGCATTTTGGAGAGAGCACAGACGAGGTTTACCAGAATGCCGTCTGGAGTAGAGGGTTTCACCAACAGGGAGAGGTTGGATAGAATTTGATTGTTTTCTCTGGAAGGTTGAAGGTTGAGGGGAGACTTGATAGAAGTATGCCTTTCCAATTGCACGTCGATCTTACTCTTCAGAATCTTCTCCACAATCTTCTTAGTTTTACCTGCCACAACTATCTCATGCCCCCTTTATACCTTCCTGAATTCCTTCTTAAATATGCCACTTAATCCCCTATACTCCTCTGGAGATACATTTGACCTCTGCTGCCTATACCTGACCCATGCCTACTTTTTCCTGACTCCAGCCTTATTTCTTTCCCAAGATCTAGTTTTCCTTACTCCTTTGATCCTGGCCATTCTCTCCAAACTGTTAGATTGCTTATCTGATATCAAGTGCAGGAAAAGCTATTCTTCCATCTAGTTTTCGGGAATACAGAAGCCACTAACTTTTTTTTCTATCACAATCTCCTTTCTCCACTCACCAATTCCATCCCACTGCAATGCCTGAGTCTGAATCAGATTATTGACATCATTGACATAATACCTGATCCTGAGGTTTGTTTTGGGTGACATGTTCATGCCTTAGGCGAAGATCACCTTTCTTCAATCCTCAACAATGGCGACTCGAACCTTCCTCAACTGTTCTAGCCACGGTGTGGCGACTCTTTGCTTGCTGTCCCAGAAGACGATCTACTGTTATCCACTATAATCATTCCACTCTTTTACTTGTGTATGATTGCACTTGTAATATGATTTGCCTGGGTAGCACGCAAAACAAAGTTTGTCAATGTCTCTTGGTACATATGACAGTAATAAACTAAACTAAACTAATTTTGTCTTTGTTATGTCTAGACATCTCCATTTCAATGCAGTTCTACTTAACTTTCTTTCCTGAGTCTCCTCCATTGCCAAAGTGAGGTCACACACAAGAGAAACAGTGCCCTGTCCCCTTCCACCTAAATCTCTCCCTCTTGCTTTACATTTCACCCCTTTTCTCTCCTCATCTGACACCTTCTGCCTCTTTTTTCATCTCAAGTCTTTGTCCACCTGACTGCCAATCAACCCTCCCTCTCCTGTATCCACCTATCATTTGCCTGGCATTATCCTGCTCCCTGTTTTCCAGTGACCTCCCCACTACTAGAATCAGTCTGAGGACAAGTGTTGACCAAAAAAGCACCAATCCATTCTCTCCATAGTTGCTGCCTGTCCTGTTGACTTACTCCAGCACTTTGTATTTTGCTCTACTTACCCTCACAAAATTAACCATCTGTAAACTGGAAGTTACCATATTAGTTGCCAGTTACCAACATGGACATTATAAAACTTTTATTCTTGTTTAGAAATCTCTCTATGGCCTCAACTCCCTTTTATTTTGTTAGTCTCCCCAACCTATCAATCTCCCAGATATCCATATCCCTGTAATGCTCTCTTCTATTGCCAATTGGAACTGTTCCATTATTGTAGTCCTTTGTCAAGGCTCTGCACTCAAATTTGTTTCATAATCCGTTACTTTTCTAAGATATTTCTTAAAACCTGCCTCTTCTGATTATCCACCATAATATCTAATTATGAAAACCAATTGGGAAAGATTTGGATATGCAGGGGCTATTTTCACTGGAATGGGGGAGGTTTGAGGGGAAACCTTAACTGAGGTATATAAAATTATGAGGGCTCTAGATGGAGTTAGATGGGAAAAGCTTACTATTCTCAGCAGAGTCAAGAATCAAGGGCGTAGCATTTAAGTAATTGATATGAGGATTAAAGGGGACAGGAGAAAATAAAAATCATCCCAGCAGATGGGTGAGGGTCTATAATTTACATCTAAACAGACAAAAGCACCTTATTGCGCTTAAATTGTATTTAATAAAGTATCTGAATGTAAACTTCAAGAGCTGTGATGTGGAGGCTGTGTATCTTATGCTGGAAGTTGGGTTGAGATATGTTAATTATTTAACAAGCGCAGATGCAATAACCCTCCATTAATATTGCACGTCATTTGTGATTAAATAAGGCTAAACAATTTTAAATGATTATGAGCAAAGGTCCTGTTTGATAATATTCTAGTTAAGTTGCTCAGAGTTGAGACTATGCTAAATATGTTATATAAATACACATTATTCCAGATATAAAATATGTGCCTACATTTTACAGGAAGGTTTTAATAGATTAATGGAAGCAAAGTACTCTGCCAACATTTAATTGGAAGCGGAGTATGTAATTATTATAACATTTAAATAATTAATGTCAGCTGTCATCGACATTGTAATGTATTGAACAATCTGATGATGACTTTTATAAGCAGCAGTTGAAATCTTATCAAATAGCATGCTATGAGCAAAATTATTTCTGTTCACAGACTCTTGTATATTTAAAATTATGTCTGTGATGTTGTCTGTGCCATTTCCTCACATTGACAAAAATATATCACTAATTATTGACATCATGTCAATTAATTTGGCGCAGGAACACATCTTTAAATGTTATCTAAGACTCAGCTTATTGGTTACACAATTCATTTTACTAAGAGTAATTCTGGGACTATTATTAAAAGGTCATTCATCCTTTTCCTATATTGACACTTCATCAACACTACAACATTTAGGAATATCACAAATCCAATAAGCTTTTAATACACATAATTTGCTTGGTTCAGCTGATGCAAATCCCACTTGTTTTAAAAAAAAATCTACATCTGAAATGTATATTTTAACAAAGGAGAGATTGGACATTTCACATCATTATAACCCCAAGTGCTACAATGTTTCAATTAAAGAATAATCAGAAAGGTTGTATAATATTAAAGTTTAATTTTCTTGCAGCAATTATGAAATAAAAGGTAACAATTAAAGTTAAATGAAGTAATGAAAAATGATTACACACAGAAACAGATTTCTGCACAATTTATGGGCATTTTAGTATGATCTGCAAATGGTAAGGAATTAAATAGAAGATGTCAATGAACATGTAAGTTCTAATATTCAGAATTAACTAAAAGTTAAAATACATAATTTAAGGGAAACAAGATAAACCAACCACTCAAATAATCTGAGTACCATTGATTTATTAATTAATCATCAGTAACAATGCCATAAGAGGAAAAACATAATCACAAATGTCTGTGTAAATTGCATTCCTGCAAACTATAAAGCACTAAAAACATAAACGAGGTCAGGCTGATTTTAAGTATAATTAGCCAAATACCGTATACATTAAACACAATGCTTATGAAAGTAGATTTTGAAAAGCATGTTTATATTTTGGAAGGTTCAAAAATCTAGCTTTGAGCAAATCAAACATAAGTGCCTGTCAGCAGTTGGAGCAGTATTTCACATGTAAGTGCTTTGCAGACATTTATAAGATTTGCTTTGAACATCTCAGGCTTCAGTAACAGGCATTTGCTGTGTTACATGTCTTTTACCCTAAGCAGGTAGCTATTTATTTGCTCAGAGAAGAACTGTTTAAGCTATAGGGTGCAATTGACTGATGGGAATGTAAAATTGCTGAAACACTCTTTAGCCATTTCTACAACTGGAAATGTGGGGAAAAAACTTACATTAACAGCTGGGCAGTTGGACAGTAAAGGTAGTTTGTGGTCCAAATACCCATATCTGTCCCAGACCATTTTATAAATCTGCCGATGATATATATATATATATATCTAAAAATAAAATAACATCCTTCCTGACCCTGACCTTGACACGGATCATCACGTCTCCAGCACTGAAGATTCAAATCTCAAATACCTGCCTTTTCTGTTCCAGGAAAACCTAGACTTAGCTTCATATATATATATATATATATATATAAACCAGCATCTTCAGTTCTTTCCTGTATAACTGAAGATGCTGGTTTAAATCGACGGTAGACACAAAATGCTGGAGAAACTCAACGGGTCAGGCAGCATCTCTGGGCAGAAGGAACAAGTGACGTTTCTGTTTCGACCCGAAACGTCACACATTCCTTCTCTCCAGAGATTCTGCCTGTCCCGCTGAGTTACTCCAGCATTTTATGTCTACCTCACACACACACACACACATACACACACAAACAAATATATAGAATACACACGCACACACACACACACACTCACACATACATATATATATATATATATATATATATATATATATATATATATATATATATATATATATAGAATCTAGTCACATTATACAGTGCATATACAATGTTATTAGATTTTGCAGTTACCATTTCAATCGCCTTCCAATCTGGCAATGTAATGTGCACTATAACAAGAGCTGAATTTCATTCTGTACACTATTCTTTCAAATTCAATGTAAGGTTGTTTTTCAGTTAAAGTGTTCACCGAATTCACTGAATTGTTTGGTACTGCTGGGGCTTATATATCTATAGTATATTGGAAAGTTCAACAACATGGTAATTCTTGGATGGAATGAATATGCAGGAGCTGGCATTGCAATAAAACAAGTCTATTTGATATGTCACCAATATGAACAAAGATGATGGAATGTACAAAGCTGAAAAAGAAAGGACAGCAAGGAAACACAATGGACAGTCTACAACCAAATTACTCAACCTCTCAATACAGCTTTAGTCAGAATACAGGGTAGCAAGAGATCTTTTGTCAAAAATCACATACATTTGTATGTTATCAGCACAGCCATTTTACTAGACGTAATGAAGATGAGTCCAGTCATGAACCCTTGTGGATTCCGATGATGTCTAAATTTAAATCGTTAATCATGAATTGAGAAATCCTATTAAAAACTGGTTAAACTTTCTGTGTAGCAATGCACACAGCACCCATAATAAAACTGGAGACTTGAAGGCAATGATGCATTGGGAGGAATCGGACAAAGTAAGATCTGGTAAAATCGATTAGTAATTATAGATTTCAATTACTCCTAATATTAATTGGATTGAAGAGGTAGATAAAGAGTATAAAGAAATAGAGCTTAGAGCTTAGAATTCCACTCCAACCTTTGATACAGACAGTGATTTTTCAGTTTTTAATTTACTTGTGTCATCACACAGCTGTTTGCCAATAGCAAGCAAATTTTAGTGCCATGTCGTTGGCCTCTGCAAGATCCTTTAAAGTGCATGTGTAATGTAGCATGTCACAGCTCAGGAGATGTTCCATGGTCTGGAGGTCTCGTCCACACTCGCAGTCTGCCACATCTTCAGTATATCCCCACTTCAGCATGTTCTATTTGCTTCTCTCCATGCCTGTCCGCAGTCTGTTGAGACTGCACCAGGTTATCCACAGTTGGTCGGAAGCTGGTGGGAGTTTCTCAGAGGGATCAATTACCATGTGAGTGTCTTCCAGAGATTTCTCTAGTCTCTCTTCCCAGAATTTGAGCCTTCTGAACGAAGCACTGGAGTTTAGGGGATGGACAGGAAACCTGTGTGATTTCAAATGCTGAGGTAGCAAAGGGTGGTCATGTAGGGGGTGTCTTTCATCTTCTGATTGTCTGAGGCGTTCTTTTTGACTGGCTACAGCTCTTCTGATTCCAGGAGGTGCAATGCCAGAGAGTAGATAGATGTTGTCAGTCTTGGTAGGTTTCATGCATCCACTGATGCAGCGACAGCTTGTGTTTAGCACAGGATCAATCTTCCTCGCATGAGCTGAGCGCTCCCACACTGCGCAGGCATACTCGGCAGTGGAGAAGCAGAGAGCCAGAGCTATTGATTGAATGGTTTTAGAATTTGTTCCGCATTCTGAGGACCTCAACTTGCTAAGAAGAGCATTTCTGGAACTGACTTTTCCTTTAAGCTTGGTGATATGTGCTTTGTAGGTCAGAGATCAATCAAGAGTCACACCGAGATAGACTGGACTGTCACAGTGCTCCAATCTGGCTCCATCCCACATGATCTTCAACCTTCGATTTGCATACTTGTTCTTTAAGTGGAAGGCGCAGACTTGGGTTTTAGATGTTGTGGCTCTCAAGTGATTCTCTTTGTAGTATGAGGACAGGTTGACTAAAGCCTCACACAGTAGCTTCTGCCTCAAGGTAGTCAGCACTTTGGGTTGTAATACACAGGTCATCTGCACACATCAAACTCCTGGTGTGGGGATGGATAGGCTGGACATTAACATAGATATTGAACAACATATTTGGTGTGTATGATTTTTCAAATTGTTTCTCATTTAGTGGGAGGTGATAATGTGGTGATCATGAGGAAATCTCTGCACATGTTTGATCTGATACCATGAGACTTCATGCATTCCGGAGTCATTGCTGAAGACTCGGATCATCCTTGCCACCTGAAAGCTATTAAGATACCACTTCTAGTGGGGCTGTGGTGCAAATGAAATATTACATACTTGTGGATTGTAATGGAAGGCTCTGGTGGTTTCTCTTGGAATATGATTATGTCAAGCTGAAACATGAATGCTGTGTGAACGAAATCCTAATTTTGATGCCAAATAACTTTGTCATGTCCAAATTAGATAACAGAATTGAGGTCATAGGATCCTTTCATTTTCCTTTTTTTCCTTTTTTAAATGTAACAATAATAGTACAAATGTGTGGCTTGGGTGCCATTTTAGAGGACATTCAAGAGCCAAATGTATTGTTAAATTTTCAGTTACAAGTAGGCTAGAGAGGGTAAGGATGGCAGATTTTTTCCCGCTGAATGACCTTGCAACCATGCTTCCATACAATATGCCTGATGGAACCTCACCAGTGCTCAATATAGTTGGAGAATGGCACCTCTATTCTTTCAATCAAAACTTCTTGCAATAAATCACAGTGCATGATGGTGGATGGTGCTGATCCCCAAGGATCAGTGATGGGACACAGCCACACATATTTTACATTGACAATTTACTTTGGAATTAAGACCATGATTTCTAAAGTTGTGGGTTATACCAGATTTGGGGTGAGAGGGTGGATTGAGGTGGAGAATAATTAATATTGAATGGGACCACAATGAATTTTGAAAGGACATCAATAAACATACAGAATAGCAAATAATTGGCAGGTGTGTAACACAAACAAATGTGAGGTTATATGTATTGATTGGAAGAATAGGAAGGTCAATTGCAACTTGAAATTGCAAGTCTAGGTGAGGTAAATAAATAAATACACCAAAAGGAAGACTGTGGCACACATTAATAGGATCATAAAGAAAGCAAACCTAGTGCCAGAACTTACTTTTGGAGGGATAGAGGTGAAAAATGACAAAGTTATGCTCAACCTGTATTGAACCTTAAAGGTGTAGGGGAATTTAAGGTGAGGGAGGCGTAGAGGGGGGGGGGGGGGGGGGAGATTTAATGGGAACCTGAGGGGAAACCTTTTTACACAAAGGATGGTGGGTGTGGAACAAGCTGCTGGAGGAGGTAATTGAGGCAGGTACTATTGCGACATTTAAGAACAATTTAGACAGTTACATGGATAGGGTAGGTTTAGAGGGATATGGGCCAAATGTAGACAGGTGGAACTAGTGTAGATGGGGCGCATTGGTCAGCATGGGGAAGTTAAGTTAAAGGGCCTGTTTCCACACTGTATGACTATGATTTTATGACCCTATGACTGCATTTGGAGTACTGCATTTAGCTATGTTCACTGCAAAACCATGACAAAGCACTGGAGAGCATGCAGAGAAGATTTATAAAGGTGACATTGGATTTGAATGGATTTAATCAACATTTAAGGATGAATAGAGCAAGATGTTTTTTTCTTTTGAAATTAAGTGAGCTGTGACCTTAGGAGGTATATGAATTGTGAAATGTTTCAACAGAGTATCCACAGAGCAGGATAAATAATAACGACAAATCATCAATATGAGTGGCCAACAATAAATCTAAAAAGGGACTCAGAAGAAATATTTTACCTGAAGATAATTAAGAACATGAAACTTGTTTTCAAGGAAAGTGATTGAAGAGAATAATTTTGATCCGTTTTAGTCATTGCTGGGAAATCTGCACCCTTACCTACTTTGATCTGCATGCAACCCCTGACCCATTAACGTGGTCAACTATTGACTACCAAATTCAGGGATAATTAAGGCTGGACAATAAATGCTAGCATCACCGGCAATGTCCAAATCCCACAAATGAATACATTTTTAAAAACTTCAAATCCCAAAATGAAATGTCTTCCTGAAAGTTTGACATTGATTATCCTTTGAAATATAATGATCTTCTCATTGAATACCAACAACTTAGGTAGATAAATATAAGATGCATCAATTTGCTTGTAATGGAATTAAAATGATACATGTGAAGTAAATGAATAGTGAAATATGCCTCCCAAAATACACTTATTACTCATGACTTGTTGTGACTCTGCTATATGGATAGGCACTGGAAGAATTCCAGTAGAATCTCAACATGAAGTCAATGCGTTCTTCATTATCTTTCACTACTGAGAGGTTGTTTCAGTAAAAGTGAAAGTTAGACTGCAAGAACTCATGATTTGTCAGATGAAAGTCTGCCGTGCATTGGCTGTGTGTTTCAGTATCAGCTCAGAAAGATGAAATAAATTATTCCAAACATTTTTAATCGATGTCTCTTGTACAGAATTGATTGAGCTAAAAGAAATCTGCTGCATTTATCACCCAACTCCTGATGTCTGTGATTATTATTTCATAGTCCCAATCTGTCACGATTAACCTTTATCATGATCCCTATGTACACAGATATTTGTAATCACACGCTGTGCACTTGTCACTGTCAATGTGACAGGAATAAGTAAGACAGGAAATATGTTATTTCTGACAAAGAATAGAATTTCAATCAACAAGTGTGGCGTAAAATGTTGATAACATCAGGCAGGAAAAAAAGTTTGATTCGCTGTGAAACTATTTCTCCAAAGTAGCTGGATTAATTCATGTTGTTAGGAATAAAGTACCTGGAATGAACCAGATAAACAACCATTACATGATGCTGCTTCCTCTGTGGTACATCAAATTGCCGAGAAAGTCCATCATCTCTCACGTTAAGTTGATCATTTGGTTCTGCAGACTCCTAATTCACGTGAACCTGGACTTTCTTGTCATTCTAAATTAACCATTTCACATGAGTTCACCTTACTGCGAGTGTTGGTGACATCATTGTCGATGCCACAATACTTGATAAGAAAAGGGATGAAAGCTGGAAAGTGGAGTTGACCTTGCATTCAGAGTACGGTTGTGGCAGGCGATGTCCCACTCCTTGAAATTCACAGATTCATGTTCAAATCAGTTTGTGTTCCACACTACATCTAAAGCACTAATGCACAATTTATGATTTCTTAGCCAATGCTTTGTCTGGATTTCTTATACTAGGAAGAGCAGAACCAGCAATGGTGAAATTTAAGCTTATTCTACATTTTATCATAATTTCTCTGCTAAAATGCACACTCCTATGTATGAAGTGCTGATGAGATGGAGAGCATTACATTTGCATGATAACGTTGTTTGATGTAATTGTACTTATGTTGGATAATAAAGTATCCAACTTGCCAACTCATCATGTATCCCATGTGGCATGGTTGTCTTAAAGCTGTGAAAATACTTTAGTTTTGTCCTCCTTCAAACGCATTGATCACCTGCCATTCTTTTATTTACTGACATTGCTTTTTGAAGCAGAGCACAGACGAATGAAAGGAGTGCAGTTAACTGGGACAGAATACATCATCTCTTTCCTATTAAGATTCATTTCTGCCTTTGATATTTTCAAAAGATGACTAGAAGCTGGGGCAGTGTTGGTGGTACCCTGGCATTGCCCCTGATGAGCAGAGTCCTTCCCTCTTCATTTGTATGCCAAGGATACAGTGACGTTCTCTTCCCAATTGTCAAACACATTTATGTCTCACGGACAGAGACGACCCCCTGACATTTAGGTTGACTGCTTATATTAAATAGTTTAGATGAATATTGGAAGCAGATTGCAATGAACACTAGCAACTATATTTGGTGTTCAATACATGTGACTGAGGACAAATTTCGAACACTTCCCTTCACCAGCATGACATAATCCCTAGAATCTTCCCGATGTTATTAGCATAAAAATGCTCATATATTTTGTGATAACAAAACACAGACAGCTACATTCCTGTTTTCTGCATAACGTGTTCCATGCGTGGACTCCAGAGGTTGCTACTGAAAAGGCCTTTACGATAAAAATAGAAGTTACACATTAATAATCACAGATACAAGGAAAGTATTGAAATATTGGAATACTTGGAATATTGTGTTCAAACTTGGTCACCTTGCCATGGGAAAGATATCATTAAACTGGAAAGAGTGCCAAGAAGATTTACGAGGATGTTGCCAGGAATATAGGGCCTGAGCTATAAAGAGAAGTTGGGAGGCTAGGACTTTATGCCTTGGAGTGCAGAAGGCCAAGGGGTGATCTTAGAGAGGTGCACAAAATCATGAGGAGAATGGATCGGGTGAATGCCAAGAGTCCTTTACCCTGAGTAGGGAATCAGGATGCAGAAGACATCGGTTTAAGATGAGAGGAGGAAGATTTAATAGGACCCTGATGGGCAACTTTTTCTCACATAGGATGGTGGGTATATGGAATAAACTGCCAGAGGAGGTAGTTGAGGAGGTAGTTGAGGAGGTACTACAACAACATTTAAAAGGAATTTGAAGTTATGTGGATAGGAAAGGATATGGGCCAAAGGCAGACAAATTAGACTTGGTGTATCACACAAATGGTGTATCTTGGATAGACACAAAATGCTGGAGTAACTCAGTGGGACAGGCAGCATCTCTGGAGAGAAGGAATGGATGACGTTTCGGGTTGTGACCCTTCTTTAGACGGTGTATTCGTGCTAAATGACTATGATTCTAAATATACACAAAATGCTGGAATAACTCAGCGGGTCAGGCAGCATCTCTGGAGAGAAGGAATGGGTGACGTTTTGGGTCAAGACCCTTCAGACTGATGAGAAGTCTGAAAAAGAGTCTCGACCCGAAACATCGCCCATTCCTTCTCTCCAGAGATGCAGCCTGACCCACTGAGTTACTCCAGCATTTTGTGTATATCTTCCATTTGTACCAGCATCTGCAGTTATTTTCCTACTTCCATGATTCTAAATATAATTGAGGTTGATAAAAAGCTAATGATTGTTCAAAAATTAAAGAAATTAAGTTAATGACTATTTTAGCGATTCTGCAGTATTGTTGCAATGCCACTCATATATGACAGCTGGCCTATTGTTGAAAACTGTTAATTAGGGAAATAGAACATATGCAACACAAAAACAGGCCCATGATGTCTGTGCCAAGCAATGTCTGATCCATTGTTAAGATTATTATTTTACAAGGTGTTGGTAAGGCCGCACTTGGAACATTGTGTTCGGTTTTGTTCACCCTACCATAGAAAATATGCCATTAAGCTGGAAAGAGTGTAGAGAAGATTTACAATGATGTTGCCAGGACCCAAGGGCCTGAGCCATAGGGAGAGGTTGGGCAATCTTTCAATGTGTTCCTTGCAGCATAGGAGACTGGAAAGTGATCATGAGAGGCAGAGATTGGGTCAATGAACACAGTAATTTTTTCCCCCCAGGACTGGGGTACATGGAATGAACTGCCAGAGGACATGGTTGAGGCATTTAAAAGACACTTGGACATGTACATTGATACAAAGGTTTTAGAGGGATACTAGACCAAGTGGACCTGTTGGGCCCAAACCTCTCCTGCATTGGTGCAGCACTCTCTCCTCCCCCCCTCCCCCCCTCTCCCCCTCTCCCCCTCTCCCCCTCTCCCCCTCTCCCCCTCTCCCCCTCTCCCCCTCTCCCCCTCTCCCCCTCTCCCCCTCTCCCCCTTCCCCCTTCCCCCTTCCCCCTCCCCCTCCCCCTCCCCTTCCCCCTCCCCTTTCCCCCCATCCCCTCCCTCCCCCTCCCTCCCCCCCAACCCCCTCCCTCCACCCTCCCTCCCTAGGATATAGATTTAAACCTTAAAATGTGAAAAACTTTAAAAATATAACACCAATTTCAATGAAACTTCTTCCATTTGCACCAAAGGGACGACAGCAAGTAAGATGGGCCTAAAATTGTTGCGCTATCATGTACCGTTTTGGATGTAGTTCAGGAACAAACAAACAAACAAACGAGAGTTTTAGTATATAGATGAGTCAAATGCAGGCAAGTGCGACTAGATCTGCCTCTTGATTCCCCACTCTGGGTAACAGACTCTGTGCATTCACTCTATGCATTCTCCTCATGATTTCGTACACCTTTATAAG
Source organism: Rhinoraja longicauda (assembly GCF_053455715.1). Classification (NCBI taxonomy): domain Eukaryota; kingdom Metazoa; phylum Chordata; class Chondrichthyes; order Rajiformes; family Arhynchobatidae; genus Rhinoraja; species Rhinoraja longicauda. Next base: position 24,634,094 of record NC_135967.1, read on the forward strand.
ATCACTGATGGGCGTAGATGCATATCTTGATCAGCATGGATCTGTGGGGCCGAATTGCCTGTTTCTATGCTGGTGACGATGTTGCTTTAACTCTCTGACTCTATTAGCTCAATTTCATAGGACACCTGGGCAACGGAAGAAAGGTTTCGCCATGTGACACAAGTGAGAAAACCAGGACTGTATTGTTTAAGCCTCAGCTCTAATTCTTGTTTCCACTTACTGTAATAAAGAATTGGTCTTTATATACAGCCACAATTAATGTCCTAAAGTAGCGATCCTACTTCAGGTGCATTTAGTGGTCATGGGTCAATTTGCATGCAAAAATGCTCCATGTTTGAAAAATGATTTCATCTCCGTTCTCATTCACACACATGCGAATGAGAACACACAGTGAAACTTCAAACACATGCCAGCACAATTTGGATAGAATTTTAAGAAATACCTGTTGAAAGATGCTAGGAACTTGTTGTACTACGCTAGCTACAATCTCAGTGCCAGAGCAAGTCGGAGAGCCATAGTGTCATAGAGCATGGAAACAGACCCTTCGGCCTAACCTGCCCACACCAACCAGTATGCCCATCTACATTAGTCCCACCTGCCTGCGTTTGGCCTATATCCTTCTAAACCTATCCAATTCATGTACCTGTCCAAATGTTTTTTTAAAAGTTGTGATAATATTTGCCTCAGCTACCTCCTCTAGCAGCATGTTACATACAACTATCACCCTTTGTATGAAAAAGTTGCTCATCATGTCCCTTTTAAATTTTTCCCCCACCTCACCTTAAACCTATGTCCTCTGATTCTTGATTCTCCTGCTCTGAGTAAAAGACTGCATTTACCCTATCTTTTCCTCGCATGATCGCATACACCACAAGATCACCCATCATCCTCCTGCACTCCAAGGAATCAAGTCCTAGCCTGCTTAGCCTCTCCCTATAGCTCAGGCCCTCGAGTCCTGGCAACATCCTCGTAAATCTTCTCTGCACCCTTAACAGATTAATGACATCATTCCTATAACAGTACACAGTACTCTAAATGTGTCCTCACCAATGTCTTGTACAATTATAACATGACCTACCAACTTCTATACTCAGTACTCTGACTGATGAAGGCCAATGTGTTGAAAGCCTACTGAATTGCCTAATCTACCTGTGACACTGCTTTCAACGAACTATGTACCTGCACTCGCAGATCACTCTTCTCTGCAACATTCCTCTGAGCCCTGCCATTCATAGTGTAGGTTACCCTGGTTTGACTTCCCAAAATGCAACACCTCACACTTATCTGTATTAAACTCCATCAACCATTCCCCAGCCCACCTGCCCAACCGATCCAGATCCTGCTGCAATTTTTGACAACAATCACTGTTATTTATAACACCATCTACTTTAGTGCAAACTTACTAATCATGCTGTGTATATTCTCATTCAAATCATCGATATAGATGACAAGCAGTAAAGGGCCCAGCTCTGATCCCTGAGGCACACCATGAGTCACAGGCCTCCAGTCCTAAATACAACCTTCCACCCTCTCTGCTTTCTTCCATGAAGCCAATTTACTATCCAGTTGGCTAGCTCTCCTCGGTTCCCACGTAATCTAATCTTCCAGAGCAGCCTCCCTGCTGAACCTTGTCAATTTGTAGGAAAATAACTGCAGATGCTGGTTCAAATTGAAGGTAGACACAAAATGCTGGAGTAACTCAGCGGGTCAGGCAGCATCTCAGGAGAGAAGGAATGGGTGACGTTTTGGGTCGAGACCCTCCTTCAGACTCAAATGCTTTGGTGAAATCTAAATATACAATGTCTACAGCTCTCTTCATCAACCTTTTTGGTTCCTTCTTCAAAATACTCAATCAGATTCATAAGACATGATCTCCAGTGTTCATATCTGTGCTGACTATCCATAATCAGCCCTGGTCTATCTAAATGCTTGTATATATTATCCCTCAGAATACTCTGTAGAGTCTTCTGTTCATAAACCACCACATAGTAGAGATCAGTTCAGGTCAGAGCCTTAGTGCTGCCACACAGCTTCAGGAACTCAGGTTTGTTCCTGAGCTAGGTCGCTGTCTGTGTGGAGTTTGCATGTTCTACCCGTGATTGTGTGGATTTCTTCCGATTTCCTTCGACATCCATTGATATGCTGATTGTTAGTTTAATCAGTTCCTATAAATTGTCTTTAGTATAGATGGGTGGCAGAAGAAGCAGAAGTAAGTTGATGTGAGAGAAATAAATGTGGGGAACAAGACTGAAAGAAATATTGTGAGAGCTGGTTTAGACTTGACGACCTGAAGGCTTTCCTCCATATCCTAAGGAAATAAAAATATATGAAAATAATATGAAAATACAATTCCTATGAAACAATCAAAACATTCCAAAATCACTCATAAGAGCAAACTATAAGAAAGTTTTAAAAATTAAAAAGAAAAAACTCTTACATTTAAAACATAATATTATTAAATACATTAAAAACATGTTAATAAATTAAAACAATTGAACGTTCTCTAACTCTCACTTTTACCATTCTCAACTATTCTCCATCAATATCAAAGTACGCACCCTCCACCAGGTAAGTAGATTATTTGAATCAATTCCCAAGTCTAACCTTGAGGTCTACTGTTAGACTCCATGAAGAACCAGCATCAGATTATGATCAGGAGATTACAACAAAATAGCTGCATTGCAAGTTCAAACCTTTTTTGCCTCCTCACATGTAAGAAGGCAAAGACGGAGAAATCCCACATTGCTGATCTTTTCCTGAAAAAATTTGACTCCATGTGTCCTGAAAATATCTTTAAGGTGAACAGTTTCATCGTGGACTTCAGCTAGCTGCTCTTTTTTTTCCCAGAGATGTCTTTCTTATTGGCACTTGAGGATATAAAATGCATTAAACTGTCTGGAGACATTTACATCTCCAATGGGAGCAATTTAACCCAGCCAATTTCATGCAGTTATATGCCTCACCTGCATCCATAAAGTAAAATGCCGTGGAAATGATCCCTGTCTTTGAATTATTAAATGCATATGAACTTGCAGATGCCTGAGAGACTTATAATCAAGTTATAATTGATAAGGGGATTGATATTAAAGTGCTCTAAATATAATATTCATGATTAAAGTCGTATGAGGCCAAAGAAGGGATGACATCAAGACCAGTTGGGGCTGGAAGTGCACTGTGTCTCACAGACAATTTTCCTCCACTGTTGCTCTAGATTGTTAAAGGAATTTTTCCCCAATGCAACTACTTACATTTAAGTTGCCAAATTTGTTTTAGTTAGAGTCATAAAGTCAGGCCCTTCGACCTAACTTACCATGCCGACCAAGATGCCCTACCTTTATTATTCCCACCTGCCACGTTTAGTCCATTTCCCACTAAACCTCTCCTATCCATTACCTGTCCAAATGTCTTTTCAATGCTGTTATAACACCTGCCGCCACAACCTCATCTGGCAGCTCGTTCCATATACCCACTAATCTCTGCTTGAAAAGGTTGTCCCTCAGGTTCCTACTAAATCTTTCCCCTCTCACCTTAAACCTATGTACTCTGGTTCTTGATTCCCCTACTCTGGGTAAAAGACTGCATTCACCCTATCTATTACCCTCATGATCAGATACACCACTATAAGATCATTCCTCAGCCACCTGTAGGGAGGGAACCCTTCCTCAGACTGAAAGATAGAGAAGGACAGAACAAAGCAGATCTGCCAGCAGATGATCTCAGGAAGGGTGGAATCCATAATGGCCTATTGTTGGCTGGGGCAGATGTACTAATGACAGTGATACAAGGATGCGAACAGTGGAATTAGTATGACAACTAGGATGGGGGGGGGGGGGAGAGAGAGGGAGGGTGGAAGAAATATAGGTTGCCATGCGAAAACTCCGTCGTCAGCAGAAGAGCCGGGCCTGCTGGAGTGCTTGGCCCCACTCGCGGTACCTCGATCTCGGCTGCACGGGTCCCTCCTCGCTCTTGGTGTCCCCCCACTGGGACGCTCGGCTCTGTGGTGCACCTCGGGAGCCTTTTGCCGCCATGTGGTTCACCTTGGGGGCCTGACTTTCCAGAGCAGCCATATCATGCCGAACCTTATGAAATGCCTTGCTAAAGTTATAGTCCTTATAATCTGGAGTAGAAGGGTGCTCTTTTAGAAAGGAGGTGAGGAGGAACTTCATTAGTCAGAGGGTAGTTAATCTGTGGAACTCATTGTCACAGAGGCCTGTGGAGTCCAAGTCAGTGGATATTTTTAAGGCAGAGATAGACAAATTCTTGATTAGAATTGGTGTCAAGGGTAATGGGGAGAAGGCAGCAGGTTGGGATTAGGAGGCAGAGATCAGCCATGATTGAATGGTGGTATAAGAAAATAACTGCAGATGCTGGTAACTCAGCAGGTCAGGCAGCATCTCGGGAGAGAAGGAATGGGTGACGTTTCGGGTCGAGACCCTTCTTCAGACTGATGTCGGGGGTGGGACAAAGGAAGGATATAGGTGGAGACAGGAAGATAGAGGGAGATCTGGGAAGGAGGAGGGGAAGGGAGGGACAGAGGAGCTATCTGAAGTTGGAGAAATCGACGTTCATACCACCGGGCCGCAAACTGCCCAGGCGAAATATGAGGTGCTGCTCCTCCAATTTCCGGTGGGCCTCACTATGGCACTGGAGGAGGCCCATGACAGAGAGGTCAGACTGGGAATGGGAGGGGGAGTTAAAGTGCTGGGCCACCGGGAGATCAGTTGCGTTAATGCGGACCGAGCGCAGGTGTTCAGCGAAGCGATCGCCGAGCCTGCGCTTGGTTTCGCCGATATAGATAAGTTGACATCTAGAGCAGCGGATGCAATAGATGAGGTTGGAGGAGGTGCAGGTGAACCTCTGTCTCACCTGGAAAGAATGTTTGGGTCCTTTGATGGAGTTGAGGGGGGAGGTAAAGGGACAGGTGTTGCATCTCGTGCGGTTGCAAGGGAAAGTGCCCGGGGTTAGGGTGGTTTGGGTAGGAAGGGACGAGTGGACCAGGGAGTTGCGGAGGGAACGGTCTCTGCGGAACGCAGAGAGGGGAGGGGATGGGAAGATATGGCCAGTGGTGGGGTCCTGTTGTAGTTGACGGAAATGTTGATGGATGATATGTTGGATCCGCTGGCTGGTGGGGTGGAAGGTGAGAACGAGGGGGATCCTGTCCTTGTTGCGAGTGGGGGGATGGGGAGCAAGAGCGGAGCTGCGGGATGTAGAAGAGACCCTAGGGAGAGCCTCATCTATAATGGAGGAGGGGAAGCCCCGTTTTCTGAAAAACGAGGACATCTCGGAAGCCCTAGTCTGAAACACCTCATCCCGGGCGCAGATGCGGCGTAGACGGAGGAATTGGGAGTAGGGGATAGACTTTTTGCAGGAGACCGGGTGGGAAGAAGTGTAGTCCAGATAGCTGTGCGAGTCGCTGGGCTTGTAATAAATGTCCATCACTAGTTTTTCTCCTGTGATGGAGATGGTGAGGTCCAGAAACGGGAGGGAGATGTCAGAGATAGTCCAGGTATATTTAAGGGCAGGATGGAAATTGGAGGTGAAGTGTATGAAGTCAGTGAGTTCTGCATGGGTGCAAGAGGTAGCACCAATGCAGTCGTCGATGTAGCGGAGGTAGAGTTCGGGGATGGGGCCAGTGTACGTCTGGAACAGGGATTGTTCGACGTACCCGACAAAGAGGCAGGCGTAGCTAGGGCCCATGCGAGTGCCCATAGCTACGCCTCTGGTTTGGAGGAAGTGGGAGGAGTCAAAGGAGAAGTTGTTGAGGGTAAGAACCAGCTCTGCTAGGCGGAGGAGAGTGTTGGTCGATGGGGATTGACTGGTTCTACGGTCGAGGAAGAAACGGAGGGCTTCGAGACCATCCTTGTGGGGGATGGAAGTGTAGAGTGACTGGACAAGGATGGTCTCGATGGTGGAGTGGACTCCTGTAACTTATGAACTTGTGAATGAGAATATTCCATCCACTCCTCCCTGACTTCACCCCACTCCTGACTTCTCACAACCAACGTGTCAAATCCAAAAGATGGTCTTGAAATGAGAGCCGTCATGCAAGGAATATAGTTTGTCCAGAACAGATTCTGGCAAATGCACTGGTTTTGCACTGGGTCATTAAAATATATATAATAGTTCTGCTTCAAGATTAACTTATTTTAACAGAAGTGTGCACCTTAACAACTGTTTTAACAGCCTTTCAGTTAGTGGCAGTGTCACAGTACATTCATGCAAAATCAAAGCAGGTTCTTGTTTTTTTGATATATCAGAGTAGGTGTCTTTCTGAGAAGGTTCATTTATAGAGTCTATGTATTTTTAGTTTAGCAAATCCTTCATGTCTATTCTGATCAGATAACTGAATATTTTTTTAATGCACTTCTGTGATTGTGTCATTGCATTTCAGTAGTTTTCCCTGTGTTCATTAGTTTAAGCATCAACGTGTCCCAATTCCTGTGTTGTCTATTTGGTGACATAATTCTCATGGAAATGGAAATGCATGAACCAATTGAATTCCATTTATCTTCTTTGCTGCAGCATATAAAAATCTGTTTATTGCATTGAGAGCAAGAGTGCGCCTTTCCCATTAAAAAATATGGATTTTTTTGCTAAATTATTAGTAATCCCCAGTGCATTTGTAATTTTAATAATGCCCTGTAAAGTTGTTTTTCTCAAAATCCATTCAGTGAGAAATTGGCCAATTGTTTTCATATCTCAGAAAATTCCCAACAAATTCTATCTGCAATTAAAGTAAGCTTTAATTTAGCTAATTAAGAGGCTACTTGCCATTACTTAGTTTTCCAATTATCACAGTAAATTCACTCAAAGCTTGCAAGACAATAAACGCAACAATTTTAAGCTATTAAAATGTTTCCGGTACATTAAACTCAAAATAGGAATAAACCATTGCAAATATTATTTATAAAAATCAGTTATGGTTCCATATAGGATGATCTTGTTCAGAATAAAATGAACAGATTTACATTTTATAACTTGCGTACAATATTACAGCATAGGAACAGACCCTTCGGTCCACAATGTCCATGCTGACTATGATGGCAAATTAAGCTAATCTCCTCTGCCTGCATATGACCCATATCCTTTCATTCCTTACATATACAGTACATGTGCCTATCCAAAAGCAACCTCAATGTCACTACCATGTCTGGTTCCATTACCACACCTGGCAGCATGTTCCAGGCACCCACTTCTCTCTGTGGAATGAACTTGCAACGCACAGCTCCTTTAAATCTTTCCCCCCTCACCGTAAAGCTATGCCCTCTAGTCTACGACATTTCCACCCTGGGAGAAATATTATGATTGTCTACCCTATCTTTGCCTCTCATAAGTTTATATACACCTATCAAGTCTCCCCTCAAATTCCGACATTCCAGAGAATACAATCCAAATTTGTCCAAATTCTATTTATAGCTAATAATCTCTAATCCAGGCAGCATTCTGATAAACCTCACCCTCTCCAAAACCCTCATATCCATCCCATAATGGGGGAACCAGAACTGCATACAATACTCCAAATGTGGCCTTACTAAAGCTTTAAAAAGTGGCAGGATGATTTCCTGACTCTTACACTCAATGCTCTGAACTATCAAAGCAGGCATACCATATGGTATGGACAGGGCTTTCTCCATCGCTGCTCCCACCCTCTGGAACTCACTACCCCAAACCGTCAGAGACTCCTCCTCACTCACCACATTCAAAACAACACTGAAGTCTCACCTGTTCAGCACTGCCTTCAACCACTGACCGTCACCTCACCTTCTGTCTCCTTTTTCTGTTCGTTTACTTATTTATCTATTTATTTTCTTCTCTATGTTCTAGTAATCCCTGTAAAGGGTCTGAGTGTTTGAAAAACGCTATATGAATGTAATGCATTATTATTATTATTATTATTATATGTCTTCTTCACCACTTTATCCACATGTGCTGCCACTTTCAGGAAGCTATGGACTTAAACCCCCAAATTCCTCCATACATAAATGGTGTTAGAGGTCTTGCCATCAACTGTATATCTTCCCCTTCCATTTGTCGTCCCAAAGTGCAGCATCTCACCCTTTCTCAGATTAAACTCCATTTGTTATTTGTCCGCTCATATCTGTAACTGATTTATATCCCAATGAATTATTTGGCAGCCTTCCTCATGCAGCACAATTCCACCTGCTTTGGTGTGATCTGCAAACTTACGAAACAACCCATCTACATTTATGTCTAAGTCATTCAGAGGAACTTGCTACATTTTTTACTCAGATGTTCCAAAAAACATACCATATATAATAAAGGTATGTTCATTATATTTGAATGTTTATGTATGTTTGAAAAACAATCATTGTTTTTATGCAGTTGACCATAACTATTCTGTGCATTGTACATTTAACAAACTCAATCAATGATCAGAAAATGTGTTCATTCCTAGTATCCACTGATTTTTGTTTTAGTTTGAATATGCTCTTGCCAAGTACATTAATGAAATTGTGTAAGGCCAAGTAAAAGGTTAAATGCCTGCTCTCTCTCTCTTCCCTTACTGTTCAGAGCTTTTGAATTGCTTGATCACATTATCAATTATATTGCTTCTTCATCGATATCCAACTGGGTAAATCTATACTCACTTACCAGTTGAAGTCAAAGAATGTTGTGCTTTATGACACCTGTATTAAGGTGAGAAGGAAAATGTTTAATAGGAACCTGAGGGGCAACGATTTCAGAGAGGGTGGTGGAATGTTCTGCCATAGGAAATGGTTGTTGCAGGTACTATAACAACATATAAAATAAATGCGGATAGGTGAATGGATAAGAAAGGTTGAGAGGGATATGGGTCAAATGGGTCAAATGTGCCCTCAAAACAGTACGCATACATTCAGTGGCATAGTGAGGAAGACCTCATTTTTCACAAGGTAGCCTTTCACAATAAATTAAATGCATCCTCATTTACATTCCTAATTCAAAAATGAACGTGGACAGTAAGATTTAGGAAATCTCTCCATTTCCAACCTGGAGACAGACTAGGAGTTAGAAAGATAACAATTCAACGATGCAACATCGTGAATTGAGATCCTTGATCTACACAGGGGTTGTAGTTGTGCCTGTAGCAAGCAGTTGGTTTGAGAAAGGATGTCCTCACTGCAGTGAACACATTCTACCCTGGGATTTAGGTAGGAACATTCTTAAATCTGTGAACTTGTGATTGCTATGGCTCTTGCTAAGAACACTTTCTGCCATCCTCCTTCTCCTATGCAGCTAATCTGCAATGCTTAAAGACAGAAGAGACCTCAAATGCTGGATCTGAAACAAAAACATCATAATGGAAGAGCTCAGTGGGTTAAGCAGTATCTATGGGGGCAAAAGTATTTGTTGATATGCAAAGTCGACCCGAAACATCAACATGCGCCTTCTGTCTCCACAGATGATGCTGCACTTTTTGAGTTTTTCAAGCCTGCTATGCTTGTCCTCTACTCAGTCGTAATCTGTTTCAAGTGAAATGACAGTCAAGGGCACTGACGTCTGGGAATAACTGATTTCTGCAGAGTCAATCAAAATGGAACTTGCCTTTGGCCCATTGAGTCTGCAGCAACCATCAAGTATCCTACTGAATTCAGCAAAAAGTCTTCCATCCCTGGCCACCTTTGTAGATTTTTTAACTCAAGACAGCTGTGGAAAGCAATAAACATTTGTAGAACTGTTGCAATAAGCAGACGTATCAACATCCAATTAACATGTAAGCAAAGCCTACCATTTTACCATATAAGAACTTGTGGGGATCCTTCCAACTGAAAATGTGCTTGTTTGAGATATCTATGAGTGGCCATAGGCTGGAGTGTTTTGATGCAAGATGGAGCTCATCATTAAATCTGCCTCGCTCACTGCAAAGCATCCTGATTTTTCTGACCCTATTGGGCATTAACTGTGCACGCTAAAGCTCTGACCGAAATAAGTTCATGTCAGTTTTCCAACTCTTACATAATATTTTGAATTTTAAGGGAACATGTAACATTCACAAAATGCTAACAATCTTTACTTTTAATGTACACATAGGTAAAGTATTTTTTGGAAATGTTTCACATGTAGTGTGAATGGCATTTACCACCACACCCAGGCACAGCTATTTAACTGTGAGCTATTGACCATGATAGAGGATGTTCTGTTTCAGCTCATGCTCATTACTTGTATTAACAGCAATATAAGAAGAAGCCTACACAAGGTATAGCAGACCCCCCCATTGTCCTTTTTCAGTGTACACAGCTTGCCCCCCTCTATGGTTGACTAAATGTTTACCGTATCTCCTCTGGATCCCTCACTTCTCTCACCCCAACTCTCTACAGGTTAGAGTTTCCTTAGTTCTTACCTTTCACCTTACCAACCATCACATCCAACACATCATTCTTCAATATTTTCAACAACTACAATGTGATCCCAACACATGTCACATCTTCTCCTCCCTACCCCCTTCTGCTTCCAGCAGGACCTATCTCTTTGTGAATCCTTGGTTTGCTCATCCCTCCCTACCCATCCTTCCCCCACCTCAGTCAATTTCTCCTTTAACCATAGGAGGTGTAACATCTATCATTAAACCTCCTCCCTCACCTCCAACCAGGGGCATAACAGTACTTCCAGGTGAGGTAGAGATTCACCTGTTCATCTGCATCTCCTCCAACCTCTTCTATGGCATTCACTACTCATGATATGCTCCCCTCTATTTCAGTGATACTAAAAGCAGTCTCGGTGACTATTTTGCCAAGCTACAGCACTCTCACTGCTGTGGCCATCTGGATCTCCCAGTTGATGGCCTTTTTAATTCCACTTCCCATTCCCACATGAACATGGGGCATGTGTCTGTCTACAGCTGACTACTACCAGGGTGAGGACAAACACAAACTGCAAACACAAACAACAGCACAAACAACAGCACCTCATATTCACCCTGGGTAGTCCACAACCCAATGGCGCAAATATTGTATTCTCCAATTTCAGAATACCCATCTGCCCCTTTCCCTCTCTGACAATGTTCTTTGGGTCTATCTCAGCCCCCTTTCTTCCCACTTCACACCTCCAGCTCCTATCAGTGTTTCTTTTCCCCCCTCTTTCACACACTCCTCCCACTGTTACTTTTTTCTCCTCTCCCACATACTCCACTCCCTTCCCCCCTATTGTACCCCCCTCTCCGACCAGTGTCATTCCCATCTACCGCCACCTCTGATTCACTTCCATTTTTCACCTTCTTTTCTTATCAGATTCTGCAATTTTGCCTTTTGTTCTCTGCTTATCATTCCCAACGTCAGTTGCTATCTTCATCCTTTCCGTCCCCCAACCGACTGTTATCTACAATTCAGCCCTTCCACAACTGCATCCACCTATCGCTTGCTAACACTTGGCCCAACCCTCCTTCTACCTCTGCACAATGACCAATTCCCATCTACGTTTTCAACCTAGAGGCACGTCTTGACCCGAAATATTAACTATCCATTTCACACACAGTTGTTGTCTGACCTGTTGAGTTCCACCAGCTGTTCCTTTTATTTGCTACAGATTCCAGTATCTGTAATCTCTCATGCCTATACAAGACCTACTGATTTGTCTTTTGTCATTCAAACTGCAAACATCATGAAACTCTACCTTCACCAGTCTTAATGTCCCGTTCTACTGATTAAGAACATTGACCAAATTCTTATGGCATTCATGCCATCTGAAATAATCCATACCTAGACTGAATATTGGTTTGAAATTCATTTTAGCTTTGAAGGTATCAACAATTTCCTCACCGCTGCCAGATGGGAATGGAGCACAGGGTTATCTGAGAGAAGGTAAGAGCTCACTGTCTCTCTTGATCTTGCCCAAGAGAGATAATTAACCCAAGCAGCCTCTGTCATAGAGTAACATCTAACCAGTTCCTTTGGCATTTGTCAGCAGGTATTTTATGTATTTATAAAAGAGAGAGCGACAGAAGGCTTGCTGGTCCTTCCAGTTCTTAAAATAAAAGTATTCTTATGAAAGCAAATTGATTATAAAGTATCTTTTTTTTAAATGACATAAAATATTTGAACATATAATATTTGAATAGTAACTTACGAGCCAGCTGTAAATTTCAATCCAATATTTGCTTATCTTCCTTGGAGTACATGAATAAATATTAATGTATCTCACTTCAAGTCACTGTAAATTATCAAAGTAATCTGCTGAGTTCATGATACCAGTGGACAATCTAGCCGCTGTCAGTGCAGTGGAAATGTTCATGTTAAGACTGTGATTTATAACTATAAACTGTTTTGGGCTTCATAAAACTGGAAAGTAAATGCAAATTATATAATTCTAGGAGGAGGGAGATAAGCAACATGTTATCTTTGTCCTCCAATTCTAAAAATACATGTTGAAATGCTGCAGAGTGATTTATATTTTCCTTCTGTCCAGGATGTCATCAAGAAACAGTCTCCTGAGATTTTAGTTACTGCCCAATGACCATAAAGGCATAGGATTGCTGGAGAATACCTCCGATTCTGCAGCAAGTGGGTTGAATTCATTCCTGCAAGTTTCAGGAAATCTGGGCTGTGCCTGCTTGGAAATTTTCCAATTTGTTCTCTCATGGCAGATTCCTCGTGGAATCAAACGGGTGAGGTGTGCAGGGGCATTATTCCTCTGGACCCATGTAGGGGAACACCGAGGATGAAAGGCTGCAAATGAGAAGGGTAAATGATAGTTAATTTACATTTGGATGAGAATTAATTGAGTTTACTTACATGAATTTAATTGTTAAATACTAGAAAATATTTTGTGTGCTTTTTTATATTTCATTATGCATAATAATCACTAACATTTTCAATTGTTTCTTCAAATCTCATTCATCTATTTTGTGTGCTGAGATTGCACCATATTTGCTTGGCTCGGCCATTGTACAAGCGATTGACATTTGGGATTGGTGTGATGGATCTGGAAAAGATCAATTAGTACTAACTCTGTAAACCAGTAGCAAAGGTGGACAATTTGACCTTAACAGAAAGTTGGCCCATAATTATTTGCTGGGTTCATTGGATGCAGGTTGTTTTTTTAATTACTTCTGCTTGGGGTGTATTCGCATATTTGGCTTTTTTATACTTTTGGGAATAAATCCCAAATCCATGGCAAAGAGCGGACTGTGAGGTACATTTTGTACAAAGTAGGACAACTTCAACAACACTGTAAAGAAAAGACAGTTGAGGGGGAGGAGTAGAAGGATGGAGTTAAAGGGGAAGAGAGTACAGGAAAAGTTACAAAGGACACCCAAATTAATGGGACGGAAAGTTCAAGAAGGGATAAGAGAGTAAGGTCAGGTGAAATAGGAAATGTGAGAGGAGAGGTGAATACCAATTTAAAAATGTTATACATGAATGCACGAAGTATAAGAAATAAAGTGGATGAGCTTGAGGCTCAGTTAGAAATTGGTAAGTATAATGTTGTGGGAATTACAGAGACATGGCTGCAAGAGGATCGGAGCTGGGAACTGAATATTCAGGGGTATACATCCTATCCAAAAGACAGACAGGTGGGCAGAGGGGATGGGGTGACATAGAATCAGAAGATGTAGAGTTGTTGTGGATAGAACTGAGATATTGTAAGGGTAAAAAGACCAAATGGGAGTTATCTACAGGCCCCCAAACAGTAGCCTGGAGATAGGGTGCAAGTTGCATCAGGAGTTAAAATTAGCATGGAACAAAGGAAATGCTACGGTGGTTATGGGAGATTTTAACATGCAGGTAGACTGGGAAAATCAGGTTGGTACTGGACCCCAAGAAAGGGAGTTTGTAGAATGCCTCCGAGATGGATTCTTAGAGCAGCTTGTATTGGAGCCTACCAGGGAGAAGGCAATTCTGGATTTAGTGTTGTGCAATGAACCAAGATTTGATAAAGGAACTCAAGGGAAAGGAACTATTAGGAGGTAGTGACCATAACATGATAAGTTTTAATCTGCAATTTAAGAGGGAGAAGGTAAAATTGAAAGTGTCAGTATTGCAGTTGAACAAAGGGGACTATGTTGGCATGAGGGAGGAGCTGGCCAAAGTTGACTGGAAAGAGACCCTAGCAGGGATGATGGTGTAACAGCAATGGCAAGTGTTTTGGGGAATAATACAGAAGATGCAGGGTCATTTCATTCCAAAGTGGAATAAAGATTCTAAGGGGAGTAAGGGGCGACTGTGGCTCACAAGGGAAGTCAAGGACAGTATATAAAAAAAGAGAAGACATATAACATAGCAAAGATGAGCGGGAAACCAGAGGATTGTGAAACTTTTAAAGATCAACAGAAGGTAACTAAAAAGATAATAAGGGGAGAAAAGATGAAGTATGAAGGTAAGCTAGCCAAGAATATAAAGGAGGATAGTAAAAGCTTCCTTAGGTATCGTTGCTTATTGCAGGCGCTGTCGCCTGCTGTCCCCAGGTTTGCTAGGTTCTCTTAGATGCATTTAGAAGCACATTATATTAAAATAAGTAAAGTCATTTCAAAATACCATAAAATGCTTGTGTTTCACCAATTTATTTACCGTCAGGACATTTGACAGGTAGATTGGAGGCGACAGTTTATGGTCAGGCAAGCGTGGGAATTTTGCGATGTTTATGGCCATCAGCCATTACATTTAAAGTGGGCTCCCAACCCAGATATGCAAGCCAGAGACCAGATATGCATCTCCCGTACATTTTCAAAGAATGCCCACAGACTTTTCACAAAAATCCACTTAACCACTTTTAAAATTATATTTTTTAATACAGCTATTAGTAAACTGGAAGTCACTCCAGTTTATGACTTGTTACAGTGACGCTTGGTTTTTAAGTAACCCATACAAGATGTTATAGTTCAAAACTCTCAAGTACTTACTGACGTCAGTGATTTCAGTGAAAATTAGGATGCCGGAGAAGCATTGACAGCGTGGGAATTTTGCGATGTTTCCAAAGACGCTGTAATCTTGACCTGACTCGGCATTGTCGTGGTCATTGTCGTCGGGTAAAAGAAAAGTTCGGCGATCTGCTACGACTTTGACAGTCGCCGGCAGTCGCCTCAAAATTGCCTAAAGTGGGACAGGCCCTTCAGATGCAGCTCTTAGGGCTAGCGGAATCAAGGGGGAGAGGGAGAAGGCAGGAACGGGGTACTGATTGTGGATGATCAACCATGATCACATTGAATGGCGGTGCTGGCTCAAAGGGCCGAATGGCCTACTTCTGCACCTATTGTCTATGTATCTATATATGTATCTATATACAACACCAAGCAGTCTCAGCTTCGAACATTTTAAACATTCCCACTGTTTCAAAGAGAATAAATCGGCCAGTCTGTTTCTCATGCCCAAAACACGTTCTTTAAACTTCCAGTTTTTTAATATTTTTGAGCAATTACTTAGAAGAAAGAAAATTATCCATGGACTAAACTGCAGAAAAGGGTATTTAAAAGGAGTTAAATAAGAAGTGTTACAAAGTGCTAAAAATAATAAATACTTGACAACTGTTAAGCTGTGAATGGTGGTTATATAATGTTACAGGTGTTGGCTTGTTTGAAATTGGCGCCATTGGAGATGTGTGCTTGATTTATACTGACTGACATATTGTGTAGAACTTTAGTGATGCTTAGATGTATAAGTTTGCAGATGAGCAGTATTACTAAATTGGACACACACGTGTATACCCAGAATTTAGCAGCAGGAAAAATACTGAATGATTTGCTTATACATTTGTAACTTAGGTCAATCAAGTGAATGCCTATTTCAAATCTTTCCTCAAAGCTGTGATTCTTGCATTGACTTTGATGGCTGTCTGATCACAGAACTACTTTAATGTGAGCCTGGAGGACCTCCAGGTTCATTTAGGGAGAGAACTCACTTCCCCCTTCCTCTTCAACTCCCAAGGATGTCAATGCTACCTCAGAAAATCTATGGAGCTGCTCTCATCTGCCTCGAGCTGTTATCTCAACCTCGATCATCAGTACTAATCACAATATACCTCTACATGAAGTTGATGTTGCTTCTAATCATCATTATCTAACCTGAACTGGTGCTAGCCTCTCATTAAATTGACCCCCATGATGATGTACTCAAGCAATAAGCAAAATCATTGTTGCTGGCTGTGAGCTAAAGTACTGGTAATGAGAAGATGGGATTAGTTTTTTCTGTGTGTCCACAGGATCAAAGAGATTAACAAATTGAATTGCAATTTTTAATGTGGAGCTCAATGCTTGTTCACGGCTGCATCATCCATTTAATGCAAGTTACCCGAGGATGGATTTTCATCTTTACTTTTCCTACCTTAAAACATTAAAAATTGAGTACGGTATTGCCAATGACATGGAAGGAGGCTATTTAGCCCGTCAGTCGCTGCTCTTTGTGGGGCAAACCTGGGAATCCCACTCCTCCATTCGTTCCCAATGGTAGTTCAACATCAAATGGAGAAAATACTCCTGGAATGTGTCTTGTCAATTAGCTTTTTGAGAATATGCAGACAATCATAAATATTGCTGATATATTTTCGGCCATTTTGTAACTTTCTTACCCAGATTATTTCATCTGTAGCATCTGAGATCCCTCATGAAGATTATTAACTCTTCATACTATGGATCCTCTTGCCTGAATGACCTAATAAGCTAAAATTTTAAAAGTTACACTTACATTGCATCTGTGTGATCTCAAGATGTTGACATCCAATATAGTTGTTCTCAGTTATTGCCACTCAATTGAAATGTTAGAGAAACAGTCAGTCATAATGTTCATGGAAACTGCAAAGTAAATCTTGCTTGATAATTGCTCTAGAAATTGAACATGACTTTTCCTTCAGACTTGAAGGCCAGAAGATCATTCAGATTTGATTTTGTTTAAAGATTAAAATTAATTTACTTTAAATTATACAGAAGCACAATCATTAAATGCATAATATAAGTAATATATATTCACAGTAGCCAATTCTTCACTCTGTTGATCAAGTGCACAACATAATTAAAAGTTTGCAGAACTAAATTATCTTAATGAAAATCAATTTAAAATGAACTCAATTTGATAGATGAATGACACTATATTCACTGTCTGAGCAACACATTTATTTTCACTGCACTGGTTTTGTATAATAATGTATTTGCTCTAAGTTTGCTTTTCATCAATTAAAACATTCTAGGTTTGCCTTATATCTAGTATTTTAAACATGTGAATTAAAATCAATTGTCCTGTTTCCACAGCCATACGTCACATTTTTGCAGTTTGCAATCTCTTTGCCATTGCTGTGTACCTTTCACCTTTCCTGCATTGAGTTAGAATGGAACAATACCCAAATGTTATTCATTTCCAAATACACTGAGTCAACATATATTGCCATTCTATAATAAATATTTGAACTTGTATTAGTTGAATTTTCCTGTTCATAACAGAACAGATTCTGCAGCGACTATTTTTCACAAGCTGAAAAAAATCCAATATTCTACTGTTTTATTTCAATGTAAATGATATACTATTAAGATTACACAAGAAACATTCATCCTGTGAATGGCTTCCAATAATAGATGGATGGTATCTGAAAGTGAGGGACAGGTACAATTAAAATCTTGCTTGCAGCAGCATCACAAGTACATAGACACAGATAGCAAATAATAACATAAATAATATAAAGAATTATACATGAATTGCACATATATTCTATGAGACTTTAAAAAGTAAGACTGCGCATAAAAGTAAGATTTTGAAAAAAACCAAGATGTTAATACAAAACACAATTTGAAAACAAGTTGCCAGTTGTACGAGGTGGTCTGTAGTGTTCGTCTCCTGAGGTACCATTAGAGTTGTGCAGGTTGGTTCAAAAGCAGCATGTTTGAAGAAAGGTAGCTGTTCCTAAACCGAGTGGTATGGGATTTCAGGCTTCTGTACTTCCCCTCCGATGGCAGCAATGAGAAGAGGGCATGGATCGGTTGGTGGGGATCCTTGATTATAAATGCAACCTTCTTTAGGCAGCACCTCATGTGGATGCTTTTAATGGTGGAAAGGGCTGCAGCCATAATGGACCAGGTTGAGTCCACAACTCTCTGCAGCATCTTGTGTTCCTGTGCCTTGGAATTGGTGTACGAGGCCATGGTGCAATCAGTCAGAATACATTCTACAGTGCATCGGTAGAAATTTGTTGGAGTAATTTGTGAAATGGCCAATCTCTTTAACTTTCTAAAACAGTAGAGGTGCTGGCACACCTTCTTCTTTATTGCCTCTATGTGCCCGACCCAGGACAAGACCCACAAGGTGTTGATGCCCAGATATTTGTAGTTACTAACTCTCTATACTGCTGATTCACCTGTAAAAATTGGCAAGAAACAAACTGCTGGAGAAACTCAGTGGGTCAGGTGCCATCTATGGAGAGAATGGATTCCTTCCACATTTGCTATCTGACCCACTGAATTTTTTTGGTGGTTTCTTTCATTTGTGCATTCCAGCATTTACAATTTCTCGTGCCTCCAATAAAAACTGGCCTGTGGTCTCCTGACTGTCCCTTTTTGAAATCAAGGACTAGTTCTTTGATTTTATTGATTCTGCGCAAGAGGTTGTTGTTGCAGCCAGATATTCAACCTGGTTTTCTATCTCTTTCCTGTATGCTGACTATTCACCTGATTAATTTGACTGATGACAGTTGTCAGTGGAGCCATACTTAGCCACACAGTCATAGGTATAATGAGAGTTGGCAAATTGAAGTGGATCCAGGACATTTCTGAGGCAGGAGGCAGGAGTTTGTGTCATAACCAACTTTAGTGTAGTTTAGTTTAGAGATACAGCGTGGAATCAGGCCCATCGGCCCACCGAGTCCACGCGAACCAGTGATCCCCGTACACTAGTTCTATCCTACGGACGAGGGACAATTTAGAGAAGCCAATTAACCTACAAACCTGTATGTCTTTGGAATGTGGGAAGAAACCGGAGCACCCAGAGAAAACCCACATGGTCACAGGGAGAACACCCACACTCTGTACAGCCAAGCAACCATTGTCAGGATCGAACCCAGGTCCCTGGCACTATGAGGCAGCAACTCCACCGCTGTGCCATTGTGCTGTCCGAACTACTTCTATAAGCATTTCATTAGAGTAGATGTAAGTATCATAGGATATCAACATTGAGGCAGTTCACCATGCGCTTTTTCGATACTGGTACGATGGATGTCCTTTTCAAGCAGAAAGAAGCCTCAAATTGAAGAAACAAGAGGTTGATGATATTCTTGAATATTACTAGATGGTCCTCTCAGGACTTTAGTGCTTGGCCAGATGTGCCATCTGGGTTGGATGCACGGATTCACCATCTTGAAGTGTGCTCTGGTGTTAACCTTTGGGACTGAGACCATGTCGTCATCAGGCGCTGTGGGGGCTCGTGTAGGTGTGCTGTAGTTCTCCCTTTCATAGCATGCGTAACATGCGTTCAGCTCATCTGGAAGGGATGCATCGTTGCCACTTATGCTACTCAGTTTTGCCTTGTAGAAGGCTTCCTAACTTCTGGTCTTTGCTAAAAGACATGCACTCTTCAATATTCAGGTCATCTATCTCACTCTGCAGCCATACCTCTGCAGCAACTTACATCAATCCTTAATTTAAAAAAAATATTATTCTTTGTAAAACTGCATTCTGTTTCAGACTATGTAGCAATAATGACAATAACTAAGCTATATCATGTAAAATCGCATCTTTTACATCATTTGCTTATCCCAACAATAAATCAGAATAAACAAGTAACTTGCAACAAGGTAAAATGTACAGAACCTCATATCTGCCATATGCAGGTGTACATGTAAAGGTAATCCATAGATTGTCCACTGCATCATTGTTTGTGTTCAGTACCCATTACCACAAGATTTTGCTCAATAATGGTGCTGTAGTTGTTCATAAAGATCCAACCACAGAACACACTGTTCTATAGGTTGTTCATTTGGAGAAGATAGATTTTTCCTTTGAGGACCTGGCGACCAGGGAATAATATCTCTCTTGTCTCAACAGAATGAGTGATCATTCAAGTCCCAAAGAGACAGTCAATCAAGACAGCGTCTGTTTTTTCTAGCAATTCATTTCAACTATTGATCTCCCTCTATACAAAAGAAGTGCTTCTGCCATGTTGATTTTTTTATACGGATGGCACGGTGGAGCAGCAATTTGTTCTGATGCCTCACATTTCAGGGACCCAATTTTAATCTACTACAGCCTGCATAGAACCTACAATTTTTCCAGTGACCAAATGCATTTACCCCGATTCTCCAGCTTTCTCCCCTAACCGAAGATGAGCTGGCAGATTATTTAGCAATTCGAAATTAACACTTGAATTTACACAACCTTTCCCTCA